>NC_056692.1:29855793-30180168 GCF_018350215.1 Panthera leo
CTTCTCCAAGCTCTCAACTGTTTGCTTGTCACTGGGTTCCATTTTTCATTTGCTTCCCTCCACGTCTTTGTGTTTCACAGCCCATGGAATCTTGGCTTCAGAGAAATAAATGGACCCAAGAGAGAGTTATATTTTAAGGAACAGAATGATGATCACTCACATTTTAGATTAATAATAAAATCCAAATGTAATTGGCCAGATCCTCCCAGTAGAGAGTGCGTGTAACCTGTCATCTGGCCAATATGAGAGTTTGGCACTTCTGTGGCACAGGAGAGGCCACCCTCATACAGCCAAGGGGGACCTTCTTAGGACCCCATGGCCAAGAGAAGATGAAACTCTGGGAAAGTTGTGTGAGCAGAGGGCAGGTAAGGGCTATGAAGGTGGAAGTAGAATGGAAGAGCTGTTTGCAGATTTATGTAAATTGTCGGACAGCAGAGGGAATATCTATCCTGCCTTTTAAAAATGCGCTTTCAACCCCAGACCTCTCTAGCTACTGCCCTCCCTCACTCTTCTCTTCAACAGCCAAGATTTTGAAGAGTGTATCCTTACTGGTCCCATTCCTTTACCTCCCATTTACTTCCTGATCTACTTCTGTTCAGTTTATATCTCCTTCCTTTCACAAACTGCTATCTCCAGATTACGGATGACTCCCTTGTTGAAAATAAAATAAACGACCCCAAAAGAAGCTTTTCAGTTTTATTTAAGCTCTCACTATTGTTTGACATGCTTTAATTTCTGTGACACTACTCTCTGGGTTTTTGTTGTTGTTGTTGTTTTATCTTCTTCTGATGGGTTCTTCCTGCTTTAAAAAGTCTTGCTGTTCTTTCCACGGGGATCCTTTCAGACTCTCCTCTCCATACTCTAACTACTCTGTCTAGGGAATCCCAAGCATTTTTGTAGCTACATCATTCGTATGTCAACAATTCTTAAATCCATGTTATTAGTCCACTTCTCTTTCCTGAGCTCCAGATCCCATAATCCTTTTCTATTGCATGTTTCTTTTTGTGTGGAATGTCCTGAAACTAACTCAGATTCAACATGCCCAACTACCCAAGCTTGTTTCTCGTAACTTTTTTTTTTTCGTAAATGGCATCATGATATCCAGAGACATTCAAGCCAGAAAACTTGGTATCCCTCTGTTGCTAGCTTTATAATTGATCTCCTTGATTCCAATATTGTCCCACTATGGTCTCTTCGTACAAAAGCCAGATTTGATTTTAAATAGTAATTCAGACCACATCAATCCTTGCTTAAAAGTTTCCAGTGGCTTTCCATCACAAGTGGAATAAAATCCAAACTTCTTATCTTGCCCCTGCCTGGTCTGGCCCCTGCCTTTTTCTCTACCTTCTCTCTCACCAGTAGCCCCTTTATTTGTTCTGCTCCAGTGACTTTGGCTTTCTTTCATCCCTGACCCACTTCAGGGCCTATTGCTGTTTTATTGCCTGGAATATTCCAACTCCAGATCTTTGCATTACTGGCTCCTTTTTCTGTGGTTGCTTCAAATGTAATCTTCACAGATAGGTCTCTGTTGATCATCTTAGTGAATTCAACACTCTCCATTCTCCCTGCTCATCTCCCCCGCTCATCTTGATTCCTGTTTTGCATTATATATTGGAAGTTTTTCACTTTCTGAAATTATCTTGTTTGTTCACGTTTTCATTACCATTTTTTTCTAGAATGTAGGCTCTGTGGAAGTGGAAACTTTACTTTATCACTATATCCCTCCCTGTTACCTCAAGAAGTACTGGAAGTACAAGAAGTACCTGAAGTTATTGGTGGATAACCAATAAGTATTTTTTTAATGAGAAAATAAAAAGGCTAAACAATGTTCTTGGATCCTGAGTTCAGCCAGACTGCGCACAGTTCCCTGAACTACAATACAGCTGCATACTCTGCTTCCTTTGCCCATAAGTGCTCTCCTCTTTCCTCTTTTTTGGCTCAACTCCTGCTTATCCTTCAGTATTTTGTCACCCCATCTCCCCTCCAGGAAGGTCTCTTTGATCTTACGGTTTATGGTTAACACATCCAATAGACTTCACAGCACCCTATACATTTCCTCATCATAGCATATATGCAGTTACCATGAAATTTTGTTAATGTATCTGTCTCCCCCACTAAACTAGCTTATGGCAGGGATGGCATTTTATTTGTATGTCCAGCTAAGTGGAAATCTACAAAACTCACTTGAGGAAATCTAACAGAGTTCTTTAAAAAATTATTGGGTAAATCATAGAATCCTTTGGGAATGTAAATTAGCTGTCTCTCAAGTTCTTCATTTGCCAAGTTTTGATTTTTAGGACACTGACGTTTTTAAAATATAGGAGCATACATAAGCTTACTTATAGAAAAGGTTTACATCCCCACTAAAGTTTTCTATAATAAGAGTAATAACATCAAATGTGATACCTACAATTTATTGTCTGGGATTTGAATCCAGGTCTCTGATTTCTTAGCCCAAGCTGTTTCAGCTACACCATGCTGCCCCCTATGGGACAAGCCCATATTTCAGAACTGTTTGTTAAAAATGTTAATTCTTGTTGTTGTAAAGCTTACAGAATTGGGAGCTTTTATAAGCTATAGAATCAAGAAAGATACTTTGCCATTATTTTAATTGACTAGAAAGTGGCACTAGTCTCAACATATCCTAAGAATTATATTGCCTTTGATTAGTATGCTTTCTATTTATAAGCCAGAGGTATTTCGTAGAACTCTCTGTTAACCCAGCCATGTTTTGTTCTTAGCATTTCCTTGTAAACTCCAAACTCCATTCCTAAGAGTAGAGGTGATGTGCCAGGCGTCTCATACAGCCTGCCTGAAAGTTGTCTCCTGCTTGTTTTATCCATGATGAGGCCAACCTACTTATTTGGCTTCAGGGTCAGGATGTTTTATTTTTTATTTATTTTTATTAAAAAAATTTTTTTTGTTTATTTTTGAGAGAGAAAGAGACAGAGCGCAAGCAGGGGATGGGCAGAGAGACACAGAATCTGAAGCAGGCTCCAGGCTCTGAGCTGTCAACACAGAGCCCGACGCAGGGCCTGAACACAGGAACCATGAGATCATGACCTGAGCTGAAGTTGGACGCTTAACCGACTGAGCCACCCAGGCGCCCCAGGGGTCAGGATTCTATTTATCCAAGATTTCTTTCTTTCCCATCTTCCACCCCAGGACACTGGTGCTATGCTGGGTGAGTTCGCCCTGAACTTTTCTCCAGGCTGGGACCTACGTCCTGCCTCTTTATTGTCCAGTGTCTATTTACTAGAGGCTGGGCCTTATCTCCTTCCTTACTTGGTTTTGGTCAGATTCCCTTGGCTGACTTGGTCCACACTTGGCACCATATCAGTCCCCGTTCTGCATTTCTGAAGCCCTATCCCTGCTCTGTGTCCTTTTATATCTGGGAAACTCAGGCTCAGGCTAGAACTGGACTAAAGCTTCTCCACTGCTGGATGGACTTAATCTCAGGTTATTGCCCTAGTTTCCTATCCCTCCACTGTTCTGATTTTGATCCCTCTCTGCTTTTAGACTCTTACCACTATATAGTGTTTCCTCCTGCTTACTGAGACCAATGCCTCACCATAAAAGAGCCTCATTAGTGGAGATAGGACCAAGAGTCTGGTGACTGAAATGTGGGTCTTTAGATCTCATTGCTTACCACTCACAGCCTTTCTTCTGTGCATCTCTGGGGATGGGGATGGGGATGCAAGACAGTCGATATGTGAGGATGTAGAGTTGATCTTCTTGAGGTTCTGCCCATCTGAGGGGTCTATCAGCTTCGTGATGGGTAAGCCACAAACTGGCTGTTTGTATCTTGCATACTGTAGAGCATCCATGATCCATCTCATTTCACGCCAAACTTCATCTATTTGCTTTGGAATGAAATTATAAAAGACTTTAAGTTTGTCAAACAGGTTTGAAAAAAGAGTAAGTTTCCCTGAGAATCCAAGATGATACATTTTCCACAGTACTGGTTTTGAGTAAAATATTTTCAACGTAGGTTTGCTAAGCCAGAAAATCCTGTTCTTTATCATCTCTTGTGCCTTGCATATTTTTACCTGACAGGCTATATCATCTGGTGCAAGTCGTGGAAGATCTGAATTCCAGCTGGGACCCCCACTTTTAGCTCTGTAATAACCTTTGGCAAGTCACTAGGCCTCTTTCAGCCTCTGTTGCCTTATTTGTGAATGTAGACAAAACCTTTTACATATCTTTTTTATATCTCATAAGACTGCTATGATGATTGGGTGAAATGATGAATTTGTAAGTGCTTTGTACTGCAGAGTACATTTCTCACACATATGAAGTGTTATTAATTCTCAGCTTAAGATGAAATATTCCTCATTAGGGTATTGTGAGGAAGGGATATGATAAAGTCTAAATTTCAGAATATTTGAAGAAAGAAATGCAATTTTAGTTCTTCTATACGAAATAGAAAAGCACAGCATTACTGGAATATTTTGCTAAGCAGAGATTCTTGGATCTATTTTAATAGAAAAGAAATAACTTTATATATTAAACTTATTACTTCCGTACATATAAAATAAGTGCTTCTGCAGTACAAAACAGTTTAAATAGCTTATTCCTAAGTAGTTAAAATATCCTTACATTTTTATTTTTTTTTTTATTTTTTATTTTTTTTCAACGTTTTTTTATTTATTTTTGGGACAGAGAGAGACAGAGCATGAACGGGGGAGGGGCAGAGAGAGAGGGAGACACAGAATCGGAAGCAGGCTCCAGGCTCCGAGCCATCAGCCCAGAGCCTGACGCGGGGCTCGAACTCACAGACCGCGAGATCGTGACCTGGCTGAAGTCGGACGCTTAACCGACTGCGCCACCCAGGCGCCCCTATCCTTACATTTTTAGAGTAGTCCATTCTATGTTGTTACCATTTTGGTTTCAGGGTTATCAGAAAATTACCAAAGTAATTTCAACAATATTTTCATTATAGAGTACAATTGTCATTTTTCTGAAGCATATTAGTGTAAATAAAAGTCTGCCTCTGTGGATGACAGTCTCCCAGATCTTAATAGACACTGGCCATAAACTTGCTGGTTATTCTGACTTTCCAAGGAGGGGATGTTAGTTATACATTTTTTTCATGGGACCCTGGAGCTTGTGATAGGCTTTGTGTCTAATTTCACTTGGGTGCCTTTGGCAAGCCATTAACTTCTGGACCATTTACTGAACTGTAAAAAGAGGAGGTTGGACTAGATGATGCCTAAGGTCCCTTTTAGCTCTGACACTTTGTGATTTATTTTTGAAGGGCATTTGGAAAATTGGTGGCACTCAACTTCCAGGTAGAAGATGTTAATTGTATGAATACTGCAAGGTTAAGGGCTGATTATAGAAGTTTTAAAGATTAATTTGTACTTAAAGAATAGTCTTTAAGAATATCCACAACACAGAGTAGAGTCTGAAACTGTGATAGACTGCCATGTTCAGAGTGACAGGCAAGCTAGAGTGAACTAGTGTGGTCAAGAGCCATTGTCCATTGCTTTCTATTCTGGATTTGGCAGAGTATTCAGGGCTGGTAATGAAAGCATCTGGTTGAGCCTTTGTTAGGCAGTGAGTTGGGCAGGAGAGTCAACAGTGGGCAGGTCATGAGGACGCATTGAGCATTGTAAAGGGGGCGAACTGAAGTTCAGCAGGTAAAACCAAAGTGGGAATCCTAGAGGAGACTTGGACAGATTTTCTTGTTGGGATTGTTGCTCTCAGCTGGCTTCTACTGGTCCTGCCTCATGTAGCACTCTTGTCTCAAAGTTATCTTAAAGGCACTACTGAATGTGGACAGCTTCTAGAGTGCCTTCTAAGGACAGGAACTGTGCATTTCTGTCTTTTGTTTTTGGCTGTGCAAAGAGTAGCTACTCAATAGTGATTGCTCAGTGAGTGAATGAATGAATGAATGAATGGTTACCTAATTCTTTACATCTCTACCCCCCAACAGAGTTATTATGAGTATTAAGTAAGATAATGTAGATAGTGCACTGTATAAAGTATACATTGTTGTAAAGTTTTAAGTTGTTAAAATGACAATCATGATTATTGTATGAAGCTGAATGTGGCCTCCCCCAAGATATGCCCATGTCCTAATCCCTGGAATTTGTGAATATTGCCTTCCATGATAGAAGAGTAAATATTACCTTGTCTGCCAAACTGGGTGATTCAGTTAAGGATTTTGAGAAGGAAGTTTATCTTGGATTATTGGGCTGGACCCTATTTCAATGACAAATGTCCTCATAAAGACATTCTTGTAAGAGTGAGGCAGAGTGAGATTGGCAGACAGAAGAGAAGGAGGCAGTGTGACCACAGAGCAAGAGATTGAAGTGATGTGGCCACAAGTCAAGGAATGCCAGCAGCCACCAGAAGCTGGCAGAAGCAGAGAACACGTTCTTCCCTAGAGCCTCCAGAGGGACTATGGCCTGACCAGCACCTTGATTTCAGACTTCCAGTCTCCAGAACTGTGAAAGAATAAGTTTCTGTTGTTTTAAGTCACCTGGCTTGTGGTAATTTGTCTCAGCAGCCCTAAGAAACTAATACAATTATTAATAATCCACTTACTCTCTTTGGATAAGATTATTTCAGCCTTATTGCTGAGGATGGATAGTGAGATTTAGCACATAGATTTTAAAATTGTCTGTATAAACAATGTTTATTTGTTATTTTTTCTCGGTGATGAAGTGGAGAAGTATTAACTGAATAAAAATTTAAAACATTTGTACAGGGAGGCCCGTGGCCTGAGTTTAGCAGACTTAGTTAAGTAGCTCTAAAAGCAGTACAATTTTCACCCATTTTACCTTATACTGTTGATCTAAAAATAACTGACAACATAATCCCCCTGATTTTAAGGTCCAAATTCAGCTTCTAAAGACTTGCTGACACATTTTTAAAAAGAAAGACCATGAACTCCCTAGGTCTGTTGGTTAAAAGTTCTGCATCCATTTCTCACCCTGCCCTTTAAAATTTTTGGTTTTCATCCCATAAATTACACCCTTTCTCTGTGCTCAGGCAAGATAATATTTTTATTAAAATGTAAAGGTGATTGGTTTTCTCACAGCACAGTTACAAGGTGCTTGAGGGGATGATAGATTGGCTATATTTAATGAGCTGTGTTTCTATTACAGCTTAGGAGCATTTGAAGCATTACAGCGTATAAATTATAGCCTAATTGCCCTTTAGGCTTTAGCAGCTCAAAATATGCCAAGCTCCAAGTCTCTACACTGTGACATTTCTGCTGTGTGTGCTGTCTATAAAACCTGTATGCCTTATCTATGAGTTTCTACACCTCCCCTGGTCCAGGCCCTCCCCTTTTCTGGCTGCACTCTTTGGCTTCTTTTCCTCACCGTATTTACATAGACTCCCTTGCTCTTTACAGTGTTTGGTTTGTGTAGTGACTTCAACACTGTCTTAGATCTGGAATCATACAAATGCTCTCGTGGCTGGCGGTTGCCTCTGCAGGTTATGGTGTGTGGTGGGCTGAGCTGTGAATGCCAGCGGGTGAGTGGCTGCAGCTGGTTTTCATTCTGAGTGGGAGAGCGGATTGAGAAACGCAACATAGATAAGGGGAGAGATGATACTGCATTATCTCGAGTCAGTGAAGTTATCTATGTTGGATGGAGCAAAGCAGCCCACTGAAGGCCTGGGTACAGGAGATGATCTGGGTTTACCCTGGCGTAGAAGTGATTTTTTGAACCCTTTGGGAATTGGCTTTTATCCAAGTCTACGTGTACCTGGCTGGCTGGAAGGAGAGTATGTAGAGGGGGCTCTCAAGTTACCTGCTTTGGGAGACTAGAATGGGCTGCAATTTTGAAGAATTGCTGGCCGGGGCTGCCTTTATCCATCCCACTTAATGGTGTGATGAAAGGGAAAAGAGAAAGAGGCAATGGAGCCCTAAGCTAGGTGAAAAAGAATGGAGCAAGGAGTAAGAGTGGGAGTAAGAGTAAGAATGGAGCCAGGAAGTCCTGAGGGGTCTGAGACTGAGAAAGACTGAAAAAAGTCAGCTTTCTTGTTGGATGAACACACTGGATTCAGGGAGGCTTAAGTGGAATAAAAGCAGAAACAGAACCTAAGGCATGGTTATAGAAGTGTTTCTCTAAAAATATTTATGGTTGTTAAAGAAGTCATGAAATATTAGGGCCAACCAGGCCCTTCAAAGTCATTCAGTCCAAATCTTTCATTTTACATACGAGAAAATTGGGGCCCAGGAGAGCAAACAAATTGTCCATTACTCCAAGGCCTATAGGTAGAACTCAGGACTAAAAATGTATGCTTATTGATTTCTGGTCATTGTTTTCTTCTGCTCCACGTCCATTATATTGGGTTCAAAAGATAAGCCGGTCTTTCCTATTCTCATGCCTCATTCTTCCCTTTCCCGCCCCTTCCGCATATCGATGTTCCACGTTTACTGGAAATGAAATAAATGCTATAAATGTTTGAATTTTTGAACACCACGTTCTCAGGTTAAGGAAACATGTGATTTATTAAAAGGTTTAT
This sequence comes from Panthera leo, assembly GCF_018350215.1. Lineage (NCBI taxonomy): Eukaryota > Metazoa > Chordata > Mammalia > Carnivora > Felidae > Panthera > Panthera leo. The sequence goes on from NC_056692.1 coordinate 29,864,278, forward strand.
TTCTTTAGTCTGAGAGGTCGTCTAAGGTATCTCATTTACAGAGCGGGAGAAGTAGAATAAGATTTGTCTGCTCACCACTTTGCGAGTGTATTATAATATCGTCTTCCTGAGTTCTCAGTAAATTCCAAATCAGAGCATTTTTCCTACTTATTAATGAATAAATGAATACATAGTTTACTGCGTACTTACTATGTGCAGGCAGTGTGCTCAGTGCTTTACATGTGCTATCTTTTAGAATTCTCTCAGTAACACTATGTGCTAGTGGTAGTATTACCTTCCCTATTTTACAGATTAGGAGGTTGGACACAGAGGACACAGAATTTCTCTCCTAAATGATTGTAATAGCTTCATATTTGATTTACCTACTTTTGGTCTTCCCCTTAAATCCAGGAATGATATGCAAATTATCTAGTGAGCATAGCCAATGAGAATGAGTGTTTACAAGAAATAACCAGTATGTCCATACCACTGCAAAGGACTATTCCTCACCTTGAATCTATCCTAAATAGCTATGAGGGCCTATAACTTACTTTCTCCAAGACTTTGGCTAGGGCCCTCTTACCTACAGAATAAAGTACAAATTTCTTACCATAGCCTTTAATAAAGCCCTGTGATCTGATCTCATTGCTGCTTTCATTCTTGCCTACTTTCTCACTACCTTCACTCAATTTATGCCCCAACCAAGCGACTACTCATCATTCCCAAAATACCATTTTTCTATTCTTCCTGCCTTATCTGTTTATACTTTTGCTTTGAATGCCTCTTACTGTAGTCCAACCTGTCCCTCCAGACCCAGCTTGGGTATCAGTTACATCTTCTATGGCAACTTTTCTTATACCCAAAAATATAAGTAAATTTTTACTTCTTTGTGTTGACAAAAAAAGATTTTTTTTGGTACTTTTCTTTTGGCACCTAACTCATTTTAAAAATAGTATTTATACACATTTCTCGTCTATCCTACTGGATTTTAAACTCCTTACAGTCAGGGACCATATCTTATTCAACTCGGTATCTCTCTTGCAGTGCCTGCCATCTGCATGTTCAACAAATATTTACCAAATTGAACTGAATATGTATCATAGTGATATTTATCGTGGGATATTACTATTATACTCATTTTGTGACTTGGGTAATATAGACAGAAAGATCATAAGATTTGTCCAAAGGACTTAGAGGCAATTTCAGGCGAGATTCAAATTGTCTTGATAATTAATTAGTGCCCCTGTCACAAGAACCTGAGGTGTCACTTAGACCATAGACAGGGAGCACATTTTCTGGCCCCTGTAGCCACACATTAAAGCGTCAGCTCTGCCAGAAAGAAGTCTAAACCATGGGGAATCTCAGGTCCAATTGGATTTGAGTTAACATAAACTGGTGGGTCATCTTCTCTGTTTTCTCTGGGATATTGAGTTAATACAATTTTTCTTTCTGTTAGAATTATCAGTGGGCTCCCAGGTAAGCATTCTAATCTGATCATTACTTCCTCTGGCAGTGGTTTTTCTCTCCAATATGGGAATCCACCTCTACCCACATAGTGACTGATGCAGTCCTTAGTAACACTGTGATTTATATGTAGCTCTTTCTTAAGCCTTTGTTTAAAAACTCACATCTTCCTAAACTCCACATTTTAACCAAATCAACAGGCTCTTGCATACTGTTGTCTTTAAGTAAACCCAGATTGCTGTTCTTTCTCATGCTTGGTTCTCATTCCCTCCACCCTGCCACTTCTTTCTTCCTTCCACCTCAGAAGAAATAAACGATTACCTGAATGAAATCTAACACTTGCTGGTGTCTTTGTTTGGCAGCTGCAACCTCGCTGTCTGAGATGGCTTCCCTCAGGGACTGTTGGGTATTCAGAGAATCCAGCTCCACAACAGCAGAAAGGCGGCAATACAGACTAATAAATTTCTCCCTGTAGCTGCAAAAATGAACTGGAAAATGGACAAGCAAAATAAAACATGTTAAGATCTGGTATCAAAATAGAGAAATTCATACCTCAGAGAAAACAAGTTGAATGAAAACATGATTTATTAATCCTATCAGTGGAAAATATTAAGCCATAAATAAATTATAAATGTGCTCTTTAGGGGCCAGTTGTCTGGCTTTAGTCAGACAGTATTCCCTTTTAAGGTTTACCAAGTCCTGGTAAGGCATGGGGAAGTGGGGTTGGCTCAAGCTGCAGTTTATGTTCAGCTCCTAAAGTTGAGGCTGTGTGTAAGTATATCTATATATCTATCTATATATATATATATATATATCCCTCTCTATGTATCTGTGTGTGAATATATATATATATACACACACACACATATATATGTGTATATATATATATATATATATATATATATATATATACACATATATATGTGTGTGTGTGTATATATATATATATATATATATATATATATATTCATTTCTGAGAAAATAAATTTGCTTATCACTTTAAAGGGAAAAAAAAAAGTCAAGTAGCAATTTGCAACCTAGTTTTGGTTTCCATGTCTGATTTCCAGTAAGTATCTTATATGCTTCTTTTCAAGGCCAAAAGTCCCAGAAGATGCAAGGCATACTTCTCTCAGCGTATCTTTTGTCTGGCTGGAAAACTTCCCAGAGGACCTGGTATGATGGGTTTTGATCCTTCTCCTGCCTCTCTGCTTCCCAGCTGCCCTGGAAGGAGATAGACCATTTTTGTCTTTGGCAGACTTGGCCTTCCTCTCTCAAAAGATAATGGGCCAGAGGCCAGAGGAAATAGTCTAACCTTTATCTCCATCTTGGAGGAGGGAGAGAGGAGTGTGGGACTCAGCCTCATGCAGGTACCCTGAGGTGATCAGATTTTCCATCCTTCTCTACCTGGCTCTGATCACATACCATAACATTAGATTCCAGTGAGCTGAGGAAAGCATCCTGAACCATAGTGGAGTACCAGTTTCTTCCTGGCCGTTGTTGAATTTGCAGACTCACTTTCCAGGAACCTCATTTACTCTGTGTATCTCTGACTTTCCTAGTTTGTTCCATGCTTTGGAAATAGGGCTGTTATAACTCCAAAATTGGTGGAAACATTTCTATTCTGGCTTCTTTAGTGAAGAATTCTAGGAGGAACATCTAATTACTGCCCTTGGGCCTCTTTGCTATTGATTCCAAAGACCTAGACCTGGACATTTAGGGAAGCTAAAACCACACTACCTTAAAACGAGGCATCTTGTCATCTCCACACCTCAGTAGGAAGCCCTACTTCTCTGTAGAGTGAGAGATTTCTGTGCACCTTACAATTTCCATCTTACCGCTGCCTACTTGCTTGCTTGCTTTCCTCCTAGGATGAATCTCTGGTGTGTGTAAGGATAATCTGCTCTGTTTGTGTTTCCTCATATGGAAGTAGAAGAGAAGAATGGAGTGAGGGCTTCTGTGGATCATCCTTATTCCAAGTGTGCACCATTTAAAGGAGGTGTTTCTCAGTTCTAGGCTTGGTTTTTCTCTCTGGTATCAGATCCTTCCTTCCCACTTCCTGTGCAGCACTTCTTTGCCTAACTAATTTCATAGAAGAACTAATTTCATGGAACCTCTCTGGAAACGACAAACTATTGAACTTCTCCCAAAACACCTACTTTTCATGCTATTTCCCTGCTTAAAGACTTCTACAGAGCTCCTTCTTGACTTCAGGACAAAAATCAAACCTCTTTTTAAAACATTTTTTAGTATTTATTTTTGAGAGAGAGAGAGAGAGTGGGAGCGAGCATGAGTGGGAGAGGGACAGAGATAGAGAGGGAGACACAGAATCCAGAGCAGGCTCCAGGCTCCAGGCTGTCAGCCCAGAGGCCCAACGCATGGCTCGAACCCACGAACCATGAGATCATGACCTGGGCTGAAGTCAGATGCTTAACTGACTGAGCCACCCATGCTCCCCAAACCTCTTATCACCATAAGGAAAGAACCTTGCAATATAGGATTTGAATATATCTTCAATCATATCTTCCTTCCATCATGCAACCACTCTTCACCCTCCGCTCGAGTTAATCCTAAACTTCGATCAGGCTGAATTTATTACAAGTCTTGTTACACTTCCATACTTTCGCACATGCCTTTTTCTAGTCCTCAAATACCCTTTCCTACCAGTGTCTTCAGGTCACACCAATATCCTCAGGTCAGCTTCTTCTGATACTCTAAGATCCAGTTTAAAACTGTGTCTCCTCTGCAGTGAAATCTTCACTGACACCTCTTCCTCTGCAGGTGGAATTAGTTTCTCTTTTGTGTTCCTGGAGCACTTGTTTCTAAATGTATCGGGACACTTACCCTGCTTTATTATAATTATGTGTTTACTTGAATGCCTTGGTATTAGACTGTGATTTCTGGGAGGGCAACAGTCATGTCTCCTATTTTTATTTCCTCAAAATCTGGAACATTATAACTTCTCAACTGATGTTTATTGATTGAATGAACAACAACAACAAAATGCATATCCTGGTCGGAAGAGGGCAGACCCTTCCTCCAAAGTGTCCTCTTTCCCTCTGTTCTCTCTTCTCTCTGTGCTCTTGATTTTCCTGTTTTGAAAGGTGTATTTCAGGTCTGTGATATTTGCTGGCAGTTCTACAGGAAAGAGTCACCATTACTTCGTAGCTTACTCTTGACCCTTGTAACTCCCTGAATGTGTCTTTATGCCTTTCAAGGAGGGATTATATCCTGTTAGCACTTGACAGATGTCCTCTCTTGGCTGGAGAGTGAAGAGAGTGAAGTGTCTCACAGTCTGCCTTTCCAAACCAAGTTGGAAAAAAAAGAAAGGAAATAAAGAAAAGAAAAAAAAATCCGTTTTTTCTCTTCTCTCTAAAATATGAAGATAGGGAGATTAGGGAGAGGCACTAAAGAATTTCTTTAAAAGAAACACTATCAGTCCCATATGAATTCTAAAACGCCAGGGTGTCCATAACTTTCTCTTGTTGTGTCTCCTTGTGGTAGGAGCCTTGGATCAGTGGGTGGTCTCACAGTGCCCACACCAACCCCTCCCACCCCGTGCCACTCACCACAGTGAGCTGTAAGGACCTTTCAACTACAGCGCCTCACTTTCCCGCACTAGTGGTTTTTATCCAGAGCCTTTAATGTTACTTTAACAAATGTTACTTTAACATAGTCTTTTGTGGTTTAGCAATGATACATTTGGTAGCCATCACAGAGGAGGGGAGGATAGACTGGAAGCTTCTAATTTTTTTCTAATGTGAATCACATGCATTTAACAGACAGAATGGTATAAGGGTACAACAATGCATTATCTGGACCACATGATTTGTTAGTAATTTATATACTATGTCTAATTTTCTGCGGTGTTTTTTCTCTCCCTCTTTTTTGCATATAAGATAGTGACAGACTAAAATGCATTCAGCACCAACACTAGAAGTTGGTTTAGGAGTATCATAGAGTAGAAAGTACTTGCGTTTAGGTGTCAGACAGAATTGGGTTTGAATCATAGTTCTGTCAGTTCCTACCTGCGTGGCAGTGGGCATGTAATCTCTGGGAGCCTCAATTTTCCCACATCTAAGACTGATAGTAATGCCTGCTTAGGATTAACTCATTATCGTATACATACAGTGCCCAGCACAGCATGTAGCACATATCATAAGCAAAATAATTTTTTCTTCACACCCTTGCCCCAACCCTTTAGAAAGAATGAGGCATTTCGAGTTAGAATATTAGAACAGGACTGAGAGTAGAATATTCTTCTTAAGATCTTTAACTTAGTAAAATCCTAATAAGTCTGGGTCATGGAGCCTAGTTTAGAAGCTAAAAAATCAATACGGTTACCTCCTGGGGTGAATTTAGTTCCATGACTTCTTTGCCAAGGTGTCGGAAAGAGCCCGGGCACAAGATGCCCCTCTAAAGATTCCTGGTAGTGAAGGAGTTGACAGTTGGAATTCAGGAATGGTATCCTAAATCATGAAAAATGGGCCTTAGGAATGAGGGTTGAGACTGTGCCATTTCTTGTAAGCCTGTGGCCTGGATTCCATTAGGCTCAATGCCTGGATATCCCACAGGCACCTCAAAACTCATCATTTGTCAAACTGAACTCATCATCTTTACCCTCCCCCAAACCTGTTCCTCCCCTCATCTTTCCTATTTTGGTAGATGGCAACATTATCCATCTCAGCACCCTATTCAGACTCTGTGGCTCCTTCACCTTGCTCTTCAACCACATTAGATCAATCACAAAGTCCTGTTGATTTTAACTCCTAAGTTCCTCTTGCCTCTGCTTTCTCTTCTACACCCCTCCTGTGGCAGTTTTGGTTCCGGCTCTTATCATTGCCACCTGGACCACTTTCTCAGCTGTCTCGTTGACTCTAGCCCCAGCACCCCCTGCCCTCGCTTTTGCTGTTCTGCAATCCATCTTCCACAGAGCTGCTAAAATCCAGTAAGACCATATTATTCCTTTTTAAAAAATCTTTTCATGACTTCCCATTGCCTACATGGTAAAATCTAACTTCTTTAGGATGGCATAGGTAGCCCTTTGTGATTCTGACCTTTTTAATATTTAGTTTCATCTCCTGTCACTCTTCTCAGGTGACTTAAGCATCTGGCACAATGAGCCACTAAGAGTGTACTTAATTGGACTGCATTTCCTCAGGTTTTTAAGCCTTTGTGCATGTTGTTCCTTCTGTTTAAAATGATTTTCCTTTTTAGCTCTGCCTTTTCTTTCCTTTTCTGAATGTTTCTTTTTTTCTAAATATATATATATATATATATATATATATATAAAAAAATTTTTTTTACATTTATTTTTGAGAGACAGAGGCAGACAGAGCACATGTGGGGGAGGGGCAGAGGGAGAATCAGACACAGAATCCGAAGCAGGTTCCAGGCTCTGAGCTGTCAGCACAGAGCCCAATGTGGGGCTTGAACTCACAAACCATGAGATCATGACCTGAGCTGAAGTCAGACACTTAACCGACTGAGCCACAGAGCAAGCAGGGAAGAAGCAGAGAGAGGGGGAGACACAGAATTCGAAGTAGGCTCCAGGCTCCAAGCTGTCCGCCCAGAGCCTGACGCGGGGCTCGAACTCACAGACCACGAGATCATGACCTGAGCTGTAGTCAGCCGCCCAACCAACTGAGCCACCCAGGCGCCCCTCACTATATTTTTTGAAGTTCATTTTTTTTGTTTACTTATTTATTTATTTATTTATTTATTTAGAGGGAATGAGCGGGGGAGGGGCAGAGAGAGGGGGACAGAGGATTCAAAGTGGGCTCCATGCCGATAGTAGAGAGCCTGATGTGGGGCTTGAACTCAATGAATCGTGAGATCATGACCTGAGCCAAAGTTGGACCCTTAACTGACTGAGCCACCAAGGCGCCCCTCCCCCCCCTTTTTGGATGTTTCTTTCTAATTCAAGATCTAGCTCAAATATTATTTCTTTAAGGAAGGATTAGGTGTCTTTCCTTTGAAGTTCAATAGCCCTCCTTTTATAGCCAGGCTTTCATTATATTGGGACTTTTGGTATAGATTTCTGTATCCTCTACTGGGTTCTAGGCTTCTGGTGGGCAGACTTTGTCTTATTAACATCTGTATGTTCAGCCCCAGCACAGTACTTGGCATACAGTGGAAACTAGGAAATGTTTGTTGAATGAAAAATGCAGCCAAACACTTAAGTATGAAATATATACCAGGCTTCAAACTGTTTTTTAAAAATCCCCCAGTTTTATAATCTTGCTAGTCCAATCAGCTTGAGTCACAGAGCCAAGGAAATAAATAAATTCAACTTTTCTTATCATGGGCCTGCTGTCAACTGTGACTGCCCATAGGGTCAGGACAGGGCCACCTCCTCAGTGCAGGTGAGGCAAATCCTCAAGATGGCACATCATTAGAAATTCTAAGAGCTCATGACACGGCTTTTTCCTTTTGTTTCTGGGAACAGTTTAAATAGTGACCCTTGTCAGTCCCCAGGCACATGCTTTGTTACTGCTGCTGAGTGCTATCCTGCTCCTATCCAAAGGATGGGATGGGCGGAGTGTCAGCTCTCAGGCTAAGGAGAGGGAGTAGACTGGACCTTGTACCACGTTGCCTTAGCTCCACCTTTCTCACAGAGATCTCACCACATCTCCATGACAGTCTCCTTGTCCCCTACAAGTAATCCTGTGAGAGAATAGCCTATGGGTTTGCCCCAGTCTAGTGTTTACTCGAGGAGACAGAGGGCTAAGCTCCTTTATCGTTTTGTCCTTACTAGATCTATTTAGTGCTAGAATAGGCGCGGACACAGTTTTCCGTAGCTGGTTAGCAAGTTATCTGTGATCACTCAGGCTGCTGTCAGGAACGTGGTCACTTTGCCAAATCTCATATCCTTTTGTTGGGACAGGGGTGACTTGTACCAGTCAAACGGAAATACAGTGTAAACTTTTTTATAATTTACCTGTGCCAGTAACTTGCACCTTTTCAAGTTTCATTAAAATTCCTGTGTTCTTACGATTTTCTGAGTTCTGATTGAATTTTCAGTAACGTTCTCTTTCTCAGAAGTGCTTAGTGTGTCTGTTGATCTTTTACTATGGACCTATCAATGGAAGACAGAAGTCCCTACTTGTAAAAAACAAGTAAAAATTGCTTAGCATCTTTCTTGAGGGCTTAGGCCCACTATATAGCAAGCTCTTAGAAGTTCCTATAGAAATTGTTATTAAATGCTTAGTGGGCTAAAGTCTAATAGAAGAAGTATGATAATTTTCTTGTGGAAAGCTTTGATTGCTTTTGGGGATAAGATAGAGTCTGTCATGGTTCTTACTAAGGCTGAGAAATATTTTAAAAATTGTTGCTAGTGGTGCTGAAGTATAATAGACATTGTACTAGTGTGTGTTAATTTCCTGTTACTGGCAACATTTCCTCCTGGTCTCTAGAAAAGACTAATAGAATTATGTATGTCAGTGGAACCAAGCCCAGTCAGGTGATCTTTTCTGGAAACTTATATTGTTCTCATTAATCAGTTGGATCACCAATGGTATGGTAATGAAGGAGGACCAGGAGAATATGAAGGTATATTTTATTCTAGGAAAAAAAACATTTTAAAGTCAGGAACTACTGAGACCCAGGCTTTGATCTATGGCTTGGCTTTCATAGATGAAGAATAGTATCTTACAGTCATATTGTTTTTAGTATTAAGAAGAGGTAAGATATGTCAAAGAGATAGGTCCTCTTGGATTCTATGATACTATGATAACTACATCTCTAGTTCTGTAAATTCCTCAAATGTCTTTTTCTCTGTGTTCTAGGCAATACTACTTCAAGTGTGGTCCATGGATTGTATCAGCACAGTATCAGCAGAGAGCTTGTTAGAAAAACAAATTCTCTAGTCCCCGTCCCAGCATCTCTGGGGTGGGACTCCAGGTCTCTTTTCACATGCTCTCCAAGTGATTCTTACGCACATTAAAGTTTGGGAAGCAGTGGTCTAGAGCATCATATCCTAAAGTGTGTTTTCTTAGTTTTTTGTAAGTGCCACACCAAAAATTGTTCCAATCATGGTCAATTTGGAAACTGCTGGGTTAAACAAAGTTAAGCTTTTTAGTTTCCATTATTATTATTATTATTATTAATTATTATTATTATTTTGTGGGGGGCTACCAGATTTTGCAGAGCTTCTAATATGTTACTCTGCTGTTCAAAATTCTCTTGTGGACTTCCAGCACACTTAAAGTACAATCCAGAGTTATCATGGATAATCCAAAGGTCTTATCATGGCCTGTAGGACCCTGCATGATCTAGCCATTCACTCTCTGATCTCATTTCCTGTCTTTGTTGCTCTTTGCTTAGTACACTCCACCACCTACGCTGATCTTTTAGCCAAGCACACTCTTACTTTAAAGCCTTTGCACTTGTCCTTCCCACTGTATGGAAACCTCCGGTCCCTCCTCACATGTTTCTTCTATAGAGAGACCTTCCCAGGTCATCCTGTACAAAACCATAGCTCCGGTCACTTCACTCAAGCCCCTTACCCTAATTTGTTTTTCATTATAGCCCTCACAACTGTCTGACATGTACAGTAGTGATTGTTCAATTGTTTACTGTTTTTCTCCTCCACGAGAATGTCTGCTTCATGGGGAGTTTGTTCATCACAGATTCTTTAGTACCTGGACTAGTGCCTGACACATGGTAAGTTACTTAGTAAATATTTACTGAATTAATGAACAAATGAGTGGAGAGAGGATATTGTAGAGAGTAACAGCAGTAGGACAAAGTGTGGCTGCCCAGGACAAGTGCTTGAGCCTCCCAGAAGGCAGGATAGAGAGGACACTTTGAGGGTCGATCCTCCAGGGTCTTGGGAGTCCTACACTATTATGAGTGATCTGAAATCATTGATTGTCACTGTGAAGACCAATGAGCGTTTTTGCTTGTAATCATGGAACAATGATGACCATTTCACACAGAATGGACTCTCAGCTCTCCATTGAAGTATTTCCTTAGGTCTTTTCTCTGTCAATGATCTGTCCCCGGGAAATCATTAACTTTCATGGCATCAGCTGTTATTAATAGACACTGGCCAAATTTCTGTTTAGTACCCAACTTGCTCTCTTGCATTTTACTGCCAATTGGACATGTCCGCTTGGATGAATTCACACTTCGCATTCAAGACAGAGCTAAAAGCATCATTTTCTTCCCTCAGCCATTTCCTCTCTGATTTCCTTACTGTGGATAATGGCAGCAGTATGCTCACAGTCTTTGAGGCTGAAAGCCATGAGAGTACTAGAAGTCTGTAGATTTCACCTTTTCTCATTCAAACAGTTGCTCAATCTTGTGTATTACTCCTGATGTTTCTTAATCTGTATTTGTTTCCTTTTTGGGGGGTTTTGTTTCTACCCTCCTACTGGACTATTATAATAACTCCTGAACTATCCACCAACCCTGCTCTTGATCCATCTTAAACAGATTCCTCAGCCTGACTCTTAAGATACTGCCCTATATGGCCATGACTTGCCCATACCTCTATGTCCACTATTTCCTCACATCATTTCTCTGATCTAGCCAAACCGGACCACTTGTTCCTTTCCTGACTCTGAGATCTTCTGTTCCATGTCTTTGCTCATTCTGCTCCCCCTGACAAGAAAGCTTTTCCTATTGTCCATGTTTATTAACATCTTGTCCGTTCTTTAACACCCACGTCAGATATCCTGTCCTCCAAGGTGGCTTTCTGCTACAGTATTTGAGAAAAATGTGTTTTCTTTTCTTTTTTCAATATCACTTAATACTTACGATTTTGGCATATCCTACCTCATTTAATAGTAATTTGTATCCTTATTTTACTCCCTACCACTGTACTGAAAGCCCCTTGCAGGCAGAGCCTTTGTCCTACTCATCTCTGAATCTCCACAGTAGGTATCTAATATATATTTATTGACTTGAAATGAAATACCATGACCCAGACTATATTTTGTAACAGCAGTGCAGTCATGTCATGGACTAATAATGTTCTTTGGGTGGGGAACTCATTGGATGGGGTCATATTCACATCCAGGCCTCTTGAGAGTGGCATGGTCAATGTTATTAATCATTTGACAGAGAAAAGGTGCAGAAAGGTTAAGTGATTGCCAGTGTCACACAATAGGGGACCCAGGACTCTCAAGTCCCGGTCTGCAAATCAGATTCAGGCTTCTCTTAATAATTCTTCCTCTTCTGGAAAATAATAATTGCTATTCTAGCTTTTTGGCATCTGACCTGCTCAGAGCAAGGGAAACAGAGAGGCTTAATCCATTTATCCTCAAGGGATAAATTCAGATTCAGATGCCCAGGTCTCAGAATGGCAGTTGCCCTGTCTGCTGCTAAATCTGGTGGCTCGGGAGCAATCCAAAGTGTGTGTGCCTCCATTCTACCCATGCAGCCACTCACCCCCCACAAATCCTACAATTCATCTGAACTGACGGAATTCTTGCTAATTGCCTCTTATTGGTCTGTTATAAGATGAAGCATGGGGAAGAGACAAAGCCTCCCTATTCACATTCTCAGTGGGCAGCAGGGGTCTCTGTAAAACTAGAGAAACTGGGGCCCAGGCTATTCATTTTTGAAAGTCAGGATAAGATCTTCCATCATTCAGAATTCCACATTATAATCACAATATTGCATCCTGGGAGACCCTGTCAATTTTTTTTCAAATGGTCTGCTAGAAATTTAGAGCCTATTTAATATTAGAGTCTATTTAATAAATTAGCACTAATTGACTTTTTTTTCCCTTCAGAGTGATACACACTTTATATTTTAATTTCACCATTTTTTTCCCAGTTGGAGATGAGAGAGAGAGGGAGGGAGGGAAGGAGGGAGGGGCAGTGCTTTTCATGAAAACATCAGTTCTTAATATTTGTGTTTTAAGAAAGCAAAGGGAAGGCAAGAACTGCAGCCTGATAACTGAACACTCTGTTTAGAACCCCCTCCTCTCCAATGGGCCTTACCTAGGTTTCAATAATTATTGCTCCGGCACATAGTCTTGGAGCTTTGCTCTCTCTCAGACTTGTACACAGTTCTAGGAAGGGTTGTTGCCAAAGCCATCATGTGATTTATTGACCCTCCACTGGGACAAGGGGAACAGATATAACTTTGTGATTTTATTATAAGGAGGCTGGGTTAATATTTCTAGGTGAAACAAGCTACTATACCAAGTTCAAACATCTGAAGAGGGAGGTTAAGAAACCCTGAGTGTGGGGTGTAAGGATTATTCTGTCCTGGGGCTGTACAGACGTCGTCTGAGGCAGGGAGCAGGAGAAGAAAGGACACATTGTGACCCATTTCCAACACCTCCTGTGTGTAGAGGCGGAAGTTCCTTGCCTGCAGAGGGACACGCGCGGAGGAAAAATAGGAGAGTTACAACATGGCACTTACATAAACAACACCAAACTGGCATAAAACATCTAACAAAATTACACGACTTCAAGCTTGGAATTTTTATACAACATAAATATTAGGGTTCAGCCCATTTAATAATGCTATATAAAATCAAGATTTAAGGCAGTAATGTTCCACATAAACTCTGAAAACAACATTTATGCTTCTTATAAAAGCAGAAAATGATTGCATTCTGTGGGCTTTTCAAAATGATGAATATAATTACATGAAGCAACAAAAATGGATTGAATTAAAAATCTACTAGTTTCAATTTAAGTTGGTTAAGGGGGAAAAATGTAGTTTCTGGCCAAGGGCTGAAAAAATTTTACAAGTATCCAAAAAAAAAAAAAAAATGTTGTGTGCACTCTTAGGCAGTTAGGCAGCCCTCTCCCAACATGTGTATGTAGCCCAAGAGTCACCAATGAAATATGAGCTGCTTCGAACCTGCTAAGCTCAAGAAACCCTTTAATAGTATCTACTGTCACAAGTAGAGCTGGTATTTTTTTTTTCCCCTCCTGAGTACACGGCCACCCCTGGAATAATCCAGTTGCTCCCCTAGTGCCTTTATAGCATCTTGTGCAATTTATTCTTCATCATGTTCGCTATTTTGAACTAACCTTGCAGTACTGACTTATAATCAGAGCAGTACCCCAATAGAAGAACACTTGGAGTCTCTAATCTATGTCTCTGTGTCCATGGGTCGGAGGCCAAGTCTGGGTTGTTGCTCTGTTATTTAAGAGAGCCGGTCACTCCTATGATGGTCTTCCTATTTTATAGGCTAAACATGGTTGGTGTGTGTGTGTGTGTGTGTGTGTGCGCGCGCGTGCGCGCGCACGCACTGGGTAGGGGGAGATGGTGAACCTAGGCCAAAAAGAAAAAAAAGAGAAAAGAATTCAACCTAATGCTACATCATGTTAACTTACTAGACAGAGCCTAATAAACTTTTACTATTCTCTTCTGTGCCAACAGTTTTTTCTTGAAGTTGCTTATTAGCGAAGGTTAGATTTGCACATTTCAATTTGAATACGACAATAATTTTGACGGTACATTTTCTGTTTGTGAAAAGACAGCATGGCATACCCTTGCCATTGCTATTAGATTATACTACCACTAGTCTGATGTTCTTAGACAAATCATTTATACATCTAACTATGCACTTATTTACATGTTCTCCTTGACTTGTGCTATCCTGAAGCTGAGACTTGGTGTCTTTTCAAGGTGGGCTAGCCAGTGATTTTTCCTTGCTTGACCAGACCACAATAATGCTGGGTCCAGAGCCTTGGAAGAGGTCAATATGGAGGAGATACAGAAAAGGGGCAGAAGTACAGTGTGTGTCCATTTGTAGGCATCAAAGTGTGCAACATGTGCAAAGTGGTATTTAAATCAATGAAAACAAACATATCAGTTTTTTTTTTAACCTCTTAGTTTTATACCACAATGCAGTTTCCATCAGCTATGAAAAGAAGATAAAAATGGTAAAGACTAGTACCTGGTGTAGAGGTATATTGATCTGCTTAAGGAGAGCTTTCACTGCCATCTGGAGCTCGTAGAAGAACAATTGCATGGGGCAGTCAGAAGTATGATCCACACTTTCCATAGATTCAGAGCCAGAAAGCTTTTGGACCCATTCCCACTCCTCTCTGTATGTTGAGTCAAGTTAAAATTAGAAATATAACAAAAGTTCAGAACACAGCTCAGAACATTTTTAGTGTATATGTCCAGAACCCAGATAACCAATTTTTGGTGGTTAAAACTCAATACAATTCATAAAATTTGAACTTTTTGCCACCCAAATGGAGTTTAAAATGAGCTTTTTTTCTAATATAAGCTTAGTTCACCTATCAAACCACATATACCTCAGAACAGCAGGTCTAATTTGTATCAGTCAGTTTTTGAGATTGGAGCTTTGAAATATTTGCTAATAATTTCCTGACTGTCTTCATTTTTCTTTCCCTGAAGATCCTCTGTGAGTTCTAAGACCCTGCATTTTACCACAGGGGCATCTGCTGGTTAATTCAGCAGTTGGGTAACCACAGGACTCTGGTCCAACTCAGCCAACAAACCACATGGCACATTTCAACCCCGGCCTGTTGTAATCGTGGGGACTATTTTGGTTTCTTTCCCCTTCCAAGAGCTTGAGGAGAATCACAAACAGGAACACCAGACAATTCCAATAAAAGGAACCAGGGGACACACATCACTGCTTCCATCCTCCTTTCAAACTAGTCATCTGTGTCTTTATTCTGTGTGCTCTGTAATCCTTCCTAATGAACTTTTCCAAATGTCATGCAGAAGGGCAAGGAAAAGAATGATGGTGGGAGAAAACACATCTGGTTTGTCCCCCAAAGGCCGCTCTTCAAGAGGAGCTTGAAAAGATCAAGGTAAATGCCTCCTCGGAACATTGTTTCCACAGGTATTCCAGCACAAGTCTCTAAACACGTTCATTTGGCCCAGTTTCTCCTCTTTCTAACTCTGCAGGGAGCAGCAGTATGCACTCAGGAGCAGGCCAGAGAGGAAAGGAAAGCCCTCCTCTCTGGGGACGGAAAGAGAGGAGGTGCTAACATATGTTCCCACTCGTGTGAAAACCCTCTGAGGGCTCTCCCCAGTGGGTTTACCAGCCTGGGCTCCAATCTGTGTGTCAGAAAATGAAATCGATTGTGACATGAGCTTTTCATCAGAAAACAATCTCTTTTAACCAACTATCCTCTTGGAAAAGTGTCTGTTTTCAAGATCTCTGTTTCATTTCAATTCCCACACTGGAAAATACTATGGAAAATCTACCGTATTGTCCCAATAAGAGAAACAAAATAAAAATTAAATCCTACTTCAATCTGGGTGTGCGGTTGGCTCCACAAATAATTGAAATCTTTGAGAACCTGCTTGGGAGTTAATTTCTTTTCTCCCATCACTGATATTGAACTAAATGAGGGGGTTCTGACTGGCACAAACATTCACAAAACCTAAAGGAGCACATTGCTAAAATAGCATCTGTAATAAAATTAGAGAATAAATTACCAGTAGGAATACCATGAAACATCTACCACTAACTAAGCAGTTTAGTCTATAAGGATGAGAGAAATGGAACTGGCAAGAGTGAAGGCTACTGGAATCTTTTGTAAAAATTAAACTTGGATCCTTGTCAAGGAGAAATTAGTTGGTATAACCACGAAAAGATAGAGTCTAAACCTTTAAGACACAAATCTAGCAAATGGATGAAAGTAACCATTGCTGAGTCAACCCACAAATGAGCCATGTAACCTCTTGGGAGGGACTGATAAGATAACCAAAGTTGATTGTAGAAGTGACCACCAGATGGCAGACTTAAAGTCTAGGTGTGGTTGATAAGTGAAAGATGAGAATATGGCAGCTAGTGAGTTTTTGAAGAGGTCATCATTATTTCCTTCACTGTCATCAAATAGTATTTAAAAAACATCATGAGACACTATAGTTAATAAACTCTTGCCACCTTATGGACCAAATTTTAAATGACCCAAGTTAGGAATCTCTTTTGGTTAAGCAAATCCATAGGTATAACTAGAATCTGGGCATCTAATTTGTATTCTAAAGCCTAAGGATCCCTGGAGAGTTGTTTTCTTATCTATTCTTTACTTTTTTTTTTTTTTTTTTCTTTTTTTAGGTTGGGCACAATTCAGTTCATTATAGTAGACTTTCAGAGGCCTGCTGGAGGGCTAGTTGTAAATCTGAGCCAGATTACCAAGATTGGGCAACTTTCCGAAAGCTAACAGGGTAATTCACCATAATGCCAAACCATAGAGCAGTTTCCAGAAGCACAGGCCTTGTTACTTCTTTTCTTCTTTAGAGAACCATAAAGAGTACAGGAAACATACATAGTCCTAAGGCCAGAGGGCCAGGGATGGGGAGAATGAGGGCAGGGGGATTCTTTAAAGGGAAATCAATTGCTCTACCAGAACCCATTTCCACAATTGATATATATATTTTTTTAAAAAATGACTTATTAAGTTGTGAAGAAAAGATACTGGAAATAAAAATGTTGAAAGAAAAGGGCATCTATTCATTAACCAGTTGAGTGTCAGTGGTTGCACCATGAATAATATAGAGAGGAAAGTGAAAGGAGTTTGCCCCTCCTTCAATTGGGTCACTCCTTCCACCAACCAATACCACAAACCCTCCTTATCCTAATGTTAAAATACAGCTCTGCTTCTGCCCCGGTGTGCTGGCACCTGGGGACATCTCACTGCAGAAACTACACTGGGTCAGTTTTCTCCTGACACATCAAACCCATCATTTGAGCCACTGTTTCATCACAAGGAAAACCCAGACTCCTCACAACTTACTTGGAAATGTTATTGTTTTCACGGATCTTCACGTGGCAGAGAATGTTGGGCAACTTTTGGGTAACTAGGACTTTGATCTGATCCACAGAGCTACACAGCTTTAGGTAACCCAGATATAATCCAGGAGAGAGACGCTGATGACTCCTTTTGTGATAAGAGAGAATATCCTGTAGGGTGAAAAACAAAACAACACATAAAACACCTTGAAAAGGCAACCTCAAGGGGCACCTGGGTGGCTCAGTTCCTTAAGCGTCCGACCTCGGCTCAGGTCATGATCTCACAGCTCATGAGTTTGAGCCCCACATCGGGCTCTGTGCTGACAGCTCAGGGCCGGAAGCCTGTTTCAGATTCTCTCTCTCTCTCTCTCTCTCTCTCTCTCCCTCTCTCCCTCTCTCCCTCTCTCCCTCTCTCCCTCCCTTCCCCTCTCCCTCTCCCCCCCTCCCTCCCTCTCTTGCAAGAATAAACACACACACACACACACACACACACACATATATATATATATATATATATATATATATACTTATTTTAAGAAATGGCAACCTCAAAACCTTTTCCTTTCATAGGTGCACCATGTCATAAATTAAAGGAGCTGTAGCTAAGTTATTAGGATAGAAGCCTTGGATACCACTGTGGATATTGGGGACATATTGGTGGTACAGCCAATCTTACCTTTAGGATTACCTTGGATTATCCTCCAAGTCAGGTAATTAGTCATTAATATAGCCTGCCTGCATGCTATTTCCTTATTTCCTGGGCTGGGCTAGGTGTGTGGGTTGTGATTGGGAACGGGTAACTAGAAAACTAGAATTCCTAATTTCTGTCCTCTCAGGGCTTGTTGTTTAGCAGTAGGAAAACAGAAATTTGCAAGTGTAGAAGCTGACAAAGCAGTACACGAAGCCTCATTATTTCAGAATAATTGGTATCTAGGAAAAGTCTCTTTTAAATGACACCATTTAAAATAGGACCAAAACTTTATATAGTAAGTAGAAAAACAAAGATTTGGTTGGTTCTTTATCTTGAAAAATGAAACAAAGCAATAGCCCCAGATTTATTTATCTTGTATTATTATCACTTAAGTTGTAGTTACAATTATTCATTAATTCATGAGGATGAAGGAAGAATCAAGTATTGATTCTTTTTTTTTTTTTTTTTTGGCTTTATTTTTTAGACTAAATTGTATGATAGCTGAAATGCTATTCCTCATATGTGACTTTCACAGTGTGATAATGAAGAGGGTATTTTTGCAAGAATATTTGAAGTCTTCATATTTTTCCCCCTGGCATTTAAAAAATGTGGATATTCAGGTCATTCTCATAAGTTCCTTTGTTTTGTGTTCTTCAATTGTTAACTGGCCCACCCCTGCTAGATTCTTAATTGTCAACAGCTTTGGCTGTAATTTGATTAGATCTCCACATCATCTTCATCAGCTTCACGAAATTCTGCATCTTTTATAAGATTTTAAGATTCACCTTGTAATAGATTTGCCTTGAATTTGCATTGTATTTTCACATCACTTTATTCCACAGGCAGCAGAGACTGAAGTTTCTGGTGCAACAGCAAGTACGAGCCTGGTTAAGCACAGAAGGATGTTTGAATGCAGTCTTATTTTATATGTGGTCAACTCTCCAGTGAACTATTTTGGTTGTGACTTTTGCTTCCCTATACAACTGCAGGAACTCGGATAATGAACAATTAGAAATATGTATCAGTAGGTAAGACCTTTTTAAGCATTTGGGCAGTGGGGAAACTGAAACACAGGAGTGGTGAGTCAGGGAAGAATTCCTATAGGCTAGAGTTTAGTTTTCTTTTCAAAGGGAGTAAAAAGAAGGAACCAACCTTACCATGAAATGCAGGGAATATTAAAAGGAAGAGAAAACCAAGCATATAAACTTGTGCGGAATTCTATACGGAACAGAGAGGGCTTCTTTGACCTGCAGACTCTGAAGAAGTAATCCCTCCTCCGTAGAATTAACCATCTGCAACATCTAACATACAGTATTGTGTATTTTTTTTAAATGTTTGTTTATTTTTGAGAGGGAGAGAGACAGAACGTGAGTTGGGGAGGGGCAGAGAGAGAGGGAGACACAGAATCTAAAGTAGGCTCCAGGCTCTGAGCTGTTAGCATAGAGCCTGACACGGGGCTCAAACTCACAAACTGTGAGATCACGACCTGAGCCAAATTCGGATGCTTAACTGACTGAGCCACCTAGGCTCCCCTATACTATTGTGTTATTGTCTCCTCTGTATCATCCTTTATCAAACTTATTGAGTTCCAGGCACTGCAGGAGACAGTGGGGTGTCAGGGGAACATCATGTGATCTTTACTTTTGAAGAGGTTGAGAAAAACAGATGAGTAAACAAATGATCACAGTATTCTGAAATCAGTTTAACAATAGAAGCAATGGAGGCATACTGAGGAAGGAGTACTTATATTTTTTCTTCTTTTATGTTCTTTTCTTGAACCAGACTATGAATTTAATGGCAAGGCTATGTTTTTTATTGCTTTGTGTCCTTAGTACTCAGTGCTATTGCTGTATATAATAGATACACAGCACATGGAAGTCAGGACAGTTCCCTAAGCCAGAACATAGGAGAATAGCAGAAGAGGGACAAAATAAGAATGGTCACAATTGGGAGGAAGGCATAACTAGCAGGTACAGAAAAGCAAAGGCTAAGGAACTTTTATGGTATTTGGCAAAAAAAAAAAAAAAAAAGACTAGAAAATATTGGATTTTTGTGATCAAGAAAGAAGGGATTTTATTAATATCAAGAGATGGATTAGGCAGAACTTTCTGATGTCTTCTATCATATCTCTTTAGAAAAGATCACAGGTACTGGAGGAAGTTCAGTCAAAGTGAAATTTTGAGAAACGAACAGGTAATCAGAGAGCAATGAGTGAGAGAAGGTAATGAGAGAAGGGAAAAATGGAAGTATTCAGATCAGTAGAATTTGATGATATGCACCCTAGGGATACTTGCTATACAAGCAGATGTGCCCAGCCATAAACCCACAGGTCATTATTTTTGAGAAGTGGCAGAGAAATAGAAAAGTCCCCAAAGACTAGAAAAGGGCAAATATGCCTGTCTTTGAAATAGAAAGGGGAGAAACACAAGATGACCTCAGTAATTAAAGACCTCCAACTTATTGATCTTTGGGGAAAATGAGAAAGAACCATCAAATAATCAATTTTCAGTCACCCAGGAAATCCTGAGGCACTAAACAGGAGTCCGTGTGGTTTTGTGAAGGGCAAATCATACAGACAACTTTAATTTCTAACAGCAAAAGAACAGGATCCATAGACCAGGGAGAAGTCTCCAGTAATCTGTTTCACTAGATAATCTGGGAAAAGTAGAATCTTGACATTACTTTAATAAGCTGACTCTCTAGGTTGAAGATTTGTGGATGGAGATGGTGTGGGAATGGTAGACATATTGAGTGATGGCCCAGTAGGGACTGGTCCTGAGGGCCCATCTCTTTAGCTTATTTATTGATGTTCCAGACCAAGAAACAAAGAATGTGTGCATCAAAATTGCAGGTCCCAAATTTGTTATGGTTTTGAGTTTCAAGAAAATAGTAATAAAGCTTTGACTGAGCCTATTTATTGGAAAAATAATTAGGGTTGAAACTTAATAAGAAAATGTGCTTGTAAAGACCCAAACCCAAAAGTACAAATATAGGATGTGTATAAGAAGAGTTTTCTCTTACACACATGTGGGGGTGAGCACTAACCACAAATAGAATGAGAGCTAGGAACATACTGTGGTTATGTAAAAACTACCACCATTCTTAGGTGGTGTAATTTACTCTTTCATTCATTGTTTTAAAAGACGATTACTGAGCATCTACTATTGAGCATCTGTTTTCCTGCCTTTACTAGTCATTTATCCTTCATTAGAATGTTTTTAGAGCTTGAGAAATGTATGGGAAGAGAAAGAAGTTGTCCCATTTGCATAATTAGAAAGCTTTCTAAACCAAATCAAATGCCTGTGGGCTTGTATATTAGCTGATTTTACTTCTAACTTGTATTTCTAGCCTTTACTTCCATTATAGTCCTTTTGTGTGTCTTATATCCAGCCGAAAGGGATTGCTTTTTCCTCTCTCCAACATGTCCTAATCGCTGTTCTTTGGTTCTTTGTTGGTTCATGAGTTCACTAATTCTACCAACTTTTATTGGGCACCTACTATGTGTCAGGTATCATGCTAGAATATTAATGACATCAGGATGAATAAGATGTGATCCTTCCCTTCATGGAACTCAAATGTCAGTGTGTGAGAAAGACATGTAGCAAGTTTTTCTAACTCTGTATGATCAGGTTGTATAAGGTCCATTGTGGACCCAAGGGAGGGTTAGATCTCCTTTTCTACCTTCAGCCTCATTTCTTTACCATGCCCTCTATTTAATTTAAATCTCTCTTTGAGTTCTTCCTTCCTCCTTCCTTCTTCTCTCTCCCCCTTGCTTCTTCCCTCTCTTTTTCTCTCCCTCCTCTTCTTCTCCCTCCTTCTCTCCTCCTTCCTCCCTACCCTCTCTCTCTCTTTTTTTTCTCCACCTGGTGAACTTAATTTACCCTTCATGGCTTAGCCAAATGTCACCTCTTCTACAACGCCTTCCCTGATATTTCCAGGGAGAATTAATAGCTGCTTTGTCTGTGCTCCCATAGTACGCTGTTTGTACTGCTATCAGGCTCTGGTTTAATTCTGCCTTGTATTACCTTGATTTGTTTACAAGTCTGTCTCCCTCCCTTGACTGAACTCCTTGAGAGCAGGGACCTTGACTTATTCATTTGTTTTTCCTATAGCACCTAGAAGAGTTCCTGGCACCTAGTTGGTGCTGAAAAAATGTTTATTAAATATGAAGTGAGAGGCCCAGAGGTAGTGGAGTGTGGAGCTGGGCCTCAGGGAGAGAATGTGCTGTGCTGGTTCAGTGACCAGGAAGGGTATATCCAACTGCCCTCCATTGACCAGGTGTCCTAAGAGTTTGTTAGAGGAATGACATGCTTTTCCAGTAACCACAGGGCTTTAGTTTTGCACAGGAGATGGAAACTGAATTGACCAGGGACAGCAAAGGTCAGAAAATGGTGGCCCAGGTATTTGTGGGCCCAAGATTATAGGGTTTGCAAAGAATTTAAATTTTCTAAATTATTTCCTGACTTTTAAAAATAAGGATATTTTATCCAAAACTCTAGATTTTTAACTTCTCTTTAAAAATGGGAAAACATTCAACATTGGGACCACTTTTTTCCACTGCAGTTGGCTGTGGCTGAATGGGCTGTTCTTTACATGGCACAAGGGCCCTCCAGATTATTGTAGTCTCTGTTACTTCCACTTGCTCCTTTTTTTAAAATTGAGATTCACCCTTTTAAAGTGCGAGATTCTGTGTTTTTTCCTATGTTCACAAGCTTGTGCTGCTCTCAGCACTACCTAATTCCCGAACATTTTCATCACTCCATCACTTGCATTCATTAGCTGTCATCCCTCCTCCCTCTACCCCTAGAACCACTCATCTACTTTCTGTCTTTGTGGATTTGCATATTCTGGGCATTTCATATAAATGGAATCATACAATATGTGGCATTTTGTGTCTGGCTTCTTTCACTTAGCATGATGTTTGATCTCAAGGTTCATCCACTTTGCAGCAAGGATCAGTACTTCACTCATTTTTATGGCGGAATAATATTCCATTATATGGATATCACTTTTGTTATCCATTCATCAGTCATTACATTTGGTTGTTTCCACTCTTTTTCTGTTATGAACACTGATAAACAAGTTTTTGTGTGAACCTAATTGTTTCTCATGTGCAGCTCAGTTGGCTCATTTTCATTCATCTTCCTGATTCCTGTAGTTTTTGATCCCCATGTTAGGGGCTGCTTGGGGGTAGAAAGAGCAGGAATGTACTGGAAAAAAGAAACAACAACAGAAAAGGGCAGAAGAAGTAGTAGGTCCTGGGTATTGCAGGTTTGAGAAGACACAGGGTGACAGGAATGCCGAAGGAGAAGGAGAAGGAAAGCAGAGCTGGGAGGGGCCAGAAGGCAAACTTTAGCACATCCTCTCTAGGATGACACTTTTTTTTTTTTTTTTTTAAGGATACAGAGAAAAGGAGGGGGAGGGCATGTAAAGCGGCTTGGGAAAATGGGAAAGGTACCTGACCAGGTGTCAGAAGATTTGGGCCCTAGTTTCTCCTATGCTGCTTTTTTGCTAATATGACCCTAAGGAATTATTTCCCTGAAATCCATAGCTTCATCTGTGAATGAGACACAATGAAATTACCCACTCAATCTCACTGGGTTTTCATGAAGATCAAATGATATTATAGATGTAACAGAGTGTTATAAACTTGAAAATGTAGTGCAAATGTGAAAGATTAAGCTTCAAAGAAAAGTTCACCTGTGAAGTTTCCAGTTATTAAGGTGACCCTGGAGATCAATGTCTGGGTAACTCAGCACCTGAGAGGGTCCTCCCTATTGGAAGTACTCTCACTGCCAATTAGTTTGCTCAGAGGGACTCTAATTTGTCCACAGTAACTCTCTTATCCTCCCCAGACAGGTGTGTGAAGGATTTCTCTCTTTCTTCTAGATATGAGAAAGGCCCATAATGAAGGTCTGGGACTTGAGAGGGTCAAGAATTTGAGAGGGTTAGACCCTGGAGTTTCCCTGGGGCCCTAGGGATTAGTAGATTAGTTATAGACCCAGAGTTTCTTAAAGCCCTTACCTGTTTTGAAAACCGCATTGCAGACCATACAGTTTTTATACAACTTTTCCTTAGTTCTTATGAAAGGTAGAGGTGGTGGTGCAATGCCCCAGCGGATGATTGAGCCAGTACCAGGGTCTTATGGGAAGGTAGGGATGGGAGGAGATGGCCTAGATACCTCCCGAGGAGGCCTAGAATTGTTTGTAGAGAAATAATAACAATCACTAACGTTTATTGAGTGCTCACTTTGTGCCACTCTCTAATGCTTTACATATTAACTCATTTAATCTTCCTTGGAACCCTATGAAGTAGGGTTTCTTGCTGAAGGAAGAAGGGGAGGAAACACAAGAGGTCAGAAATGAAGTATCTTGCCTTAGTCACATCACTAGACAAGGTGGAGTCAGGAAGCACACCCTCGTGTGCTATATTCCAAACTGGTGCCTCAATATGTGTTGTGATCTAACAGAAAGAAGCCCCAAGCCTAGTGGTCATCACTCAACTGACCATGAGAAAAGAGAGTGGTTTGTGGCCCAGAATTGTGGGAAGTACCCCTCCTGCTTTGGGCAAACACCAAGACTTGTCACTACTTTCATGTTGAGTTGCTGGGGCCAACTCCTGACATAATTAAAGTCCAGGAGTGACTGGATACCAGCCCTAGTAGTTTTATCCCCTATTTCCTCTGTAGTGTAAGACCTGATTGGGAAGGAGGGGAGAGAGAAGAAGTAGGAGGAGGAGAAGGCGAGTGGGGGTGGGTGGGAATGACATCAAGCAGAAATGTGCCAGTCAGCGGGGGTAAATTTTCCACTTGGATCTGTGTGGAAACCTGATCTTGCCTCTATTTTTGGTCTCCTTTTCTAACAACCTTTTGCCAGATTGGAATTTTTCTGCACCTGTAACACATTTTTAATGTAATAAGTCTAGGAGAAACCAGGTATTATATCATGCTGGGGCCTGTGCTGTGTTTCTAGGAGCAAAGGTAGCCCAGACCCCAGTTTATCCCTATAGGGGATTAGTGTATTAGTCACCCTGTAAAAGCTCAATTTATTGTGATTTTTTTAAATGTTTCTTTTAGCACTTGCTTATAAAGGGTGAAGAGGGGAGCCACGAATAGTGTCTATGTTCCCTGCCCCCACCTCCTACATACACACCCACACCCACACCCACACATACACACACACATACGCATGCACACACACACACCCTCTATCAATTTCATATGAACCCAAATTCCATAAAATCAAAGCCAGAGGTATTGGCTTTGACCAATTAGCTTACCTTTGCTACACTGGACTCCATTCTGGTTTGGGTTAGTGCAAGGAATGGAGAGGTGAGATTATTCTATCAACCACTCCTCAGTGGGGAACTAAAGTAAGTTAGTGGGCTGGTGGCTTAGTTTTTTAGGGTGATCATGAACGGCTACTGGCATCAAGGGTTGGGTTTGGCTTGTTTATGTGGGACTGAGCCCTTTCTTTCCCATTACTCTGGACTGGCTGTCTTGTGGATATATGCCAGACCTCAATTTAAGGTAGCTGTTTCTGCCAGCTTGTCTGCCTAACTGGAGAGTACTATCAAACTCATCCCCATGACTGGGTTTAAAAAAGGAAAGGAAAGGGAAGGAAGAAGGGAAGGAAGGAAAGGAAGGAAGGAGGGAAGGGAAACAGCGTGAAGCCCATGCTCACGTAAGAACACCTGAGGAGTGTGGTGGTGTGGAGAGAGTGCTGGACTCAGGAGCAGAAGATGTACTTTGTATCCCAGTTATGCCATGCAGCCTGAGTCTTGATCAGAGCTGCCTGAATTTTGCATTTTGGTGGCTATTCAGTTCTCAGGTGAATCTTTCATCCTTTATTTGATCTCCAATCCCTCATGACTAAAATCCTAACTCCTGCCCCAGGATGTGGCAGAATGTAGCAGAAAGAAGCCTGATTCCAGCCAGAAGATCTGAGTTTAAGTTTCAGTCCTGACACTTTCTAGCTGTATGCCCAGGAGCAAACCCAAGTTTTGTGGGGACTAAAGCGAATACAATTTTCCGTGCCTTCTTTAACGAGAAGAATACAAAACTGTGGATATGAAGTTGTTAGGATCCCTGCCAGGAAGGAAGAAGGGAAGGAAGGAAAGGAAGGAAGGAGGGAAGGGAAACAGTGTGAAGCCCATGCTCACGTAAGAACACCTGAGGAGTGTGGTGGTGTGGATAGGGGCTAATGCAAGTGAAGAACTGAATATGCTGAGGCTACATTAGCTTCACTAGACCTGCCTCTCTGTGTGGTCGTTATGTCATAGAATCTCTTTGAGCCTCGGTTATTTCATTCCTAAAATGGATTTAATCATGCCTGCCTGACCCAGAGGAATATTAGAAGGAACACACAAGTAAGTGTGTGTAAGAGTGTTTTTGTTCATAGTGTTTTATACACACACATACACACACACACACACACGGTCTAGCAATGTATTATTATTATAGTCCCTTTAGGTGTTAATGTTTTGATTATATTACCTGTAGACCCCTACTCAAACATTTGTCTCAATGTTTCTCATTGGCTTATTGGTCAGGGCCATTTTCAGGGTGCTCACTGCACTTGTATTGCGTGGCCAATTACGTATCTGGAGAGTGATAAATAAAAAATAAGCTTCTGAACCTTTCCTGTGTGTGGAATACAAACAGTGAAATGCCTCTGGACCCTCTCTATTCCATCACTGCATTTGTAAATGGGTCTTAGTACATTTCACTAACCCCTCAATAAATGTGTTTGAACTTTAAATATACAGTATTAGAAAACTGAAAGACTGCATACCTGGATGGTTATCAGTAAAATGTCTAAGGCTGTAGGCTCCTCAGGTGTTGACAAAGACTTCCTCTGGCTTTGTAGTTTTGAGATTTGCATCCATTTGCCATTAAAAAATGAATAGAGTGTCTCCACTTCTCTGATGGTGACTATGAGGATGTTTCCATGCCGGTCTTTAATGGGCTCATAGTAAACTCTTCCCAAGTTGTGTGTTCCAAGTAAATTCTAGAAACAAATAGACTTCCGGTAGTTTGGATGATATTGTGCAAACAAAGCAACATAATTGGAACAAAAGACACTGAATATCAATTATCTGATGTTTCTGAGAAGTTTTTTTTTTTAAAGCAAACTTAAAACTGGAATATGTGGCACCATAGAAAATGTACTTAACAGAAGCTCCAAGAAAATCTCTTCACCATAAGCTTGCAAAGATTATAGCAAGAGGTACAAAAATGATGTTTTTTTAAGCAAATTCAGTATCTGTAAATATCTCTTACCCACATAGACACACCAGCACATAGACCTCAGTTACCAGCACTTGAAGAGAATCCCAGATGTTTTAAAGAAAAATGCCTGATATTTCAAGTATGCCACTTGTGGAGTTTTCAAGAGATCTACAGTAAGCTGGTATGAAGTGGGGTTGTTTAAAATGAAGAAGTGAATTGACAATGTAGTACATTGTACAGGTCTCCAAATGACTGAACATTCCTTTCAAGATACTTTAATTGGGAGATTGGCCTGGTTTGACTTATCTGCATTTCAGGGGGTTCTATGTATTTAAAATTACGTTAAAATTGTTTGTAAGCTAGATCACCTGAGGCAGACAATACTTTTAGAAAGGTAGGAAAATAAAGATGCTGCATCAAATGTGGAGGGACCCAGGAAGATGTTACTAAAATAAACAGTTTTAAAAATATGCAGGGTTTGAAGATTTCTAACCTAGAATGTTGGATGAGGAGGATAAAATATACTTTTATTTTGAATATCTGTGATTTTTCCAAAGTATAAATAAAAGATCTCAGAGCTCCTAGCTGTTATTTGCAAGCTCAGATAAATGCTGATGACCTGTTTGCAGGAGAGCCAAAGTAGAACTGGAACTTATAAAAGTGACACAGATGACCTAAAAATGAATGAGCCAGCGGGTCAATATCTACAGATATGAAAACACTGGAATGATCCTTCCAGGTAGAGACTGTGTCTTATGTCTTTTATTTTTCCTCATTAGAACTGGGCATATAAGTAAGCAATTTCATAAATAATTATTGACACATAAAAATTCATTTGGTGGGATCATTATTTTTAAAACAACCTGGTCAGTCAGATTATTCCTTTCAAATTATTGGCTTCTAAATCATAGAGAAGTAATTGGGTAAGGCTTTCAATCCTGTCCTCTGTAGTATTACAGTTTTATATATAGGCAGCTTGCTGCAAAGTAATACTGGTAAATAAACTAGTAAACTGGCTGTCACAAAAAAGAAGTCCTGATTTATAGCATATGCCAATTTCTGTGGTGTAAATGCTCCCACTGATGCTGGCCAATTTAAAGCTTCCAAGAGTTTGACAATAGGTTTTC
The DNA here is from genome assembly GCF_018350215.1 of Panthera leo. NCBI lineage: Eukaryota > Metazoa > Chordata > Mammalia > Carnivora > Felidae > Panthera > Panthera leo. The sequence continues at coordinate 29,892,459 of NC_056692.1, forward strand.
AAAATTCCTGAATCTTTAACAGTTGGCTGTCCTGAGCCAGTACAAGTTGGCTCCAGCAAGCTACTGCTGCTGAGCCTTCAGTTACACGGGTGTTAGGTTTCAGGGCAGCCTGCTGTTCATTAACTCTCAGACTCCTGAAGAATTATTTACCCTCTTGGCCCTGAGTTTCATCATCTAAAATTAGGAGTCACCCCTTGTGCTAATCCTTACCTTACGGAGTGTCTGGGGGATTAAGTCAAACAATGCCTGACAAAGTATTTTGCAAACTCCCAAGCTTCATACAAGTTAGGGTATGGGCTTTCTTTACTCCTCTAATTGGAATCTCACCCTGACTTATACTTACTCATTTTCAAGACTCCACTAAGGTTTTATTTTTTCTGGGAGAACTTTCCCAAATCTCTCAGAATTTACGATCCCTTCTTTTGTCTCCTATTGCTTCCCATACAAACTTATGTCTTAGCGTGACTCTAGCTTTCCTGCTTTCCTGCATATTGACGTACATGTCATGAAATAATGGTTGTTTCATTTGTATGTCTCTGGGTTCCTTGCACAGTTCCTGCCACATAGTAATAGCTCGATAACTCTTTGTTGAATGAATTAACATTTTATCATTAGGATATTGGAAAATATCGTTTATTTTGGACCATAGCTGGTGGGGATTCATTGATTGAGGGAGTTATTTCATTTAAGCAGAGTTATCACCAGTGTTTCACCATCAGCTTTGGATATGCTGACCAATAGTTTGAATAAGAAAGCACTAAAAGTCTTTCTGAAATTCTTTATTGACATCAAATTGGGTTGGATGGCTAGTTGGGGAGAGCCCAATTTCAAAGCAGAATATCCTTGTGAAAATAAATAAATCTGTGTTCCACAAGGGCAAATTTGGGATTCTTTAGGACCTAAAGGAAAACCAAATCATCTTAATACCTTTGATGCTATGCAGTCAAGATTGGGAGATCTGGGAACCCTGAGATTCCTACAAGTTAACGAGGAATAAAAACCACCTGATGGCTCATAGGAATGCATCTAGGTTATAACCAGAACAAATTACAGGACTATCAGTAAGCCTTAGACAGATGCATACTATTTAGAGAACTTTATTCAGCTTGGGGTGACATGGGAAGTTGAAGGAAATCCAGAGTAGAGATACGAAGGCCTGGAAAAGGAGAGTAAAATTATGGGGAAAGCTTTATCCCCCTCCTTGAAAAATGAAAAAGACATGGTATTCATAAGTTGTTACCTGGCTTTTACTCACTAGTACTCATTTCTAAAGGCTACGGAGGAAGAAAGTTTAATGTAACCCAATCTATAGTGTCAGATGATTACTGTATTTTGAGGATAAGTAGTTTGGATACCCCTCAATGTAAGAGCAATGTAAACTTCTGCCTCTTGGGGACTCTGTCATTTTCCTAAGGGTGGGAAAAACAGTGTGGGGTCTTGGCCACTTACAGGTCTTCTCATCTTTTTTTTTTTTTTTTTAATCCAAATGCTGACAGATAATTGTCTTTCCTCCTGCTTAGGTAATATTAATCAGTTAATTACTTTACTTCCTTTCAAATAAAATCTAAGACCACTTCTCCTAAATAGGCTCCAAATGATACAGAATAGACTACTTTTTCTTTTTAAACTATAATGTGGATAATTTCTTCTATTTAAACTTTTTGCCTGCTTTTTGTAAATGAACACATAATAAGATGATGAAGTATTGGAAAGAATGTAGGCTTTAGAGTTATACAGATCTGGATTTGTATCCAGACTCTGCTACTTCCTATTAGTGCAACCTTAGGCAAGTTATTTAACCCTTCTAGGGCTCAGTTTTACCATCTGTCAAATGAGTATCAATAATACTACATTCTTGGGCCACCTGCATGGCTCAGTTGGTTAAGTGTCCGATTCTTGGGTTCGGCTCAGGTCATGGTCTCACAGTTTTGTGAGTTTGAGCCCCGTGTTGGACTCTGAACTGGAGCTTGCTTGATTCTCTCTCTCTCCCTCTCTCTCTCCTCCTCCCCAACTCACACTGTCTCTGTCTCTCTCAACTAAATAAATAAACTTTAAAAATATACTACATTCTCATTAGGGTGTGGTATAGATTAAATGAGATATAGTTTGTAAAGCACTTATCACAGTGGCTGGCATGTATTCTGTGAAATAAATGAAAGTTGTTGTTTCATGATTATTGCCTATTATGTATTAAAGGACTTCACTATAGGGAAGAAATTGGAACACAAGGCACCTGGTGCACAGTGTTTGGTATGCCCTGAGATAAAGGTATGTCAGTATGCTGTGGAAATAGGAGGGAAGGGAAGATGGCAATGAAGGCCTTTGTGTGCCGTGATAAAATGAACCACTCTTGAAAGAGTATGAGTCAGGCCAGAATCTTTTATTGGCTACCCTGGCAGAAGTGTGGAGGATGGATCGGAGAGTATTAACACTGGAAGCTGGAGCATAGCTTTGGAGGCTTTTGATATAACTGGAGTAATCAGGCAGTGGCTGTGATGCTGGAAAGGGGAGGACAGCACAGTGAAATAAACCAGAGGTAGGATCACAGGATTTATGTATGGCTGATGCCAATCAAGCTGTTTTTTAAAAGTTTTTATTTATTTTTTTGAGAGATAGTGTGAGCAGGGAAGGCGCAGAGAGAGGGAAGGGGCAGAGAGAGAGAGAGGCAGAGAGAGAATCCCAAGCAGGCTTCGCACTCTTAGAGCAGAGCCCAACATGGGGCTCGAATTCATGAACCACAAGACCCATGACCTGAATGGAGAGCAAGAGTCGGACGCTTAACCAGTTTAGCCCCCCAGGTGCCCCACACTTTTTTACTTTCCTCATAACATTGTAAAAAATGTTAGATTAGCAAAGAGACCTAAAATATTAAGTAGCAGTTTCCCACATTCAGTTTTCTTCCTCTTCTGAAATGTTTCTCTGCCTTGTTACTCCCTCCCCACTGCCTAAAAATAAAAAGTGATTTCACTATTTTCAGACACTTTCATCCTAAAGATCAGCAAAGAGTTTGGGCAATAGGTCCTACAAAAAGAAAAAATAAAAAAGATGACAGTGACCCCAGTTGAATACCAGGCAAATAGAAATGTGAAGAGAAGGGAATGCATAGCAGTATAGCAGTGCTCTGGCCTTCTGGCCTTTGATGGGTGCTGTAAAGGGTAACTATTTACTGAGTACTATTTACTGGTCACTATGCAGGGCTGGTGAATTATTCAGGTGGTAACTATGGCATGAGGTACGTTTCTGTGATTTCCCTTTTCTTTCTGGTAAAATAGAATACCCCCAAGTGTGATCTTTGGAGTCCAGGGGTTGGAGAGACAAATACATTTATTTATCCAACCAGTACTTTTGTAATAGGAGGGATGAAAGAGAAAGTGGGGTTAATGCCAGGAGGCTTTTCAACTTGCTGGTAGGAAAAGAATTCCCATTTATTTTTTTCTTAATGAATTATACAGTGAAATCATCACCTGATATGGGGATGGAGATTACAGGGAAGGGATAGGGATGCAAGAGAAAGCAGGTTTTTAAATAGTTGCCTTATAGTTGGTGAAAGTGAAATTAGTAGAGAAACAGAATATGATCACTAGTTATATGTGAGAATTGCAGCCATGAATTTAATTAAAAAACCAGTCAGCCCCCCCTTTTTAAATTTATTAAAATATTTTTTAAATGTTTATTTTTGAGAGAGAGAGCGCACAAGTGGGTGAGGGGCAGAGAGAGAGGAAGACAAAGCATCAGAAGCAGGCCCCAGGCTCTGAGCTGTCAGCACAGAGCCCGACGCGGGGCTCAAACTCACAAACCGTGAGATCATGACCTGAGCTGAAGTCGGATGCTCAACCGACTGAGCCACCCAGGCGTCCCTCAGTCAGCCCCCTTTTATGGTGACTTTTATGCAGCAATGTGCAAGTACTCCAGTGTAGGCTTGTTGGATTCATCCAGGCTTGGATTTTTCCAAATAAATAATATGGGGGAGACAGTGGCCAGAAATTTAGAGTATTTTCAAGGGAATAATTAGGATGGGCCAAGGAATCTAAGCTGGACAAAACAGGAAATTATATCAGAAGGGGGTTGATGAATTATACAATATATATATCGGGGGGCCAGGGAAATCCAAGAGCCATTTCAATGAGACTAATTGAGTAGGGGCACACTGGTCATCATGGCTTCTCTCTAGCCCTTCAGCATCTAGCTGCATTGGCTATGACAGCTATACCCTTCTCATGTTACTGATACCAGATGAATGTGTTCTAGGAATGAAGAACCCTATTTGAAAAGTTGTTCAGTCTGTGATCCAAGCATGTCTGGGCTATATGGTGGGTTAATAGAGAGTCCATTGAGGTGTCTGAATCTCCTGAGAAAGAACTTGACTGATACCAAGGAGACTCCTGGGAATGAACTTTATCCTAAGAAAAGAACAGTTTCAGGTACAGCGGCTTGTTCTAACTCAAGCTGGTCAGTGATGAAAGGAAGGTGAGCTTTTTTTAAAAAAGGTCTTGGGGCGCCTGGGTGGCTCAGCTGGTTAAGCACCCAACTTTGGGTCAGGTCATGATCTCGCGGTCCGTGAGTTCGAGCCCTGCATCGGGCCCTGTGCTGACAGCTCAGAGCCTAGAGCCTGTTTTGGATTCTGTGTCTCCCTCTCTCTCTGACCCTCCCCTGTTCATGCTCTGTCTTTCTCTGTCTCAAAAATAAACGTTTTTTTCTTTTTTAAGTCTTTATTATTATTTTTTAATGTTTATTTATTTTTGAGAGAGAGATACAGGGTGTGAGTGGGGGTGGGGCAGAGACAGACACAGGATCCGAAGCAGGCCCCAGGCTTCACACTGTCAGCACAGAGCCTGATGTGAGCTTGAACTCACGAACTGAGAGATCATGACCTGAGCTGAAGTCGGACACTTAACCAACTGAGCCACTCAGGTGCCCCAGGAGGGGGAGCTTTGAATTCGGTACAGTCATCATGGCCCAGCTCCAAGAACTTCCCCTTGGGTTGAAGAAGATTTTGAAGTTAAGAGTGTGTTGAAGTTGAGAACACTGCTAAAATCTCTGAGGCTGCTGAACACACAAGATAATAACCTGCCTCTGCAGTGGAGTATAGCACAGAAAGAGTAAGAGTTGCCTTTCAGAATTATAATAGCAACACAGTAATTATTACTATTTCAGGTGGTTGAATTGTTAGTATTGTGTGGGTCAAGAAATGAAGTTCCTGTAATTGCTGGTGGGGGTGGAGCCACAGAAATATTTTTTTGTTGTTATGATCCTATTTTTATGCCTTGGCCAGTATGGCCTGGCCAAACACAGCTTACATAGATTCCTGTTATGTGTATTTCTGGGGTTTATGTAACTGACAGTTTTGTAGGGAAATACCGATCACTGCTAAAGGCTCAGTGATCTCTTAAAGACTCCAATTCCATGTAGCTAAGAACCACAAATTCAGCTAATACCAGAAGACAATGAAAGGAAATCCCAGAAGACCTTGGTTAAAATTCAGTGTAATTTCTAGGAGAGGCTCTGTAGCCTACAAATAATTCTTGCAGGGCTTGGGGACCTGGTCTGATTGGGTTAATAATATGGAAGGATGAATAAATTCAGAATTAAAGTTAAGCTTCTAAGAGTTTTCTTTCTTCTTCTTTTTTTTTTAAAGTAAGCAAAAATGTATGCAAATTCCTGTGCTTTAACAGAAGATCAAGCCAAGAAACTCCTCAAAATATCTTTTGGTCTCTTTTTCCATCTCTATGCACTAACAGAGCAGCAAGCGTTTGTCAGGTGATCCAGTCAAACTCCTCTTATTTTGCAGGTGATAAAACTGAGGCCCAGAAAGGAGAAATGATTAATATCAAACCCAGAAGTCAAGTCTCACATCTTGTTTAGGGGGGTCACTCCTAGACTCTTCAGGAGAGACCCTTGCCCCTCGTCCAGAAAATTGCCAAAGGCACAGATTCCCTACATGAGCTGAGTGCATCTCAGACTGCCTCAGAAGCCTTCATATGCTTAGGGATCTGGAGGAGAAAGGAGCCCATCCTTTTCCTTTCCAGGTGGGCCTGGTAACTGAACTGGTCGAGTTTTTCTAAGATTTCCTTGCAATATGAGTTGAAACCTGGCCTCTCACCTGTAGCTGGGCTGTTGCTGCGAGCATCTTCTGCCGAGCTTGTAGCACTGTGGATGAGGACATGGAGATGGGTACGCTTTGCCTCAACCACCTTATATCTTCCCACATACAAGACAGCTGCAAAAGAAGTCACGAGGTCATATCATCATCCAAGCCAGTACATGATTTAGGTTGTGGCATCAAAGCAAAAAGCAGGGAAAAGGAAACCTGACCCCTGATGTTTGTTCTGCAGTCCATTTTCAGATACATGCAAAACAACTTTTTGATCTCTGTCCAATTGGAAAAAGATCTGAATGTTAATGAAATAGTCAGATCCACAATTTAGTCTTTGCCAAATGATCCTATAACTCAGAATAGTGGAGACACAGTCTGACAGAATGCAAGCTTCTTTGCTTTGAAAATGTAATGTAGATGCTACTTTGGCATTTTTTATGGCATAGGGCATATCAGGGCAGAAAGAAGACCTTTGAGACAATTTCCTCCCACCCCAATACTTTGATCACTGGAGACTCCCCAACAAAGTTTTCAGAGACTTATGCACAGAAACATTGGTGCAAAATGAAGTCAGAACTCAGTATACCTTTGTGAACCACAGAAAATCCTGTGTAATGGAACTGGTGTGAGAGTCATCAATTTCAACAATCGGTATTTGATCTTCATTGGTGACTAACATATTGTCTTTGTAATAAAATATAACAGCTATGTAGAGTCCTCTAAAAAGAAAAAGCAAAATAAAAAAATTGTCTTCAAGAGTCTCCTCTACCAAGCTTGAATCATGGAAACATATATTTTTGCATGTGATAAAAGATCATTTAATATAACTATGAGCACAGTCTTGCTAGGTATGACATGGTCACAGACTAGTACTCACAGAAGTTGCTATCTTGCCCACATTCTCAGGAGAAAGTGAATCTCCTACTTTTCATAACAAAAAGGAAGTTTCTACCAAGTTTATACTTAGAACCCAAACCAGCTGATTCCTGAGAAGTTAAGACTTCCTGGAAAACCTGCATAGGACCCACCGTTTTAAGGTCTTCACAAACTTATTTGAGGAATGGAATAGGTGTTTCAGGCTCCTTGAGACTGACTGCTTGCGGCCTGTGGTTTGTAATTTTGAAGTTTCTGAAACACCGAAAAAAAAAAAAAAGTATAAACTCCATTGTCAGAGTAATAACACTCCCAGTATCTTCTTCTCTCCGTCCTGCCTTCCTCTCCCCTGTCCCCTCAGTGTTGCTTATCCTCAGTTTCATGTGGATCCAACTCATTCATTCTTACAAAAAGCTTTTATATCTTGAGTTGCTAGTGGTTAACTCAATTAATGATCAGCTCCTCAAAAATGTTGGAGATGAGTAACATTTATAACTCGAGGGGGACCCCTTCGGCATTTTGCTTATATTTTCCTGATGAGCAATTGATTATAATGTGGGATAAAAAGAAATGGAGTCAAACCCTTTGCCTCCTCCCATTGCCTTTAATATCCACACGTTTTCTCAATGCTGGCAAAGCTCTTCTTATTAGTTCACACATTTCATTACATTTTTTTTTCACTGTAAAATTAATACAAAAAGTTTGGAGAATAGATAAAAAGAACAAAACTCTACCCATATCATGTTGCCATTTTAGTACAACCACTGCTAGCATTCTGGGGCAATCAATCTTCCCCAGTGTGTATATGTTGGCTCACACTACTAGTTGTAGGCATAGGTTATGATTATCATCAGTACTATTCAGAAGAAGAAACAGAGACTAAGAGGTTAAAATAGATTGCCCAAGATAAAAGAGCCAGTGCCGAGAAAAACTGAGATGTTAATTTACTGAACAAATATTTGTTAGTACCCTACTACATACAGGGCTCTGTGGCTACATTTGGTGAGCAAATCATCCATTGCTGCTTCTGGTCACCCTTCTACTTAGAACCTGGAGATTTCACTGATAAAACTTGCAGACTTCTCCTAGTAGTCTTTACAAATAGTACTGCGTGGAGCTGAGCAAAAAGATCACTGATTTCAGTCCTCGTGTTCTGTGTAATGGAGGGAAGCTGAGGTTGTTGGGGTCATCACCAAACTTCTGACAGACATGTCACTGGGGTAAGAATATCATCTACATCACTGCTGTTAGGCATGGAAACCTGGGTGGATGGCCCACGGCTGAGGCCCAGCGTGGCTCTGCTTATGATCCTATAGGAACAGCTGGGAATAAGTGGACTGACAAACATTCATGCCAGCTTCAAGCTAGTGCTGGTAATGGTTATTCCTGCCAGAACAAAGCAAAACATTTTTTTTTTTTTTCTGACTTAAACATGAATTTGGCTGGTCATACCGTGCTTGAAAATGCTGCTGCTGGGACTTCCGGTTATAGGCAGCATATTGAACATACTCATCACATGCTACTCTCTCCTAAAATCTCACTAAAACCAGAGTAAAGAGATTAAAAAATAAAAAGGAAACTCCATAAATCTATAGAGACAAAGAGATGGAAAAGGAAACAAAAGCAAGTGAACTTGGTAGCTGGAAAGCAGATGGACAGATGGATTTAGCAGACTTGAGAAAGATGAGTCCTAAGCCAGCAGTGGAGGAGGCTGAGAAGTAACCTGATTCACCCCTTGGGCACCACATACTGCTGGAAGTTGGGGATAAGTGTGGAGCTAAAATCAGAGGGATTTGTTGAAGTCTGTTTAAAAAGCAGTTGGACTTCTAGATCTCCTCTAATCTGCATAGCTGGACAAATACCCCTTCCCCACTCTAGAAAAAAGCTCTAGTGGCTTATTCTCTGAAAAGCATAAAATTTGGTTTCTAGAGTGGGAGACATGGGGTACAGTTAAAAATGGGGGTGGGAGAATAGTACTGTATCCAAAACAAGTGATTAAATGAACATTTCCATACAGATGATTTTCCCATTGGGCTCTCAGAACCCTGGTGTTCAAACTTACACCCTCCGGGAAGGACACTGGAGGAAACTTTCTGGAGACTCTGACCAGACTAAGAGAATCCACTTAAAGCTTCCGACATTGCTTTCAATGGTTTCCTAAAGAAAAGCCCATGCCAGGCACCTGGGTGGCTCAGTCGGCTAAGCGTCTGACTTCGGCTCAGGTCATGATCTTGCGGTTTTTGAGTTCAAGCCCTGTGTCAGGCTCTGTGCTGACAGCTTGGAGCCTGGAGCCTGCTTCGGGTTCTGTGTCTCCCCCTCTCTCTCTGCCACTCCACCACTCGCTCTCTCTCTCTCTCTCTCTCAAAAAAAATAAACATTAAATAAAAAACTTTTTAAAAAAGGCCATGCCAGATCACCCTACAGTGAAGCCTATAAATAAAGAACTTTATCCATGTACTCAGAGCTTCCCAACAGCTACTGAGCTCTCTTCTCTTAAATCTCAGTAAACATCCAAGGATCACCAGGCAGTTGTGAAAAGCATCTAACAGGAAAAACAGAGGCCCAAACCAAAGAAATAAAAGGGCAATTCAGAGGAGAGACTATGCTGAGAGAAGAAAATACAAAATGAAACAAAGCCTATTATTAATAGCCTTAAAGATAAGCAGAGGCATTGCAGCCTTATAAAAAGGATAGAAGTTTCTAAGAGAAACATTCAGAGAATAAAAGAGAGCACTGGAAATTAAAAACATACTATCAAAAACTGAAAAACCCAATGGAAGGCTTAGAAAATGAGGTTGCAGAAATCTCTGAGAAAGAGCAAAAGGCCATGGGGATGGAAAAGTAAAAGAGAAAAAGAAATATTAACAGGATAACCTAGAAGGTTCAACACCAGACTAAGAGTTCTAGTAGGAGGGAGCAGAGAAAAAAGAGGGGGAGAAATAATTAAGAATAGGCCCCATAATTGAAGGGGGTAACTTTCCACATTGAAAGGGCCAGCCCAACAGACTACAATACATCCACACTAAGGTATTTTTTATATTTTTATATTATTTTTTTATATTATTAAATATATTAAGAGGATGAGGGGTAGCAATTGTAATGTGCAATTAAGAGCAGGGAGGGAACAAAAAGAGAAATCATCCTTAGGTAATGCCTCAACTAAAAAAAAAAAAATCAAGAAGTAGCATATAAACATGTGATATGGAGACATGAAGAAAACATAAAAACAGATTTTAGGGTACTGAAGATAAAAAGAAATTTAAAACCTTCCAGAGAAGAAAAACAACAACATCGGTACCCTATAAAACCTCTGGAGTCAGAATGACATCAGACTTCTCAGCACTGAAAGCTAGAAAAGAACAAAGCAACACCTTCAAAACCTGAAAGAAAATTATTTCAACCAACAATTCTATCCTTGGGGCCCCTGGGTGGCTCAGTCGGTTGAGCGTCCAACTTCGGCTCAACTCCCGGTTCATGGGTTTGAGCCCCCGGAATCGGGGTCTGTGCTGACAGCTCAGAGCCTGGAGCCTGCTTCGGATGCTGTGTCTCCCTCTCTCTGTCCCTCCCCCACTGGTGCTCTGTCTGTCTCTGTCTCTCAAAAATAAATGAACGTTAAAAAAAAAAAAAATAAAAGAATTCTATCCTTAAGTGAGTGGTAAGTAGAACAAATGCATTTTTAGACATGGAGTGTATCTAAAATTTAGTTCCCAAGAATCCTCTCAGGAAATGACTAGAGTAAGGGCTCCACCAAAATGAAGGGCTAAGAAAAAGTTAAGACCTGGGATACAGAAAGAAGCAATCCAGTATTGGAGGGTGGCCAAAAGACTCCTCAATATGGTGGTGAAAGGACATCCCAGGGTGCCAGCTGTGCACTGGACACAGGCAGCCAGCAACCAGTCTAGATTGGAGCAGTTCAGAGGGCTCTAGGAGAGGTTTCTTTAAGAAGATGTAGTTGAAACAGTACTAATATATTTGATTGTATTGAGAGAAAATTGATACAACTGGAGAAAAGCTTGGGGATTAACTAGTTGTGACCACATAGAAAAACAAGCAAACATACAATGAAAGATGACTCTTTTAACGACAGGGAAAACAAAAAGTTATCCAGGAAAGGGAAACAGTCATTGAATTAAGTGATCGTTATAATGTGAGCAATAAATACTGATCTTACTAAAATTACAATAGAAATATATTAGGAGGATGAAGGGTAGGAGGATGAATATGTATGTAAGGGGGGGGGGAGGAAAAAAATCATCTTCGTGAGCTAATGCCTCAAATTAAAAACACATCAAGAATCAGCAATGTAAATGTTACTTAGAGATATGAAGAAAATATCAAAAGAACTGGCTAAAAGAATGGAGTCTTTGGGAAATAAAAAATGGAGAATGGGAGGAATTGCTTTTTTTTTAAGTAATAAAGCTCAAGTGCTTTACTTACTTAAAGTCATTCAATCCTTAAACAGTGGCTGGCAAGTATGTATAATTCTTACTGCATTTTACAGGTGAGCAAAAATGAGGTTTAGAGAGGTTAGGTAACTTGCTCAAGGTCACACAGCTAGTAAATGTCTAGTCTGAATTTGAACCCCGCTAATCCATGATCTTAGCTGTTTATGCTAAGATAACTCTCACATTATAGTCATACATAATGTAAATTAAAATGAAGATTAGACTGAAAAAGGAAGAAAAAAACTGAGAAATGCTCCTACTATCTGGGAAAGGGGCCCATGCAAATGTTAAGTATTCCAGGTCTCCTCACTCTGGGCACATGACAGAATTTCACTTTTTGGAACCCTTGTGGTTGGGTGTGGCCATGTGGCCAATTCTGGCCAATGAGTTTTGAGTGTAAGCGACATACATAAAGTCCTGTCCATATGAGACATTCAAGTGTTCCTTTTCCTTCTCCCAGGGTGCAGACAAATATTTCTAGAGAAAGGATGGTGACAACACAGAAGGACAGCCCTCAGCTGACCAGTGGTAGACATACAGCTTGGGTGAGAAATAAATATCTGGGGGGGGGGGTCATTTGGTTATTGCAGCATATTATAGCTCATCTTGACTGATTCAGGGTCTATACTGACACACTGAGTCACTGATAGAGTGGCTTCTACTCTGGCTTCTGGCTCTGTGTAGCTCAGGACTCTGGAACAGTGTTCAGTTTTCTGGACTCCGAATGCATTAGTTCTTTAGCTTTTAAGTGCTTGGAACATAGGGAGTTTATTTTATTCATACTGATATGTCTAGCACCTGACACATAGTAGGCAGTGTTTCAATTAATGTGTGCCACTTGAAAAATTGGATAACTGAAATTCACTCCCACAGGGTATTGCTATGATGAACACAACTGGCTTCTTTATAACTCATTATGCCAGGGTATAAACTGTGTGAATAATAAAGGCTGCTCAACATCTCCACTGAATTTGCATCCCAGTCCTGAACATGCAGATTAACTGCAGCCACTTTAACCAAAATACAGAAATCAATGTGGGTTTTGGTATCTCCCATGTGAGGCTTTGGTAGGAGAAGGGTTGTTTTATTATTAATTCCACATTTGGAATATGCTGTGTATTTACTGAGTACTCCACGCTCATTACAGTGGAGTCAGTGATTACATGTTAGTTCTAGGATTTATCAATAAAGAGATAAAGAGAGACTCCATTCTTCATCTGGAAGAGCAACAAAAGGAAAACAAGCTAGAGTTTGCAGAGTGCCTGTACTATGCCAGGCGAGTTTAGTACATTATTTAACTTAATCCCCATAACAATCCTGAAAGATAAATACTGTCATCCTGATTTTTCTGATGGGGAAGCTATGGCTCAGAGAGATCAAATGCTTTTCTCAGGGATACAGAGCTAGTAAGTAGTAGAAATGGGATTTGAACTAATTATTTTTTCTAACTATAAATTTGACATGCACTCAACCACACAGATCTCAATGTGGTTGAGTATTTTATTGTTTATTTATTTATTTTGAGAGAGAGAGAGAGAGCAAGTGAGCATGAGCAGGGGAGGGGCAGAGGGAGAGGGAGACAGAGAATCCCAAGGAGGCTCTGCATTGTCAGCATAGCCCAACATGGGGCTCGAACTCACAAACCATGAGATCATGACCTGAGGCGAAATCCAGAGTCAGATGCTTAACTGACTGAGCCACCCAAGGAGCCCTGTAGTTGAATATTTTAAATAACAGTTTTGTAGTTTTCTGTATGTAATACCTAATTATCCTTGGTTTATCCTTCTAGGCTTAGAGTAATGTTAAATTATCTTAAAATCATTCCTTTTTTGTGGGTGAGGTAATTTCCTTTATCTTAACATATTGTAGGTCAGCATTTTCCAAAGTCCATGTCTTGGAATACTAACTCTGTGAAAAAAGTTATACAATGACTTTGCAAATAAGTTTGGAAAATGCTTGGTTAACCAAATTCAAAGTGTCTCTTTATTAGAGTCTTTACTATTGTAATATCGATTTTACATTTCCAGGAAAGGGATGTGTAATGCAACATTTTCCAAACTTACTGACCAGAGACTTTTTCAGCTGAGCATCTTATACAACCACTGTTCTTTGGGATACTTTGGGTACTGTTTAAATGTCTAGAGTACATTTCAATATAAAAAATATTTTTTCCTTTTTGGGAAGTTCTATTTATGCCTTACTTAAATTTTTCCTGACATTGTCTGCATATTTACATCCCTGTGGGGGAAAAGCATATACATGCTGAAAGTTAAATGGAAACTATTGAAATAATTGGGCTGTCTAGATAATTTATTTCTTGATTATTAGATAGTTACCCAACAATAATGGGGAGAGCATCTAAATCCTCAGATAATATATATATATAAAAAAAAAACAACTACCTCTCATTCTCGTGAGTAGTTTTAGCTTTCTTCCCCTGGTAAAGACTAAACACAAAGTGGCTTATGAATTGCAAAGAATCATCTATCCAGTTGCTTTATTACCTTCGCCTGCCATACAAGAACCAATGGTCAGGGGAATGATGGAGAGAGAGGCAGAAGAGAGAAAGGAACCTAAATGATGCCTGGCCTAGTTAAATGAGCTCTGAGAACTGAGTGTACTTTGGTCAGTGTGGAATCTTTAAGGCCATGGTCTGGGTAAAGTTTTCCTTCAGATCTGGGAATGAAACTCATTTGAGTTTCCTTCTCAAACATGCATATTTACATTTTCTAATGAACCACTCATTAAAAGAATATTATTTTCTTACAAACACTTGTCCCCATTGCTAGCAAAAGCCAACATTTCTGAAGAGCTCTGTTGTTACACAGCAATTGGGACTCACTTTTTGCTAATGCTAAGTATGATTTTTTATACCTAGTCCAAACTCAGTTGCATCTCTTAGTTTCAGCCATGGATTTCTTACCTAGCTGGCCCAGCAGTGCCCTGAATCTGGAGAGTGCAATGCAGTTGGGATCTGATGGGTGAAGGAGCATGGAAAACGAAAACTTTATGGAGGCTTTAATTCTCCAAATAAAACTAAGTGCCTGCTCCACGAATCATTACACAGATCAGAAACCTGACCCTGTCCCATTTGAATAGCCCAAATAGGAGAGAAGTTTTTAAAAGCTTCTGAGAGATTTTCTGGGTATAGTTGGCCAGGTCTGGAGATGTGTGCTCTACTTTCTCCTAAGTAGTAGTACAGGGGACGATTAAAATTCAGGGTGAGATCAATCAACATCAGTGCCCAGTCCTAAAGGTAAGGGTGGGGGACACAAATGAGGTGTGGCAAGAAGATTGCGCTTAGAGACAGAAAAGCTAGGTCAGAATCTTGATTCTGTCTTTTCCTGGCAGTGTGACCTTGGTCAAGTCACTTAGCTTTAGTGGTAACTGCCAGCATGAGGATGAAAAAGAGACCGTGGATGTGAAATTGCATTGTAAGCTTTATTACAAATACACATGAAGGTTTCTTGTTGCTATTAAAAATTGGCTAAACTTCCTCAGGGATGCTCACGGAGTTTTCCTGGGGACTGAAAAGTTTGAGGGTGAATATCTCAAAGACCTGGGACACTGAGGAGTTTTGTGGAGGGACAACTCAAAGGGAAGGGAACTGATGGCAGCCGCTGTTTTTCTTGTGCTTTTTTTCAAACTGTTTGCATGGAGAGAGGGTAAGACAGAAAGAAAGGAAGGGAATGAAGGAGAGGGAAGTCTCTTCTGAAGGGTTAAAGCAAGATAGTGCTGTAAAGTGATTCCAGATGTACAAATATTAATATCTCTCTCTCCCTGATGAATGAGAAGGTATGACCCAGTTAGGAAACTGCTAAAATTACCGGCGCCACCGAGACCTCAGTCGATGGCCCAGCGCAGATTTTTATCCTTACCCCGGCAACTATAATGCTGATGAAGGGCTCGGACCTGCTGCAGCAGACCTTCCAAAACTTCACTCTGTCCCTTGTGTCTGGGCTCTCTGTCGTCACAGTCTTTCCAGTCTATTGAACAAAAGAAACAAACAGAATGAAATTTTAAAGCAAGGAGGCCTCTCCCCGGAGGCGCTGCCTCAGGAGCTGGGCTCTGCTCACACTCCCCTAGACTCTGGATGAGCACCTGGCACTCGCACAGCTGGCAGTCAGTGCCAAGGGTTTGCAGCTGCCATTGTTCAGGGCCCTGTGCAAAACAGTAATTGTGGTTGGGTTTTGTGTGTGTGTGTGTTGGGCAGTTTTAGGGCAAGAGAAAATGGTGACTGAAAGCCAAAAGAAAACAGGGAATCTGGGAGTCCGGTTTCTCCTCCCCAGCTCCTTACCCTCCTTTCAGCATCCCGGGTCCTAATCAGTTCCCCTGCCACCTCTCCACTCAGCACCCCAAATGGCACCTGGATCTCCACAGTAGGAAAGAAAGGGGTGGGAATGTGCAGACTAGACGAAATCCACAGTCCCAATGCTTTTATTGTAGGTTTCACACTTTTGGCCAAATTGACATTTCTTTCCAAGGAAAGAGCCCATGTCAGATGCCAAGAAATGGAAATCTACATTTCGCTCTAATGAATGTCTGCTTTGGTTAGCTGGCACAGCAGCCCCTGTACATACTCTGAGCCACCAACCACCCTGTCTGCTCAGTCTCTAAATATACAGTATTAGCTTACATGGCAAATTTAAATTGCAATACCCACTGAGATTTTTCTCCCCCTTCTATTTTCATTCCATTTGGCTATAATGATATCAAGAGTAATAACCCATACGGGACTAATGTCAAGATTGTAATTCTGCTGTCTCCGACTCTGATTTTTTTTTTTTTTTCCAGCAGGTCTGTCATTTCATAGTGCATCCCATCTTCTCACTATCCACTCAGTTTTACTTTCTGAATCTTTTAAAAGCAACAACTTAAAGCACTTCTTGGTTGAAATACTTGCTCTAAAAATGCTAGTCATTCTTTTCTAGTAAGGCCAGTTAGTTCATAAGTGTATCTGAGGCTTCAATTCTAACTGAATGTGTTTCAAATTCTCTCCCCCCAGGTTTATTTTAAAATATGGAGTCTGCCTTGTTCAGAAAGTTAAGCAGATGTCCTGATGGTCAAAGTTAGATAACCATTGGTCCATCCACGGCCTAGTAGTACAGCACAGTTGGAAAGAACACAGGTTCTGGAGTCAGAAAAACCTGCGTGTGACTCCTGGCTCTTCGGACTCCTGGTTCAGTATCTGTAGGGCACATTACTTATGCTGACAAGGCCTCTACTCTGTAATGTGAAAAATGAACACAGCACCTACCTTGCAGGGCTTTTTGTGAGGACTAAATGAGAGGTTTATTAGGTACCCAGTACAATGCCTGTTAATGGCATTATGTCAGTCATAACTAATCATAACTTAGAAAGAAGGGAATTCTCTGAGGAAGAGTTAACTCCCTGTGTAGCGAGTATGGAAACATAATTTCTCACCCTATCACATGATTCCCTGTGAAGAAGGAGACCTCAGACATTTTTGAATCCTTCCTGCTTCCTACCCTTCCCCATGTGTCCTTCTCCATTTTACCTCTCAGAGACGGAGCCCTGGAGAGAACCATTCCAATTCTATGTTACTCAGCTTATCTGGGGGCGTAGCCAGGCCCATAACGTAGTTACATGGCCCTCCATATAGTGCTCCTTTCCTTATGCTGTGGACACGTTTTCTTTTGTTTTGTTTTGTTTCTTTTGGGAAGGAGGGTCAGAGCTTGGTTGGAGTTTGTGTGGTGTGGCTTAGTTGTGGTCAACTCTGGAGACAGGGAATTGGCATAGGTGCCTTCTGTAGACTCTGTTCCTTGTGGGCAGAAACCGTGACTTAATTTCTCTTTGCCTCAGGTTTCTTCTCTGCAAAGTGAGTTTTTGAATATTTTTTAAAGGTTGTTTGAGGTTTAGAAAACCAACGTATGTAAAACACCATTATGGGCACATTAGGGACACTTGTTAAGTGTTGGTGAGGCATTGTGAACAGAAGGATGGTGTTCAGGTAGACTGGACTGGGGAAGGTGCTTTTACTGGTAAATTTGGAAATGTTTGAGGAAGTGAACTCCCAGTGATCCTCCGCCTTATTTGCAGTGTCCCTGGTAGTAGGGCACAGTGATAATAGATGCTGCTGTCATGGATTCCCAACGGCCATTCTGAGTTTGTTCCCGCCGTTGAAAAAATGCATCTGTAGTGCTCATAAGATGATTAATGTTGTTTGCTTGAGTAAGACTCCTGGGTGGCTGAGTTATTATGTGGCCCTGCACTTAGTAATACGTTCTAATGTGTGTTAATACCGCCATCGATGCAGGGGGAGCTGACATGGAGCTGGCTCTTTCCGCCGAGCCCCATTACGTCAGAGGCGAGCTCAAGCTCGAAGATTGCTAATGCTAAATTGCAGCCCAAGTGAGCACTGGACATGATGCCAAGGTTTTTGGAAAGAATGAGTTTTTCTCAGAGATGTTTGGAAGGTTCTGATGACTACATAAAATAGGAGACTTTAGGGATGAGGGAGAAAATTGAAAATATATTAAGAAATCAGGAACCTGACAGGAATAAACTTAGTGTGGGAGGAAAAGAGCAGATTGTGCCACATAATACAGTTCAGTGTTCTGGTAATGAGACACTTCAATTGCAACACAATGCAGAGCTTACATTCACTGGCGATATCAGGGCTTTCCTGATCGTAACTCAGACAAGCCTGTCTGGGTCCTTTTCTCTTATTATGTACCATACCATATAACATAAGTCTATAAAAACACATTAAGGCCTTTTGTAAAAATATAAAAAAAAAGTTTTATAGCTTACTGGAACATATTACCAAATTTCCAATTACTCTGTCATGTTAGAATACATTGTCCTCTAGTAAATATCTGAATACTGATATCTGTTGCATCACAATGTCATAGTCTGTTTATAAATAGAAGCAGAGTCTTATATTGTTATTTTCCAAGTGATATGGCATGTCTGCAGCAACTATAATGGCATGTTTGGATTTTAGTTCTTTGCCAGATACCCTTACTAGTCAAATGGGCCATTTTAGAGAGCGTTGCCATTTGCTATGTTAATTAGCAATAAGTGACTCTTCCCAGTCCTGGACAACTGTCCTAGTCACTCTGGAGAAAGCCCTGAAGGGCTTTGAGGGAGAGTGTCTGAACAGAATTTGAAGTTTATAGAACTGGAGTCTGCCTTGTTCAGAAAGTTAAGCAGATGTCCTGATGGTCAAAGTTAGATAACCATGATCATTTTTTTTTTTTTTCATTTTCTGTTCCTTCTATCCCTTCATCTACAATAATAAATATATTCTTTTTTTTTTTTCCTAGAATGAGATTGGTTCCCTTAGTGTCTTAATCTTGAAGCATTCCCAGTTTGTGTTTCTGATGTCTACAATAAGAAAGATGTCCAGATAAGACTGGAATAATTAAATCATTGAATGCCTACGGGACTCAGGGAGGGGCCTTAGAGAGCTCTGGTGTCAGTGGTCCAAGGCCCTGTATGACCTGGCGTCACTCCCGGAGTGACAGTCAGGAATGGTTGGCTAGCTGGCTCTTAGTCTGCTTGTCTGCCTGATGATGGGGCACTAGTTCCCAAAGCATAGGAGATGTGGTATGGGTCCAATCAGTTCAGGCCTGAATCCTGGCTCAGCCACATATGAGTTGTGACCTCGGACAAGGCAGCATCCTCTCTGAATCCCAATTTCCTTATTAATGGAAGAGGAGGACAGCATAGTGGTTAAGAACAAGGGCCACTGGGTTTGGACCTGACTTCAGTGCTTGCTAATTTTGTGGTGTTGGGCTCTATGCCTGTACCTCTATGTTAGTAGGTCCCTCCCCGGTAAAATGAGACTACTAATAAAACCACCTCAATAGGTCTGTTATGAAGATTGAATGAGTGGATCCCTGTAAAGCTCTTAGATTAATGTCCAGCATATAATGAGTCTAATGACTGTTGGCTCTGATGTTCAGAGTGATGCAGAAGATGATGACAGTGCTTATCCACAAGACAGGAACAGTGGTGAAGGACTGAGGTGAGGGTTTAGTGAGACACTGACGAAAGCCCATAACATGCCACCCGATTCGTGCTTGGCCCTAGGTAAAGGGTTGTTCTAAACACGAAAAGCACATAAATACATAAAAAAGAAAACTAAAGAGTCTATAATCTTATACCCCAAATACCCACTGCCAAATATTGATAGTTATGTGCAGACGTGCCTTCCTAGTAATAATCAAACTCACAGCTTAAATATGTGCTAGAAAATTTTGCATTATGTTTTTATATAAAACTTCCAAAGTAAGAGTTTCTTCCACACAATGTAGTTTTTTTAAACACCATTTTTAGTGGCTGCCTTTTGTTTTATAATATGGATATGTAAATACCATACTTTATTTAACCATTGAATTGATATTGGATATTTGTTCTCCCTACCATACACAATATTTCACTATATCAATATATTGCTATAGTGCACATAATTGTTCATAATTGTTTGTCTGCATTTGTTTTCTTGGCTTCGATTCCTAGATATGTAATTATGGGGTAAAAAGAAATGAATGTTTTTATTATGACAAATTGTGTCTCACAAAGGATGTAGCAGTCTGCACTCTCACAAGAAGCATATGATACCATTTTGAACTATCACATTCATGGAGATTTTTTAAAAAATGAAAACACAGTTCAGAGCAATAGGCTCATTATACAGAAAAATCCATCATATGATATATTTAGAGATGCTTCTTCTGGTTAAGAGAGAGTTACCAAATATACCAGACATAAGTTACTAATCTTTAAATAACTAGAAGTGGCTTTTGTTGGGGTTTTCAGCTCCCACTATAAATATTATATATTTGTAGCAGAGGGTAGCAGAGTGCCTGTTACTAAGAAAGCTTCTTTTTCTGACATTGTGTCAGAAGAATATCTCATTCTCTTATCAATTGGATGTGGGTGAGGGAGTGAGGAGGAGAGGAGAGCTAGAATGGGCTGGCCACTCCCTCTGCTGTCATTCCCCACATCCCCACGAAAGTCTTGGGAAAGGTCAGATTGGACTCCTACAGATTTGGAGAGGTTAAGGAACTTTTGAAGGCCACGCGGCTAATAAAATGTATCATGGGTACCGAATTTGGTCTTGCCGGTTCCAAATTCCCTCTCCTCTCATTCCACCGAGTTGCCTCCCAAGGGAACATTTCTGCAGAGGAATCCTTCATTATGTGGCCCAGAGGCTACTCTGAGGAGGTTTTGTTAGTCCCCAGCAGTGGGGAGAGGGAAAGGCAGTGGTGTCCGGAGGATGGATGGAGGGGGAGTTGGAGCCTGTTGCCAGGCTTGAGAGAGTTCACAGCCACCACCTACTGGAAGGCGAGGCACATGCCGGAGTCGTGGTCTGAGCAGGTCCCCATCCCTTCATGTTATAAGCCGAGACTTGAACAAAATACTGTTGGCCCTGAAAAGTATCGAAATAGAGAGAATGATGCATTAGGAATTTTACTGAATCACTTTAGTCTAGAGTCCTGTGTCCAATGAACAACTTGATCCCTTGGGAAATCCACTAGCCATACGTTAGCTTTCTAGCTTTTATTGACTATCACATTTATTTATGTGTAATGATAAACATTTTGGGGTGCTCTCAGTTTCTATGAGCTTCCCCCCCCAAATTATACACTGATTATTAAAAGTCAAGTTTTACCAAAAACAGCAATTCCTCACCTCTTTCTCTTCATTTTCCCCTCCCCAGAGGCAGTCACCATCATTTTTATGAGCTGATTGACTTGCTTTTAAAATTAAGAAGTTACAATGCACGTATTTTCATAATAGTACATCAGAGATGTGGTTCATTCATTTAGGGGCTGCATAGTAAGTACTAAACTTTGGGCAAATATTGTCATTTATGTAACCAGTCCCCTACCAATGAACATTAAGATTGTTTCTACATTTTATGGCATATTAAATAATGCTTTGCTTCTTTGATTTTACTTCAAGTTTAAAACCATTATTAAAACAATGGTTATATTCTTTAATGTCTTATGACACTAAAAATTTAGTTGTGTTGTTTACTTGTAAACTTCAGATGTTTTGTATAGTTTTACATTTTTCCTTTGAGTTTTTTTTTCTTTACCCAGTGAACCCAAAGAGGCATTTTTGAAGCCAGCATTTGATAAACCATCCCTTGCAAAAATTGTAAAATAATGTTTGAAGTAAAAAAACAAAAAAACACAACCCAAAAACCAAAAAACAAAACAAAAAAACCCCACATCTTCGTAGAGCCTTTGCTAGAAATTTTAATAATGTTGGCCTTACCATATTATAAAGTTAATTTTTTTAACATTAAAAATAGGTTTCTACGTACTTCAAGGTTATAGAGATTCCGCAGAAGTGTAAATCTACTTCTAGGCTTTTATGTGATTAGGATAGTGTCTGAATTGCTCTCATTGGACGACCAAGTGGAAAAACTTAATCCCTATAAAAATTAGTTCAAATATTAGAGAAACTCTCTGTGGAGAGTTTTCCATTTTTATCACAATATCACTTTTTCTTTTAAGCAAAGGAAATTCCCTAGGGTTCTCTTCTGGCCCTTTTCCATCATGTGAGCTATAGGGTTGGGAATCAGTCTTCTGCCGATAGCATCTCTGGGGGCCACCCACTCAGGGGTTTGTTTGTTCTGGTAATCCACAGTTTTGGCCCCTGGTGTAGACGTGTGATTAGGACTAAAAGTCAAGATTCTGTGGTGGTGACCCAACCACCAAGAATTCTGTTAGAATAGCTGGTTCAAACTTGAAGAGATGCAACCTAATGCAGCTTTTTCATGCTGGGTTTCAGGAGTACACTTTACACATAACTGGTTTAAAGGACTGATCTTTTTGAAAAACAACAAGACCAAGAAAATTCTCCCCCTACTTCTTGCATAGAAAGGTCCTAAGATAATTAAGGATTTTAATTGGAGTAAAAAAATAAAAACAAAAAACAAAACAAAACAAAAAAACCCTGACAGGTTTGATAAGTATACTTTAAAAACTTTACTAAAAAATATTCTGATGATTCAGTTTTGTTGCATTTTAATTACTTGAGGAGATACAGTGTTTGTTTCAGTATGAACTGATGTGCCAGGTATTTTTATTTTTTGCATTTCATATGCTCCTATGGTGTATAGTTGTATAAATAATTAACGTTTGAGTTTAGATTGATTAAACAAATAAGCTCAGCTTGTTCCAGTTTTTCATTCACAGTTTAAATTGGTTCAGGTTACTGAGAAATGTAGTGCCACCATATATAGTTTCTTTTCTGTGAAAGCAGATTTAGACAGATTTTTTTTTTTTTTTTTTTTTTTAATCAAGGGAAAAGGATTTCTCTCAGGAAATTGTATGACTCCAATAGATGACTGATCTCAACCAAGGCTATGGGGGTGAGGGTTAGAGGAGGCTGTTATTTTTACCATCAGACAGGGAGTCAAAATTGGATCTCTCCGAGCCTTTGATCCCCCCTAAAGATTAGACTGTGATCCAGAAAGCAGCAGCTTTCAAGGCTTGCATGAGGCCAGTCTTTTTCTGATCTCTGTAGAACATGTCAGCTTACAAAGTGGTTCATGCTGTCTGCTCAGTCCTTTGTGGAGTTCAGATTATGGATACCAGACATATCACACTTAACGAGTGGCAGTTGTTGCCAGAGGGCTGGGTGTTGGCTGTCGCTTCCAGAGTAGGCATTTGCTACCCGAATCCCAGCACAAACATCAGGAGCAGGGGAATGGGAAGCCTAATGGGAGGATTTGGCACTTACCGTTGTCAGTCCTGTGATTGTGCATCTCAGGGTCTGCAAGTTTTCCATGATGATCTCTCCAGCCAAAGGACGAAAGTCTTTAGACATGCTCCATTCCACTGGAAGGAGAGAAAGAAAAAGAGAACGAAATCCACTCACATATCAAGAAACATCACAGAAACTCTAGCAAAAGTCCCTCTCAAAAATGGTACGTTTATCCTCTTTTCCCTATATTTGCACATCTAACAATTTGCCTCGGGACAGCAATTCGGTTTCCAAGTCTCAATTATTTTTTAAAACAAGAGAGGAAGACAATTAACCATTCAGCAGTGATTAATACACCTTTAAGTGTGCATATGTGTATGTAACTGTGTACACATGTACATAGACACATGCATCCTCAGGCACATTATACATAACAGTTCACTGTAGGTAGAAGGTAAGTTATTTATTGCATGTAAGAAGTGAAGGGTACACTAGGACATTGCCTTCTGTTCGCTGCCCATATCTGATCTGGGCTTCAGCAATCTCCTGAAAGTGCTATTTCAAGGTCCCAGGGACGTTCTCATCCCAAACAAAGAAGACTCCTTTCATTTCCTGCTGGGTCATTTGACACCTTCTTCTGGAAGCACTCTCTTCCTCTAGTGTCTCGCACACTGCTCCCCAGGCTCTCCTTCTCCTCCCTGGTCCTGTCTTCCAGGCTTTTTCATTGGCTTCTCTCCAGCCTGAGGATTTGGGGTTTGTGGCTGACCTCTTCAGTGCTCCCCCTCAATCTGACATCCCCAGAGTGGGTATTCATTCACAGTTAAAGCTAACACCCAAATTCTAACACCCCTTCTTACCCTGAGACCATGTTCTTTCATATCATAGCATTTTCCATGGGTTCGAAAAACCATGGTCAGGAAAGATCAATTGTGCCTCATCAGTAAAAAGTAGAGTAAAAAGTGACAGCTTACCCATGGCAGGATTTAAGGCAATCCTGAATGAAGCAGGAGCTTAAGTCACAGGGAAGACAAGGCCTGCATGTTTTAAACCTCATAATGACGAGCTATCGGTTTTAAGATTTAAATTACATTCTCTATGACACTTAAGTACTTCAAAATTAAGCTGAACTATCCCTAAAGCCTGCTGCTTCTCGAGTCACACAATCCCTGTGCTTTAGGGCTGCTGCCCCTGTACCCTTGGCTCTGTCTCTGTATGTTCCTAGGAATCTGCCTTGTTCTCACTCTCTAGAAATTGCTTTCCTAAACTTCCTAGTGCTTTAATTATCTGCAGCAGCCTCTTCCTGGGAAATCCTGCCACTCTGGCCTCCCTTAATTTTTGCAGCCTTCTTCCCCTCCGTTTTGGTTGCACCCTTTCTTCCTACCTCCTGACCCCTCTTTCTGGGCTCTCCTTGGTTCCTCTTTTCCCTCTTCCTTTGCTGTAATGTTCCTTGCAGGCGTGGTTTTGGCTCTTTTCTCACTTTGCACGCTTGTCCCAAGCAGTGACCCTTTTCACTGTTATGGCTCCAATGATGGCTCTCAAAACTGTAACTCTAGGTCCGGCCTCTCTCTGGACTCGGACTTCCTCTTGCAGGTCTCCACATAAGTGCCCGCTAGTACTTCTCTTTGCCAAAACAGGTGTCTCCTCTTGTTTTCTCAGTTGTAGCTCATGGCATTGTCACACACCCAATCACCCAACTCCAAATCTCAGAGCATCCTTGCCTCCTCCCTTTCCCTAATTCCTCACAATCAGTTGATTACTAAATGCAGTAGGTTCTGCTTTAAAATGTCTCCCATAAGTTTCCCTCTCCCCTGCACACTGAAACTATTCTAGAACAGGACTTTATAATCATGCACATCAACTCTGCAATTCATTTTTTTAGAAGGAGGTATACCCCTGATTGATTAACTGATTAACTCTCTTAATTGATTTTTCTGTTCGTATTCTCACTCTTATGTACAATTCTCTTACAACAGCCTGAATTATAGTTTAAAAATTCAGATCTCATGATTTCATTCATCTTTTTACAGTGTCCAGTTGCTTTCAAAATAAAATGAAATGTTAACAGGGCATTCAAGGACCTTCATGATCTGGTCCCAGCCATACTCTCCTGTCTTCACTTTCTGCCACGTCTCACAGTGAAGTCCTTGCTCTGTAAGTTCCCGTTACCTGATTATTCTGTGTACTTTTCTGTCTCGGTGTCTTTTGCTCATCTACCAACCACTGCTTGGTGAAACTCTACTCATCCTTTTAAGAGCTGGCAAAGTTGGGGCCATGTCTATCTCTTGATTTTGGCTCAGGTCATGATCTCACGTTTCGTGGGTTTGAGCCCCACGTCAGGCTCAGTGCTGAGCACTGACAGTGCAGAGTCTGCTTAGGATTCTCTCTCTCTCTGTATCTCTCTCTCTCTCTCAAAATAAATAAACTTAAAAAAATATTTAGCAAAGTTAACTCAAAATTCCTCAGGAAAAATCAATTAAATACACCTGTTCCTGTGTTCCCAAAGCCCTCTATTCATATAAAAACAAGATTTACTACACACATATTATGCTTAATTTTATGTATCTCTTTTTCTTGTTAGATTGTGATAGGTTTGAGGATAGGAGAATAGGAGAAATAGCTTTCTCTTTTTCCTCTTTAGTACATGGATTTGTGTTTTTGGTGGATAGAAGGTGCTTCCTAAATATTTTACAAATCAAATATATACAGTTTGATTATATGCATGCATACACACATACACATACACACACACACACACACACACACACACATACACACACACACACACAATAGACTGGTTTTTCCAACATGGAGATATTTTTCTTCCTGTGAATTTTTTCACTCTTCAGTTCTTTGCCCTTTGAAACTCTTAGGCATGTTGTAAATGTAATTAGAATCAAATGATTAACATTGGATGTTAAATCTCAAATCAAGCCTATACTTCCTTACAAATAGATATTCTAGAAGATATAATTTAAAATATACATTATATATTATATATTATATAAAATACATATATATGTATGTATTTTTTCCAAAATGTTTCATTATGCTTATGAGCTACTAGCTCTTGAAGAAGCCAAGTCGCTGAAAGTCAACTTGGAGAGGGTTTGTAATCAGAGAATAATGTTGCATATAACTAGCCAAAAGAAAAAAAAAGGAAATCATTGAGGAAATTATCACAAAGAAAACAAAATGAAAATCAGTAACAAATGTGGAAGGATATCTAGAAAAAGCAAGGAACACAGGAAAATTCTGGAAACAGAAATTTCTTTGGTTGCCACTGAGACATGCATCATTGACTGATGTGGGGAACTCCAAGTGGAAGGATGAGAATCAAGGGTTTCCGATTCCAGGCTAAGGATTCAGGGAGACTTCCTAAAAGAAGAGCTAAGGATTAGTGGGATTGCCACCAGATTATCTGGCAAGTGGTTAATGAGAAGTTGTTCAAAGATACAATCTTTAAAATTTTGGAAGAAATGATTTATTTTTGAATAATAACTGTTCATGTTCTATTGAAATATGTTTTATAAAATGTTTCAGGTGGAAAAGAAGACCTGGCTTCTTGAGAAACAAAACAAAATACAAAGAGAAGCAGCCTTGTAAGGAGATGTGGTGCAGCTTTGGGAGTTAATAGAAAGTTTTAAGCATTGGGGCGCCTGGCTGGCTCAGTCGGTTGAGCGTCTGACTTCGTCTCAGGTCATGATCTCACGGTTTGTGAGGTCCAGCCCCACGTCGGGCTCTGTGCTGACAGCTCAGAGCCTGGAGCCTGCTTCGGATTCTGTGTCTCCTCCTCTCTCTGCCCCTCCCCTGCTCATGCTCTGTCTCTCTCTGTCTCTCAATAATAAATAAACGTTAAAAGAAAAAACAAACTTGTAAGCATTTAAGTCTAATTAGATCTTGGAACATGAAAGAGAAGATTCACATGGAAGGAAAAAAATCCTCCATATTGGAATGGACAATCTATTCCGAGGGCAACCAACAGTCTTTTTCCTCTATGTACTTCATTGGTTTGGTGGACTCTTTTGACATAAAAGAAAGGAGCTTCTGGTCACTTAAAAAATGAGGGAGGGAAACAGAGTCAGCAGGAATCACTTTGAGAGCCCACTGGGAATTCTAGGAAGGCAACTTAGCATGGTCTCTCTGGAAAGTTATGTGTAGGTAGTTTAAAGACTTAATATTAAAGCCACAAGAAAATCACTTGTAAGCCTGTTCTAAATCCCTGAAGGGCTGGAGCCATGTATATGAAGTTTAAAACTGTATAAGACTTATAATTTTAAGATAAAGATCAGGGCAACTGTTTCTACTTAGGTCTGGGAAACAGAAGCAGGGTTTAATCATGCAATGGCTCATAGCAGTTGAACATTAGCAAGAAAGGTACCAGACCAAACCAAGGTGTTAGTACGTCTGAAAATTTGGCTCTGGCTCAAACTGTGATTCACTATATTTGTATCAAATAGCTATGAATATTTTAAATATGATGCTTTATTATTTTAACAAATATTTTTATCTAAGTTTTAGAAATGTAGAGTCATTTTGGAAGGAGAGTTCTAGCTGAACACCTCTATTTACTGGATGGCAGCTACATAAAATGCAGCCTGAAAGGTTAAGAAGGAAAAGAGCTCCTGAAGGTCTGGCCTTGTCACCTGAAGCCTATAATGTAAGGAGAAAAGTCACAGAATCAATGTAAGAGTAGAAAATTCATGACCGGAAGCATTAGGATGCACAAAGAGGACCAAATCTAAAGCTCAGGTAAGTTTCCAGCCTCTTGGTGTGAACTATGTGAATAATCCACCCTGTTTCAGCTGGTAACACTTTTTAAGTTTTCAGGCCAGTTTCTTGAGAGGGTGGACACTATGCAAAAATCAAGGCATAAGGAGATAACATTACAGCAATGTCTAGTAAATTTCTATTTAATTGATAAAACATCTAAAACCTGCTGTTGTCCAAGAGTCTCCCTCAAGTCTGAAACCCCTGAAAGCCCAGAGCTGTTGTCCTGCACTCACGCCAGGAGGAGTATACTGGTGGGTTCTACTCCTGTTTCATGCCCAGGCCCTGCTGGAACCCTTCACTTTAGCCATATGTCACTTGACCTCAGACTGATTGTCTTTATGTTTTTTTTCTCTTCTGGTATGCTCTCCTCTTCCCCCAAATTGTCTTCCCCTTTATTCAAACAGGAGCGGTTCAAAGTCCCTTCCTTTCCACAGTTTCCCCTGGCTTTCCAATGGAAGCTCCTTTGCCATTTTGCCATAGTAACTTTAATATGTCTCTCACACTTCCACTTGCTTTGTTTGTTTTGTGTTTATTTTCTAAGAGATCTGCCTCCTCTGTAGTCTGTACTTTCTTTGAGGGCAGGGACCATGTTGGATTAATACCAGTTTACGAAGCGCCTGTCATGGCACCTAGCACAGCATAGGTGGCTCAGTAAACGGTTAGTGAATTGATTCCTTGATTCCTGACTTTGGAATGTTTAAAGTCTAAGGTAGACAGAAATCTGATGCCAGTACATAAAGAATAAGAAAACAGTGTCAGAATAGAAAAAAAACAGTCAGAAAGAGAACAGAAGTTGCTTGAGCTGCCCAGTAAGTGGTTGGGTTGGAGATTAATTCCTGGCCTCCAGATTCCCAGCATCCCAGACTCTTCACTTGTCCATACTGCTGCTCAGGAACCAAAAAAATAAAAGTTTATTTCCTGTTCCCTATCAGCACTTCAGTGGAACCAAAACGGCATTCTTACTGGCCACACTCACCCCGGCGCCTTAGCTAATGAACGGAATTTGGCTAGACTGCCCAGCCCATCACCAGAACATTATGAAATCCTCCCCGGTTCATCCAATTGTGCAGTTTCTAACCTTTGAGGCCAACCATAGCACAAGAGAAAGAAAGAGGGAGTGAGGGACATGCCGAGAAACCAGGAAGAGATCAAATACAGTTGTTTCTAGAGATGAGAAGATGTGTCTTGCCGAAGCATGAACCCACTCAACACTTGTGGGTTTGAAATTGGGAACTGACGTGAAAACTCTGGATCTGGGAATTCTGTTTAGCTCTGGCAGAATACAAGGTCAGAGCTGCTCGCGTTTTTTATTTTAAATTCCCTTGGTAGTCCTAGGAGTGGGGGCATGCATTACTTTCAAACAAGAATCTTTATTGTTTGCACAGCACACAGTCTTCCAGTTAATTAGAAAAACATTTTTTTCCCCCAAATTAAATTTCCCTAGAAAAACAATGATTTAAATTAAGGGCAAAAGACTTTTTTTTTTTTTTTTTTTTTTGACAGTAGTAACGCCTTCTTGCACCCACTACTTCTAGAAGATTAAAAGCAAACTTGGAATCAGAGGGCTATTTCATTTACTTATGGTCAGATTCTGCAACCACAAAAATGGTATGTCCCTATCTGTCTACGTTGTGTACTGTCATAGTTTTGCCTGCTATATGACAGAGCAGCACACGGATACAGACCAGAAGCAGGGATGTCTAAAATTCAGGGTTTTGAAAAGTACACTACAAGTAACCACAGTCCAATCCACCTGCATCCTTATTTCCCTCCTAATAGTTCACCCGATTATGGCTATTATCTAATTGTATTCTTTCTCTTGATCCCCTTGGCTTTCTAAATGAAAGGTGTTATCATTTGTGTGATTCTTACTATCACAAGTAGCTTTCTCTCTTTTTCCAAGCCTAGCAACAAAGTGCTTGTTGAATGAATCCCAGTCTTCCAGATGACCTAGGTGCCAGCCTTCACCTTTTCAGAGAACTTCACCTTTCATGTACTTCTTTGGACACTTCACCAGGCATGCCTCCAAACAAAACTTCTCTCAGTAATTTCTGCAGTTTTGGGCTCAGAAAGTCTGAATCAGTGGCACCATTAGGGTTACTGGAAGCATAAGTAACCTTCAAGCCCCAGCTCGTGTAGAAATCACTTTTATCTTTTCGTTTATAGGCTGTCTTTCCTTGGCATATTCACCTCCTGGTTTTCCCAGAACATTTGAGTTGGGAAGGTCACAGATTTATCAGGGCGCAGAATCCACCCATCGCGGTGCATCTAAGGTGGGGTGGTGTGATGAGGTGGCTTTGAGAGGCAGCACAAACAGGGAGCCGGGGCAAGTCAGGGCTTGGTCCTCAACTGTGTGTGCATGGGATAAACACAGCAGGGCACCGGGGTTGAGCCACATAGCTTGTGAGAATGGACTGTTGAGATCTCAGGAGTTTTATGAGCTAGTGGTTAAACACAGCCATCATTAAAAATTAAATCATACAAAGTTAAAGTTAAATAAATTAAAGACAAAGACAGTAAGTATTTAAAACTTGTTACTCCCTGTTTTACTGCACTTTGCTGTTATTTATGCTCCTGAGGTTACTGATATCTCTTGCACCTGAACAGTGGAAACATGTATGATGGTGCACCAGGGCACATCGCTTCCCAGTCATTTTCGTGATATTGTGTCGGCAGTGGAAGTTGGAAGTGGCCATGGTGGGAATAGTTACACCATAAAAATCGGAAGTCAGGTCTTGATTTTTTTCTTCTGTGAACTGTTTAGATCAGGTATTGGCAAACTACAGTTCCGTGAGCTAAATCCAGCCTCAGTCTGGTTTTGTGTGGCCCAGGAGCTAAGGAGGGTTTTAGTTTTTATGTTTTTAAAGAATTGTAAAACCCACTCCACCCCCCCACCCCCCAACACACACACACGGAAGAGTATGTGACAGAGACCATATGTGGCCCACAAAGCCTAATATAGTTACTCTCTGGCCCTTTACAGGAGAAATTTGCTGATCACTAGTCTAGACTTAAGAAAGCGATGAAGAAAATGTTAATAATGCAGGTTAAAATCTCTGTGGCTGTTTCATTGTGAATAGCACAAAAAACCTGAGGAAATATCCTTCCAGTACTCAAAAACTATTACTTGATTTGACAAAGAAGTTGCTTATGCCACTGATCAACAAGTGATGTCCCATGATAAGCCTGTGTTGTTTCATCTTGTTTTGCTTCCTTAAAGTACACGAATATATCAACCAACACTTAAGTGGCAACTATACTCATCCATTAATTACAGCTACAGGTTGGCTTACAGACTCAAGAGTTTGATAAAAACAAACAAAAAGCATTTTGGGTGAATCAACAGGCTAGAAGAAATTTACAAAAAAAGAGTGTTGTATATTTTATTATTATGATTTTAAATTGTGTGCTACATATCCTATCAGTAAAACTTACAATAGACTTATGTGAAGGTACACACACACACACACACACACACACACACACACACACTTTTCCCCCCAGAGAGCCAATTGTTAAACACTTACCATCATACCAGTGAATAAATGCTAGGTGATTGCTTAGATAGACTCTAAGGGTGGATGTATCCTGACCACCAGGGTAGAATGTCGGGGGGAAATAGATTTCTTAGGCATAATTTAGGTAACATTCTGTTACCAGGAGGCAAGAATGAGGTATATAAACTCCTTTAGGAGGCAGGAGTGGTACAGTGAGGGAATCTGGGGCAAAAGTTCAGTTACCAAGCAGTCACCACTGGGGAGGTCTGCCCAGTGGTCAGGCCCCAGGCACTGGGCAGTACAGGTGCCCAGGCTTCCTGCACCAGTTCTTCCAGCCCAAGCCAGGGTGGCCCAGAAACTGGTGCAGCACACAGCCTGCAGGGTGGGCATCCATGGACTTGACTGCAACCAGGGGGACAGTGTCAGGGGCTGCCCAGAAGAAACCTACATATCAATTGTGGGTACGACAAGATGTACCAGTCCAGTACTCCTGATGGCGTGAAAGAGCTCTGTTCCTAACCTGGATTATCTGGGCTTCATAATTATTATATTCTTTATTATATTCTATTATACATTGATATTATATTTTATTTCATGATTATCTGGGCTATATGTATGGGCACTTTTTTTTAATGTTTTTATTTATTTTTGAAGGAGAGAGAGAGAGACAGAGCATGAGTGGGGGAGGAGCAGAGGGAGAGGGAGACACAGAATTCGAAGCAGGCTCCAGGCTCTAAGCTGTCAGCACAGAGCCCAACGTGGGGCTCGAACTCACAAACTGTGAGATCATGACCTGAACCAAAGTCAGACACTTAACCGACTGAGCCACCCAGGCGCCCCTGTATGGGCACTTTTAATACACTCTGGACTGAAAATAGTCGCACAGGTCATTAATTCAGATACTTTTGGCTTTTCCATTTTCCCTGGAACACTGCTATATCCTTGAGTTATAGGATGTCCAGACAGATTTTTTCGAAAACAGCTTGTTTTTGAGTCCTTTTAATAGTGTCCAGATAATGATTTTATTAACAAGTATAGGCTTTTTAAAGGCTGCAGTGGATGTAGCTGAACAATAGCAGGGACTCAAAACCAAGTGACAGAGAGCTGAAGGCTGGGACTCTGAGAATAGGCAGCATCTGATGCCTCTTCCACAGGGGAAGGGCCTTCTCCTGGCTGAGCTTCCTGGGATGCTGAGATTCTGTTTTGTTTTATTCCCAGCAGAGAGATGCCCTTCTTGCCTGCAGGGAGAGAGGTCTGGCAAGCTGCTTTATGTTTCCAAAGGGCACAAAGCAGAGAAACGTAGTGGCAGCTGTCTGATTTCTACACACAAGGTCCAAGATATGTGGCCAATTCCCAGATTTCTGAATCCTTTTGGGTCCTCATGGAATTAAAATAAGCAGCCACAGGGGCAAAAGCAACAACAGTCCAACTCTCCGGCCAGACAAGGAGCTTTCATTGGGAGGACGGCACTGTTTGGCTGTTCGTTCATCCTACTGCACCCATTTCACACCCCACACTCCTCTTTATAACTTTACATAATTAAAACCCTTGAAGGCAGGACCCTGCCCTACTGATCTCTGGACACCCACCCCACCCTCTGTCGTAGAAGTATGGAGTGGAGTCTCAGATGGAGCTGGTCTGGCTTCTATAGGAGACAGTCCTCGTTGTTCCATTGGGCTTCCTGTAAATTACAAGATAAGGACTCCTTCACCAGGCATTTAACCTATTTCTGAGTTTGCACTACTCCCTGCATTTGTCCTGTGAGCCAAGGGAGGAAGACTATCACTTAATGAAAATCTACTGGATTCTCATACAGAAAATCTCATTTATTTCTTACAACAGTCCTCCAAGATGGACTAAGACACTTGTTCAGTCTTTCTACCGATCTGACAAGTGGCAGAGCTGGGAATTAAAGCCCAGGCTGTGTGAGCCCAAAACGCCCCTACAACTTCCTCTTGTGCCTGGGCCCTGGATGACCTGGCCTTCTCCACCCACTAGCCACGGTCCACTGTGCCCACTTGTTCTCTTCTCTCTGATTTTTAGATCTTCGACATGTCAGGCTTCTTCCTCTCACACACACTGTTCATTTTGCCAGAAATGTTCTTTCCTTCTTTCTGACTTTCATTTCACTAAAAATCCCTTCCTTTTCCCTCAGCAATCAATGTAAATGTCACTCCTGCTCATAAGCCTTCTCTGGTCCCAAGATAACACAAAGTCCCCATTGTATCTCTTGGACCACCAGATAGTGTCCCTGTGTAGCATTATTAGTTCAGTTCTCTTTAGTCCTATAAGCTCTGCGAGGACATTAACTATGTGTATATATATGTTGCTAGCATATGCCATAGCATAGAGTAGGTCAGAAAAGACTTACTGAATCGATGTTAAGATTATTGACCAGCTAGGTTGTAGGGATATGGAAAGGCAAATAACATGGTCCCTGGCCTCAAGAAGCTTACAGTTTAATGAGTTTGCAGATGAGGACGGGAGGTTTGGAGAGATCAAGTCTACCTCAGAACAGAGTTCCTTCCCCATCACCAGTCAGACCATCATTCCAGCCTGATGTCTCTCCCATCCCCTCTTGTCAAAGACCTACCCATGTGAGAGAGGCTCAGGCTCCTTCAACACCAGCTCACGGTCTCTGGTTTCTGACAGTAATTGTATCTGTCATTCTCCCTGGCTTGAGTCCTGTCTACTTTGTATTATAACAATTCAGGCACTTGTGTTTTCAACTCTACCTGCACAGCACATTTCAAATCAGCCTCCTTTTAATTTCTTTTAATTCCATGCTTGTTACTCTTGTCCACATCACCGCTGTTTCACATTGGTACTCTGTGACAGTTTCAGAGCTCAACTGGTCTTTCCGCCTGTGCACATACCCCTCACCAGTCCACAGAAGCCAGAACGATCTCTTCAGAGCATAGACCATATCACAATACTTTCCTTCATTGAAATCTCATAGGTACACTTGGAATAAAATCCAAACTCCTTAACGTACTGTACAACGGGGGTGTACAACGGGGGCAAACTGTACCAAAATCCAGCCTACCGCCTGTTTTTGTCCAGCCTGTGAGCTAAAAATGGTCTCTACACTGAGGAAAAAAAATATTTTGTAACATGTGAAAATTATGTGAAATTCCAATCTCGGCGTCCATAACTAAAAGTTTATTGGAACACAACCCCAGTCATAATTTTGCATGTTGTCTCAATGGCGGAATTGAATAGTTGTAATACAGACCCACATGGCCCACAAAGCCTAACATGTTTACTTACTGTCTGACACTTGGTAGGACGAGTTTACAGACCCCTAGTCTACAAAGAGTCATGTCTGACTCCTGTCCACTTCTCTGAAACTCCATTTCCTGTTATTCTACCCATCTTCCTTCATGGGCACTTTCTGTGTCTCTGACTTCCCAAGTCATTTCTACCAAGGTCATCCTGCACCTCACTCCAATACATTATCCTCTATTCTTTTGTTTTTAGCATTTATCACAATCTGAAGCTATTTGTTAATTTACTTGCTTACCCAAGAAAATATGAACTACATGAGCTTGGTCTGTTTTTCCTCACTGTATCCCCAGGGCCTACAAGAGGATATGCACATTGCAGGCATTCCAAAAAGTGTGCAAAATGAACATTTTATCTTCCCTGTAAGTTCTTCAGGGAAGATACGGTGTCTGACTCATTTCTGCATCCCCCACAGTGGCCAATATTGTGCCTTGTATGGAGTAATAGTTCCAAAAATAGCTACTGACCAAATAAAATGCCACTTTCTCTTCCTCCTGGGACAAAGTGAGAAAACACCTGCTGTCAGCAAGACCCCAAGAAACAAAAAAATGTGTACAGTGTCTTTTTCACCTCATCTACACTCCACTGTTTGAGAGCAC
Organism: Panthera leo; assembly: GCF_018350215.1. Classification (NCBI taxonomy): domain Eukaryota; kingdom Metazoa; phylum Chordata; class Mammalia; order Carnivora; family Felidae; genus Panthera; species Panthera leo. Next base: position 29,927,713 of record NC_056692.1, read on the forward strand.
ATTTTAAGGAGGGGCCAAGGATTCCAGCATATTCCTCAGAGAACTGTGGCTATGGGTACATCAAGTGTCCCAGTGAAGGGTGTTTCCAGTTGATGTGGAAGCTAGGCTAGGTGTTTTCTGATTATGGGAAAGAACCACTGGCAAAGGGTGGAGTTGGCAGTTTTTCCTAAGAAAATTGGTCTAGTAATTTTTTTTTTTAAAGATAGTAGATTACCTTTTAAAATATGTATGTGTAAAATGTTACAAAAATTAAAGATAAAAAGAAAATCCTGAATTAAACAAAAACAGATAATGGTTTATAGGAAGCTAAGGTTTAAGGATCTTTGGAGGATTCTGGGAAGACATCTATTAATATTTATTGGGGAACTGTGCTTTACTAAATAAACAATTAGCCAAAAGCCACAGAGTCTATCCATGCAGAGTCTGGATTTGAACTCCTGTCTATTTTGTCTGCTTGCCAAGCCCATATGAGGAGAAAGTGATAAATGGACTAATAGCCATATTAAGATCTTTTAAGCTAGAGAAAGCAGCAACTATGAAAAGCTTGCAGAAAGTATTTGCAATATTTGACTTCTACTAAGGGAACTGAAGGCAGGGGCTCCTGGTTGGCGCCTCTGTCCCTTTTCCCCAAGGGCCCACGTTGTCTCTAGTACTGTGATTTCCTTGTTGTGGTTTCAAGAGGGAGAGAGGGTTGGGGGGAAGAACAGGGGATTGTACGGATACTGGGCGACCGTGAGTCTCATGAAGGTGTTCTGTATTTTCATGTCAGCTACATGTGGCCGTGGTGGCCAAGATAAGTACTGATTTCAAAAAATAAATAAATAAACAGCAGTGTAAACAGTCACAGAAGACTCATGTAAATTGCTGGCTTATAATTTGAGCCTGGTTCATGTTCTGTAACATCCCCGGTGCCAAATCTTCCTCCCTCTCCTTCCGCCGTAGTGTATTCCGGCCCTCCCCAATCGTGTTTCCCCTCTGGCTAGAGACACTTAGGCTGAGGTGAGGGACAGGATGGATGACCTGGGAACGGACCAACTCCAGAGCAGGAGCGGTTCCCCAGGATCCAGAGGAATGTGTGGGAGAACGGAAATAAATAAGAATGAACCAGACCACCTTGGGAGCAGTCAGCCAGAGCCCTCCTCCCTTTGTTTCACCAGGGGAGTGTGCTGTTTGGCGTGCTTCCCTCCTGTATTTGTTTTCACATTCTACTGTAAATTACTCAACAAGGTGCCTTATTGACCCTGAAAAATCCAATCTTTAGATTTCTCTCATCAAGGCAAGAATAAGCCTTCCAGAGCTCCCCAGGGAGACAAAGAGCCCTGTCTTCCATTCCCAGACCCAGCTTCTGTTTCTGTGTGGATGATCAGAATGGCTGATGTTGAGGGCACAGACCTCGACATGCTCGTTTGGGAGTTGTTTACTTGGGGGCCCAAGAATTCCAAATGGGCTCCAGGGGATCAAAGAAAACCCTTCATACTGTATGCAGCGTAGGTGTATCTGAGGGATCCCCTTCAGATCCCCGTGAAAGACTACACATCATCATGTACAATGTATATCCCAGCTGGAGCTATTTACAGGGCCTAATTACTTTTCTTGTGCCACGGTTATCTTAATTTTGTTTGTGGCCTTTGGGTTCTACATTTCTCCTTATATAAGGGGACGTATCTAATGAGTCAGTAGCCTGGACCTACAATGTATAATGCTGAGTATTTTTCAGCTATTTTGTTTAATGGGCAGATTCACCCATGCCTCTTATCTTGGTCCATGGGAGCAGGTGGCACGTAGTAGGTTCCTAATGAAAATGTCTTAAATGAGTAGATGCAATAAGTAACAAAGAAGACTCTGTCCCATTCGCAGTTACAGAGGAAGAACAGGACTGCTGCCACTTTGCAAACATTTCAAGAGGTCACCCTCTGTGGGGAGGATGAAGGTAAGGAGCTCTTTGGACTTTGAAAGATCTATTACCTATTCTAAGATAACAAGGTGGGTTAGGAAAGTCATTGGCAGTATTTCAATCTTGGGGGTAAGGTACTGGCCCATAGACAGTGAGAGAAAGAATTATGTGGACTTACTGGCGTGAAATACACATGATAGAGTCTCTCTCGGCCTAGATCCAACACCACACACTAATTGCTGGCATGTTTGGGATAAGAAGTCATACCCAGCTTTCAGTCTAGTGCCATTTGGTGGATTGATTTACCACACTTTTACTGACGGTCCAGTAGGGACCAGATTATGTAAAGTTCTGGGGATGGGATTATGAATTAAATCTGATCCTCGCCCTCAAGACAATGGCAGTCCAATGGGGGCAATGGACAAGTCACTACAAGGTTCGAATGCAATATGATGAGTCTATGAGAGAGGCAGGCTCAGAGGGGGGCACCCTCAGCAGCCTGAGGAGAGGGTGGGTAGGGACAGCTTTCTGGACAAGCTGACTCCTGACAGAGTCCTGAAGAGTGTGCAGGTCTGCCAAGGGAAGAGAGTGGTCAGAGACATTCCAGGTAGAGGTTGCTGTGAGAGCAAAGGCCCAGAATCATGGTGTGGTCAGGGAACTGCAGGGCAATCACCGGGGACAGAAGAGGTGAGGTGGGATGGGAGTGTGACTTGAATCAGAGCAGAGATTGGACCACGAGGCAAGAGCTCATCCTGCTAACATATTTTGAAGGCATTTTGGAGCTATTGATAGATTAGGCCATTATATGATCAGATTTGCATTTTAGAAAGATCACTCTTGTAGCTTGTTGGAGAAAAACTGGAGGGGATAAGGCTACAGTCTGGGAGACCAGAAGTATTCGTGCCGTGATCCCTGTGAGGTGGAACACCAGTTCAGCACTGGCGTCTCACCCTCTGAAGAGGGTGAAGAGGAAGAAATTGCTTGACTTCCGTTACCCGCCAAGAGACAGATTTTCCTATTCGTTGAGGCATTTGTGAGCCAAATTTTCATGTAAACCTAAATACTTGGCATCTCAAGCTCTTATAGGAAATGGCGTTTTTTTTTTAAACTAAGAGCTATTGGCAACACTGTATGTTTTAAATTTCCAAATCAAATATCGTGGTTATATCAAAACCCATGCTGCCTCTGCAGGTGTACCAAACTGGTCTCAGCTTCGTTCAGAGTCCCACTGCACACAGTAATGAAAACACTGACATCTCACTGCTCATTTAATATTTATGCAGTGGTTGTCATCTCAGTTTTACACGTGCAAAACAGAGTTGGTTGGATTTGAGGTGAGTTGGAATCTCCTTTGACAGTAGTTTTTTGGGGGGATGCTTTCATCCTCAATTAACTTTCAAAACAACACTCAGTGGCAAGAGATCAAAGAAATGCTGTTATCATGGGGGCTGCTGACTCTATTATGTTCCCCCAAAAGTTGTCCCTTAGATGAGCCTTATTAGATTTGGAGCAAACACTCCTCTACACAGAAACAGACCAGTGAGACCAGTGAGATGTACTTTCGCAATGTGAAAGGAGAGAGAAAAGGAGGAAGAAGTAACAAAGGAAAGTAAGCCTGTGGCTGGTACTTGTCTACCTCTCATCACAGAAAGAACATCTTACAGTTCCCTAGCATTTTCAGCGTGCGATACTCCCTTCCACATTTGTCGCACTTGGTTTTCCTTGTTAGGCACTTTTCCTGTTTTAGACGTGACGTCACAGGCTCTGCAAGCCTGCGTGTGCTAGCCAAGCCGCACGCTGGGAATGAACACAGGCTCAAGTTTTGAATCCAGGTCGGTCTGGGCTCAGAATCCAGTGCCTCTTTCCCTCACAGTTAAATGTCACTTCAGAATGTATGAAAGGCAAGGAAAACAGTTGCTGAGAAGAAGGAATCCTGGAGGCACACAGGTTTGTAAGTTTTGATTTGGAGAAAGTCTGACAGGTGATCCTTCTGAATCTTCAGTTAGCTATCAGGTGAAGGTGCAGTTCCACAGACCAGCTTTGGGTAGGGCGTTATGCCTTGGCACCCCAAGGGGCTCACCCCCAGTGTGCCCGCCCACTTCCCTGCAGGGCCCTGGAAGAACACGTAGCATTTAGATGTAGAAGGGTTTGATACTCATTCCTTTAAGTGCAAATCTCCGGGACCGATTCTTGCTGCTCGGTCCTTCACCTTCATTAATGATAATACTACACTTAAATGACACTTTCCAGCTTAAGAACACCTTCATGAATTCACATTTCCACATAGGAGCCAACACTTCTGCGAGCATCTTTAAGATTTCAAGGCACAGCGCTGGGTGACAGGGATGTAAACTAGAATAAGACATCATCCTTGAATTGGGGCTCACAGCCCAGCAGGCAGATGGATAAAGATACAGGCAATTACAGTAGGCGCAATGCTCCCCGTCGCAGGCAGGTGAACAAGGTGTTGTTCATGTTCTGAGGACCAACAGACTTTGGGAGGGGGACTGGGTAAGGGAAGGTGACGTCTGGTCTGGGTTTCAAAGACTGAGTAGGACTTTACCGCCCAGAGAAGGGCATTCTGGGGAGAGAGACCAAGGGTTGAGAGGATGGGCATGATAAGGTAAAGGAGGAATGGTTTGAAGCAGAGGGAAGCAGGAGGTGGGGGCTGGGGGCTGGGCTGATATGTGAAAGTCCTTGAATGCAATGCTGAGAGTTGGTTTTTACCTCGTGGGAGCCAGTGAAGGCTCAGGAGCAGCAGAATGACATGATCGATTCGTGTTTTAATCTGATGACCGGTGTTGATGTAAGGAGGCTCATGGGAGACATTTAAACCTCACTAGATCTGCCAACTTTGTTCTTATTCTTGTATTTCAAGTAAGGGAGCTGATTCTTAGAGTGTCCAGTGACTTCCTGAGAGCTGGTTGGTGTAGGTATCACAACCCAGCTGTACCATTTCTGACTTTAATTCCTATAGATTCCGCATGCCTGTGTGACACATGGCCCTAAACCTCTTTGTTTTCTGTGGAGCCCACGGTTTATTATATCTGGGGTGGTCTGGCCAGCTCATTCACCACCAACACTGTGCACAGTAACTTAGATTTCCTGTGAAGGTCTGCCGTACCTGAGAACAGTCCCCTTTCCACATGATTCTTTTCCTTTTTTTTTCCTTACTTCCACTCAGTCAACAAGATGAATCTCCTCAGAGTAATTGCTGGATAGTGTTGACGAACGCTTGAATCACGTCACCGGACTGCAGCTGTACTTACAGCTGTCCTAGCTGTCCTGCATACACCCACTGTTGCTTTTGCCCTCCTAGGATGCGGCCAGGCTCCTGGAGACCTGGACAGCTGAAGCCGTAGACCCAGAACATGGTCTCTCCCACGGCAGAAAACCTGGTTGTGGGCTCTGCTTTGAAATTCCCTCTTGCAACACCAGACCAGCCACTGAGCACCAGCCATAAATGAAAGCAAAAGCTAGAGTTCAGGCGGAAGCAGAAAGTAAATACACGGCCTTGGCTGACCCTTTCAGGGATAGATTCTTCCATTTATAACAGAGACTAAAACAGAAAAAAACCCACTGGAGGTGGTCAGGGCTGAAACAGTGTTTCTAGCATCTTCGGGGTCACCACTCAGTAACTTATTTCAAGTCGTTTTGAATGGTGAGTTCTCACATCCAGGTGTTCCTCTGCCTCACCTGTTTACAAATGTCCTTACCAGTTTTTATTCCATTAGGCCTCAGCATAGAAAAGTAACAAGCATCTCAGGCTTCAGGGTTTTAATTTTTAAAACGAACAAAATAAAAAAGAGGCCAACAAAAAAACCCAGACTCTTAAATGCAGAGAACAGGCTGGTGGTTGCCAGAGAGTCGGGGGGGGGGGGGGGGGGGGGGGGGGGAGGATGGGTGAAGTAGGTGAAGGGGATTAAGAGCACACCTGTCCGAACCAGCACTGAGAAATGTATCGAATTATTGAATCACTGTATCACACACCTGAAACTAATATAACACTGGATGTTAACTACACTGCGACTTTAAAAAAAAAAAAAAAAAGCATTTGCAAACATTGGATACTGGTTATTTAGTTACCTAAAGGTTTTGGTAGCATACAAGGAGAAGAAACAGTTGAAAATGTGTGTGTAGGTCAGGGAGGAGGCTAAATGCTAAATGCTGCCTGGGACTGGAGAATGAAGATGCAAAGGCTTATTTATTTTAGTATTTACTGTATCAAAAAATCTGGCGTTAAACCACACAATCCTGGGGTGCCTGTTAAGCATCTGACTCTCGATTTGGGCTCCTGTTATGATCTCACAGTTCATGAGATTGAGCCCTGCATCGGGCTCTGTGCTGACAGCACGGAGCCTGCTTGGGATTCTCTCTCCCTTCCTCTCCCTCTCTCTGCCCTCCCCTGCTCATTCTCTCTCAAAATAAATAAACTTTAAAAAGCAAAACAAAATCTGCACAATCCAATAATTCTACTGAAAACCAATTTACAAGTAAAAGGCCAAGGAGACCCAATAACATATATAATTGTTATAAATATAAGTACTATATATTTGCAAGATGCAGTCTCACCATGCTGCAATGAAATTTACTTTTAAAATGTATAATTTATCCATAAATTATCTGACTAGTATGAGGAGATAATTGACATGGGAATTTGCATAAAAAAGATTTCATTTTTTCAGAAGACATTGGAAATCTCTGACTTTTCTAAGTGTACCCATCATTTCACCTATTTAAAGGGATAAAAATACAGGTTTGAAAGTAGCAGATCAGATCTCTCTCTTTAAAAACAAAACAAAATAAAACAAACTGGTGGCATCATACATGGAAAAAGTGCAAATACTACCAAAGGTTATATTCCCTCTTAGCTTGCTTCCCACAGGCCACCACTGATACCTGTTCTTGACTCCCCTTCCAGATGTTTTCCATACAGACAAAATAGAGAACAGAATAGACTGTGACCTACCAGGAGGACATTCTGTTTTCTCATGCGTAAAATGAGAGAGTACCTGGCTAATTGGGTTGTTACAAGAATGATATGCAAAGTACTTGACAGACTTTGGAAGGGTCTGCAAATATTAACTGATCACGGGGTCCTTAACCTGGAGTTCACAGACCTCTGCAAAATCTAAGGCTTGGCTTCGGAGTGTTTACAAAGGCCGTGACATTTAGACCTGTGTTTTTACTGGGCAGGCAGAGCCACTGTGCTACGAACTTTTCAAAGGGAGAATGATACCAAAGTGGTTTAGGAGCAGCATTCTAGAGCCTGAGTGCCATTTTCTTGGGGTTGTGCCCTATTCACTGAATGTGCATCAAATGAAGGAGAGGATGGAGACTGTAAGGCAGGATAGAGTTGCCCTTCAGGCTTGCTACCTCTTTCTGGGTCTCTCTCCTGTTCTGGCCTTCCCCCAGAACAGTGTCTACATGCTCCTCCTGGGCCGTGCATTTCTCTCAATGAGCCAACTTGCCTGCACCACTGTGCCAGCCTTCCAGAAGTGCCTCCCTGCATTCTCCCATTATCAAAACCCTGGACCCAGATGCCACACAGGAAAGTTGAACCTCTACTTAAAAATTAAAGACACATCTCATGATCAATAACTTTACAGCAAAGTATGAGTGATGGCTAAGCCCTGAGACTATTTATTTTCATTTACGCATTTTAGTTATTTTTTCTCCCAAAGCACTTTCATGTTAAACAGAGGAAGTCAGAAGACAACACAGAATACTTATTTCTGCTAGAGAGTTCCCAAGCTTGTTTCCTCCACTGCAAACGTCATGGGCGAAGGCTTTCCATACATGCCACACTCCCACTGGTGTATCCATGGTATTGCACAATTACCTGGCACCCTGGGTATAATTTCACCTCTCCCCTGCTCAAGAAACGCAAGTGAGTGAGAGTTAACACCATATCAATAACCTTGATTTCCTCATGACATTAAAAAAAGGATTTTTTTTTTTTTTTTTTTTTTTTGGCTAACTTCACTACTCCAGCTTCAGCATCATAACCATTATTTAAACTATTTCCTATACACTTCATAGCGGATAATCACAACACTGGTGTGAGGCTACTCAGATAGTAGAGGCTTAATTTTCAGTTGTTGAATGGGAGCTGGAGCCAGTTTGAGATGGCAGGTTTTTCTAAGGCTCCTCAGATTATATTCCCTCACTCCCTCATTCATTTTCCATCCACTCCCTCATCCATCCAGCCATCCGTTTGTTCAGGCTCGATGTTGGAAGGAGATGAAAGGGAAACATGTGCGAGGGCATGAGGCATGGGATTGTGAGATGAGTCCCAGGTAAGGTGAGCTGCCGTGTGGTTTTAGCCCTGGCATGGAGAGCGACAGGTGGTGGGAAATGAAGCTGGGAGTGTTAGGGCCAGGTTGTGTCGAGACCGTGTGCGTGTTAAGGAGTATGGACCATGTAGTCATCACCACATAAAGCTGGTCATGCTCAGACGGAACTCGTAGAAATAGCAAAACCAGATTCTCAGATTTATGTTCCTTCAGATCGTGGCATAGTCCTGGAGAGCGGGGGCCAGTGGGCCGCTCCCATGCACTGACTGGGGGTTGGCCAACTGTCAAGATTCCTACCTGACGTATTGCTTCCCATTATCCACCCCAGCTAGAAATGCAGGGATAAAAGCAGACATGCAGGGATCTGGGGGCTGAGGTGTGAGCCTCTGATGCCAGCACAAGTAGCAAGGGTCCGAGGGCCCTCGGCAGGTTACTGTGGTCCCGGGGACATCAGAGTTGAAGGAGCTCCCCTTGTTGACCATCCTCAGCTTCTGCAAACTCCAGAAATCTCACGAGGGTCCTATGAATTGCTCAGATTACGGGCGAGGCGCTTTAACCGCTGAGGTCCCCAGCCTGGGCTTCAGGTCTCTGGTGAGTTTTACTAAATGCTGTCGGGGACAGAATAGTGAACTGGGAGCAGGGATCTAGGAATTTTACCTCAGCTCTGTGACCTCAAGCGAGTCCATTTACCTTTCTGGGACTCAGTTTCCTTAGTTTTAAAAGAATACGTTGGGCCAGATGATCTCTGCTTTTCCTTGGTTGGTAAACTCTAAAATTCTGGTGGGTTGTTTTTTTTTTTTTTAATGTTATACATATTTCATGGCTGTTTGTGATTTATGGTTTTATTCTTGCTTTTTAGAGCTCACTACATCATTTTATGTAAAACCCTTTCTAAACCTGATTTTACATATTTTAATTTTTAATGCCTTTTGTTTTTTAATTTTTTATCACCGTTTTACTATTAATGTTTTAAAACAAATGGCCATCTCTTAAGACCATTAAAAAATTTTTTTAATGTTTATTTATTTGTGAGAGACACAGCATGAGCGGGGGAGGGGCAGACAGAGAGGGAGCCACAGAATCAGAGCATAGAGAACCCAATGCACGGCCCAAACTCATGAACCGAATAGAATGTGACTTCTCTCCCTAATTTCTCTTTTTCTTACAGCACTTACCATGGTCTACCCTACATTATAGTTATTATTTTTTTAGTCTTTATTTATTTTTGAGAGAGAGAGAGAGAGAGGCAGACCATGAGAAGGGAGGGACAGAGAGAGAGGGAGACACAGAATCTGAAGCAGGCTCCAGGCTCTGAGCTGTCAGCACAGAGCCTGATGCAGGGCTCGAACTCACAAGCTGTGAGATCACGACCTGAGCCTAAGTCAGATGCTTAACCGACTGAGCCACCCAGGCACCCCAAAGACCATTTTATTAAAAATACCAATTAATTTGTTAACTTTTCCTGGATTTTGATTTTCTAGAAGTAGATCACACAACAAGAGCAGAAGATCTGCAAAGTTAAACTTTTTCCTCCAATCTCAACATCAAACCAACACAAACACATTCTTTTATCCTTGTTAATTCCTTACCAAATAACAAAGAATTTACCACCACAGTGTCAGATAAGTTTAACTGCTGAAACACGGAAGGATAAAATGATGAGAAAAGAAGGTCAGTTTAAAAGGATACCTCTAGACACTACTTAACAATGACCAAATAAATTCATTTGGAAATTTTGGGGAAGTTTTGGCAAACTATTTCTATTAAGTAGCTAGAACTATCCAAGTGAAAATAACTCAAGTAGAATTTGCAAGAAATTAGAGTCCCTCTTCCCGACTAACAAAGCAAACAGAATATATCCTCATTCACAGAAGCAGTCATTAGGAAAGGTGAAGCCTCCAAGAAGTGTTCTTCCTCCTGTACGGACAAAACCATGTTAACATCTAACTCTTTGGAGAAAGAAAAGAATATAGACTTTGGAGAATTCTAGTAGGTTCCCAGGAATAACAAGAAGATGTTATTCTCAGGGCAAAGAAAATGGGAAGTCTGTCATTTGGGGCTTCAACTCTCAAAACTGGCCTGGCTTTTCTCCTGCCTATTGTACTGTCAGTTCTTGTTGTTTAATTATATATTATTTAAGTAACTGTGGCTCCATTTTATGTTTCTGAAAACAGCAGAAACACTGCCTTCCTATTTTAGGGAAGAAACTGAGGCCAGAGGGGTTAAGTCCTTGTTCAAGTTCACACAGCTAATAAGTAGACGGACGTGGAGAAAAAATAAACGAGGGGATTGTAACTACTTGTGTTTCAAAAAATAGTGCCTGTTCTTCCCTTATTAAACTCATGTTTTAGAAAAAAAATAGGCGAATAAGATGATGATTTTGTGAACAATATCATGATTTTGTTAACTGGGGATAACTCGGCTTAACGAGGAGGAGTAAGGCTATTTGAGTCTCATAGAAAGAGACGCTGATGAACTTGCATAAGGCTCTCCTCATTACGGGGCAGTTAGTGATCAGGATTTATTCAGATGCCATGAGGAAAAAGCTTCTGAGCATGTGAAACTTTAAAATGAACTCTTTGAAACAAAACAAGCAAAAGAAGAAAAGATAGAGAGACAAACTCAGAAACAGACTCAACTACAGTGAACAAACTGATGGTGACCAGAGAGGAGGTGGTTGGGGGGTGGGTGTGTGAAACAGGTGATGGGGATTCAGGGGTGCACTTGTCTGCGATGAGCAACGGGTGTTGTATGTACGTGTTGAATCACTATATTGCACACCTGAAGACCATTTATTTATTTATGTTTTTTAGAGACAGAGCGTGAGTGGGTGAGAGGGGCAGAGGGAGAGAGAGAGAGGGAGAGAGAGAGAGAGGGAGAGAGAGAGGATATTAAGCTATGCTCAGCACAAAGACCAACTCGGGGCTCAATCCCATGACCCTGGAATCAAGACCTGAGTCAAAATCAAGAGTCGGACGCTCAACTGACTGAGTCACCCATCCATCCCCACCTGAAGTTAATATAATGCTGTTAACGATACTGGAATTAAAACATATATATATATATATATATATATATATATATATATATATATGTCTATGTATGTATGTGTGTATATATATGTGTCTATATATGTATGTGTGTATATATATGTGTCTATGTATGTATGTGTGTATATATATATGTCTATGTATGTGCATATATATGTCTATGTATATATAAATGAATTCTTCCAATGGAAACCTCTAAAATTTTTGGCATTTCCAAAGCAGTTTCATAATCATTGCTTGTGGAAATCAACCCTTTTTTTTTTTTGGCATAAATTTGAAGGAAATATTTATTTTTAAAATAATGTACATAACACTAACAGAAACAAAAATAAAGCAAAATGTTTGCTAGTGATCACTAATACTAACAAATTAAATATTCTTTTCTTTTTTCTTTTCCCTTCCATATTTAAGTCCATGAACCAAGTTGCATCAGTTTTTGTACAAGGTTTGGAACTTAGGGTAAAGGTGTTTTTTGTTTTGTTTTGTTTTGTTGTTTTTGTTTTACCTCGAGATATCCAAATGCTGCAACACATTTGTTGAAAAGGTTATCTGTTGGCAACAGGATTGCTTTTGCACCTTTGGGAAAAAGAAGTTTGGTGCGTGTGTGTGGCTCAAATTCTGGGATCTGTTCTGTTCCACTGATCTTTGTGTCTGTCCTTCCGGCAATGCCACAATGTCTTGATCACACAGCTCTGCAATAAAGTCTGGGATCTGGGTAGACTAATTCCACTCCCCTCCCCCCGCCCCCCTGTATTCTGCTTTTTTAGAATTATTGTAGCTAGTTTAGTTCCTCTGCCTCTCAAAAAAACATTTTATAAAGCCTTGTCTGTATCTACAAAAAAAATCTTGCTCGCACTTTGATAGGTTATTCTGCAGGGCATAGCATTCTGGGCTGACAATTCTCTTCTTGAAGTGCTGGGAAAATAGTGTTCTGCTTCTGGCTGAACTCCACGGTTTCTGATGAGAAATCCGCTATCATTTGAACTGTTTTTCTCCTGTGGTTCAGGTGTTGTTTTTCTCTTGTGTTCCAGATTTTTCTTGTCTTCAGTTTTTAGAAATTTGACCATTTTGTGTCTTGGTGTGGATTTTTTTGGTTGGATCCGGTTTGGGGCGTGCTCAGCTATTTGAATCTGTAGGATTTTGTCATTTGCCAAAACTGGCAAGTTTTCAGCCATCATTTCTTTAAGTACTTTTCTAGCACTGCCCTTCTCTAGTACTCCCCTCTTTCTGCTACTCTAATGACATGAATGTTAGATCTTTTGTTATCATCCCTCTGGTGTCTTAATGCTCAGTCTATTTTCTCCCAGTCTGTTTTCTCTTTGTTCTTCACACTGGTAACTTCTGCTTTTCTATCTTCCAGCTCACTGATTTTTTCCCCACTGCCCCTTCCACTCTGCTGTGGGGCATACCCACTGAGGCTGGTATTTCGCCTACTGCATTTTTCAGTTGTACTGTCTGCATTTAGTTTTTCTTTCCACTTGGCATTTCTTTGCTAAGACTTTCTGTTACTCTGCTTGGGCTTTTTATTTTTTCATTTGTTCCGAGCATGGATGTAATTGCCTATTGAGACATTTGTATCATGGCTGTGGACTCTTGTCATAAAACCCTAACATCCCTGTTATTCTGTGGTTGGTCTTTGTTGATTGTCTTCTTTCATCCAGTTTGAGACCATCCTGGTTCTTGCTTTTGGGAGTGATTTTCAATTGAAGGCCAGACAACGTATTTTTTTGCGAGACCCGGGCTGTTTCATAAAACCTCTGTTTTTGAGCTGGCCTTTTCTAACAGCACCTCAGTGCTTTTTGCTGTATTTTGTAGGAAGAATAGGGAAAATCCTGTCTCCTCCATCTTCTGGTAAATTCTGGTTGTCTCTGAGTGAGATTTTGAGATTACTGCAATGCAGCTGGGTCCTTGGAATCTCATAGGATGGGGACACAAATTCTAAGATGTAGACTTAAAAAAAGTTCTTAACAGCATTGACCTTTCTGTGTTTCCAAGCAACATGATCTCGTGAGTTCCTCCCATCCCCAGCTATTAGTCAGTGTTAATTCCTGTGGTCAAACCTAGTCCAAAGGGGGAGTAGAAACTTTTTTGTATCAATTTAGCCATCTCCACAGAATCTACTATGCTAATCGCTCAGGGGCTGGTTACCTTTATAACCAGGAAGGATACCAATACCATAGACTACCTCAAAATTTAGTTCCCTCTTCATTTTTTACCTGGCATAAATATTTTTGAAATAGGTAACAGAAATGAAACCTTTTACTAATCCAATAACCTAACCTTGGTATCTCTGATCCTCTCTTCCGTTTCTTTCCCACAAAATCTGTGAGTTGAATATAGTTTTGGAGATAAAGAATCTGATTGCTCTGTTCCTCCACTGTTAGGATAATACGAGAGCATATTCCTGGTGGGTCCGTGTAAGAGCTCCCATCATTTTCACGGGTGCCTTTATCCTAATCCACTAGGAATTTACAGCTCAGCTAATGCATAATAGGAACGCAGGCTTAACCAGATGTCTTGAAGAAAAGAAATGGAGGGAATAAAGTTAACAAATATGTATATAGGGAGGTAAAAATCTTATAAACACCTACAGCAATTTTCAGAAAGACACCCAGAATGTTGTGATGGGCCAAACAATATATGTGGCTATTTATTCTTAATAAAATGCTCTTCTAGAAAGTTCATTTTGAAAATATAGTTTCTGTCATTGCAATCACTGAAAAGGGTCTCTGGATGTTTTGCTGAACTCCAGCTCTGATATTATTCCAGCCTAAATTATGTCTGACATAGGCACAGGAGGGTCAAAATAGCCTATAGTTACTATAGCCAATAATTCTTGTGAAAGTGTTCTAAATTATTTCCTATCTTACATTTATTCCTCTGATACTTTGATAGTTCTGAGCTGGAAGAGATTGGACTCCCCCCTTTTAAAAAGATTTTTTTAATGTTTATTTTTTGAGAGACAGAGAGAGACAGAGCGTGAGCAGGGGAGGGGCAGAGAGAGAGGGAGACACAGAATCTTAAGTAGGCTCCAGGCTCTAAGCTGTCAGGACAGCTCAGAGCCTCACATGGGGCTTGAACTCTTAAACCGTGAGATCATGACCTGAGCTGAAATCAGATGCTTAACCGACTAAGCCACCCAGGCACCCCGAGATTGGATTCCCCTTAATTTGAGTCCACGGGTTTAGAAGTCACAATCAACTACAAAGAATCTACTGATCATAAGTAAGCTTTGACCCACAACTGTAGAACAACAAAAGCCTGAATATGTTTTAATATAAGTGGAGGTTTAGTATGATGTTATGGGTATAACTTTCGAGGAATATGTGTCCTGGCTTCATCACGTACTAGCTGTGTAACTTGGTCAACTTCTTAATTTTCCTCATCTAAAAACTGAGGATAGAGCCTGCCTCATAAAGATAAGATTGTTGAGAATATTAAATGAGAAAATGTACACAAAATGTACATTAGCTTGGGCATATAAGAGCTCAGTAAATACTTCTGACTATTACTGCTGCCACTTCTCCTATATTTCTCACATAAAACAGTCTGAGAACAGCTCTGTTCAAAATGCCGTGTTTGTAGACTGTTTTTATCAGATACAAATTTTCCTTACCCTAATAGAATAATTAAACCTGTTCCAGATTTCATGCCCATGACCGGGTTTGAAGGCAGATACTATTAGACACTTTTAACCCATCGAATGTTTATTTCTGGAACCCCTGAGCTAGGGAATCATCCACATTTCCTCCTCCCCTGCCTTTTTTCCCTCGCCATGTTTATTTGGTCCTGTGCCAGAAACTTCTTGGGGGTAATTCAAATTAGCATCCATTACAGATCAATCTAGAAAAGGTTGGTTATTTATTGTCAGGCGGATACATGAACCTTGGCAGTTTTAGAAACCAGAGCTAAAACGATCTTATAAAGTTCCAGTTAAATCAACACAGTGATGTGCTAGGTCTCATGATGACTTTCATGAAATTACCTCTGAAATGCTAAGTATTTTCTCACTCAGAACCTCATTCTAACTCTATAACTTATACCAAAGATCACACTGTACCTGCTCTTAGCCTTATAAGTCTTACAAAAGCCCTTGGCCAAAAGCAATAAAATTTGACCTGACCTAATCCGGGAGTTGCAATGGATAATGTGTGTATTTTTCATTCAATAATTTAATGTGGAAATTCACTGCATGTGTCACATATTCCCCATCTTAAAGAGAGAGCTTTTATGGTTCTAATGTTACGCAGAAATTACATACGTAAACACTCTTGTCATGTAAGACTCCTCACTTTCCTGATAGCTTCAGCAAGCGCTACAAAAGACTCCTTTGGAGAAAGTTGCTATTTCATATAGTGTGGGAGCCTGCTGCGTGAAATTCACCCACTATAGTCACAGAAATGATGGCAACAGATATTTTTTCCCCTGGTCCCTGGAAGATCTGAAATAATTGGCCCACCTGGGCCTACTGCATTATTCTGTCCTATTTGTCAATACGGGAAAAACACCGTGGACATCGACAGACAAGTTTTGTTCTCTTCCTCTCTTAGGTGTACCCTGGAGCTTTTCTTCTCCTGTGCGTGGCATGCAACGTGTCTCTCGACCTGGCCTTTTTCCTTAAAAGGCATCCCTTCGGAGCACTCTTCTGTCCGACAGCTCTCTTTCCTTCGCTTTTTCTTCTCTTGACTCACGGTTTCCCCCTGTGTCCCATGAAATTTATTTTTTTTCTTTTGATCCTTTTATTACATTTGTTTTGAGTAGATCCACACGGTTCAAAAATCAAAAGGTAGAATTGGTGATACAGCACTAAGTGTCCGTAAGTCCTCTCTGCCATCTGCCCACAACCCTCATCTGCTCTCTCCCCGCAGGCATCCACTGTTCTTGGTGTCTTCTGTATCTTTCAGAGTTTCTTTGTTCACACTCAAACAAGTTGGAATGTAGATTCTCCTCGCCCACCATTTTAACGTAACAGGAAGCCCACTATATGTATTCTTCCAACCCTTTTTAAATGAATTAATTAATGTGTTTATTATTTAAAAAAAACTTTAGTGTTTATTTTTGAGAGAGAGAGAGAGACAGGGAGAGAGAGAGAGAGACAGAGAGTGTGAGTGGGGGAGGGGCAGAGAGGGAGGGAGACACAGAATCCAATGCAGGGTCCAGGCTCTGAGCTGTCAGCACAGAGCCTGACGTGGGTCTCGAACCCACGAACCGTGAGATCATGACCAGAGCCAAAGTCAGACACTCAACCAACTAAGCTACCCAGGTGCCCCAACCTTTTTTTTTTTTAACTTATCTTGGAGATCTTTCCATATAAATGCGTAATGAGATTCCACCTTCTTTCCTATAGCTTCTGTATGTGGATGTGTATGACAATTTAACTAGTCCTCCATTGATGGAGTTTCTGTATTTTATACTGCATGTGACGCAATTTACTCTTACAAACAATGCTGAGATGAATAACCTTGTGCATATTTCATTTTAGAAATCTCTAACCGTATCTGTAGGATAAATACTCCTAATAAGGATTGCTGGGTCAAAAGTTGTTTGCAGTTGTAATTTTTTTTTTTTTTTTTTTGCAGTTGTAATTTTGATAGATATTGCCAAAGTGCCCTCCATAAAGGTCATAAAAATCTATTCTTCCATTAGCATTATGTGAAAGTGACAGTTTCCTGGACCCTGACCTACAGAGTGTGTATTAAAACTTTTGAATTTTTGCCGTCCTGAAAGGTGAAAATTGATACCTCAGGTTCGTTTTAAATTGCATTTCTTTTACAATGGGAGAATCTGAACTTCTTTTTATATGCCATCTGTGTTTCTTTCTCTATGAACTGTCTTTCCCTCATTTTTGTCTTATAGACTTCAAAACTATTTGTTTATCAGAAAGATGAGCCTCTGCCTCTTGTACGAAATGGTGTCTTTTTTGTGTTGCTTGTAGTTGTTTCTGCTGAAGACAGTTTTTTAAGATGAGGTTGAATTTACTCTAGATCTTGAATCATGGTAATAAAGGCCTTTCCTTACTCTAGTTATAATGGATTTCTCCCAGTTTGTTTTTCAGAACAGTTATGATTTCATTTCATTTTATTTTTACATTGAAGTCTCTGATCCCTTTACAATTGATGCTGCAAGACACTATGAGACATGGATCCAATCACATTTCATTTTCTCTGTTAAGTAGCCTTCTTGTTGAAGTCTACATCTTTCCCCTACAGACTTGTGATACTACTTTTATCTTATAGTAAATTCCTGCATTTAGAGCTACCTATGGAATTTCTCTTCTAATCCACTGGCATATTATGTACCAGTGCGGCACTGTGGAGTTATTTTGGCTTTATAATGTGTTAGTATCATGACCTTTATGGTGACCTCATCGTAATGATGATAGCATCATCTTAACATACATTATACATACATTTAAACAGCACATTATACCGTACAAAGCATGTTCACTTACACTGCCTCATTTGTTTTGATCCTTATAACATCACGTGGGGCAGCTGGAACTGGTACTTCGGTCCTGATTTCATACATAAAGAATCTGAAGCCCAGGGATGCCTGGGTGGCTCAGTCGGTTGAGTGTCCGACTTTGGCTCAGGTCGTGATCTCACGGTCCGTGAGTTCGAGCCCCGCGTCGGGCTCTGTGCTGACAGCTCAGAGCCTGGAGCCTGTTTTGGATTCTGTGTCTCCCTCTCTCTCTGCCCCTCCCCCACTCATGCTCTGTCTCTCACTCTCAAAAATAAATAAACATTAAAAAAATAATAATAATCTGAAGCCCAGAGGAGACAGAATGTTTGCCCAGGATCACAAACAAAGCTAGCAGGTGGCAGAGTGACAACTCGCCTCTTAGATCCGTCTTTGCCAATCCATGGTTCCGCTCCTTGGAATATCTAAGATCCTCTCTGAGTATCTACCAGAGAGCGTGTTCATTCCCATAGATTCACTCTGTGCTGCTGAGCTCTAAGCCTGGGCCGGATCTTTAGCTTTACCTAATCTTCCTGGAATTGAGGAAGACACAATCATGAAATCATAGAATGCTGAAGCAGAGGGAGACCTGAGAGGTCACAGACTAACCTAGTCATTTTATAAAAAAGAAAGGAAACCAAAGCTCAGAGAAGTTGTGAGCTTTGTTCCCAAGAGCATTTGGTTTCTAAGAAGTCAGGGCTAAGCCCGAACTCAAAGATAGTTCTTTTCACATGGTTTAATGAGGAACAGGAGGAGGTAAATGTAGTATGTACTTTACTGAAACTAATCACCTCCATGTGTACAAGCACCTCCAGGGCCAGAAATGACAGTCATGAATTCATGAATTCATGAATTCATTCATTCATTCATTCATTCATTCATTCGATGATCATGTACCATGTGCCAGGCACTGGGATTGTCATTGGGTTTATAATAGTGAACCAAGCACAGTCCCTGCCTTCAAGGAGAATACAGTCTAGAAAGAGAAACAGACATCAAGCATATAATATACGGATAAAGATGTAATTACAAACTGGGAGCAAGACTATAAGGGAAACTTAACATGGTGCTCTGAAAGAATACAACGGGAAGACCTAATTATTTATACTGCAGAGTCTGGGAGACTTCCCACTGCTCCCCACCCCCACCCAACCCAATTCCAGCCTGATTTGTGGTCCCTGATACATCTCTGTGGAGACCTAAGATTTCACGGATCAGGACTGAAGTTCAAAGAGGAGATGTGACTTACCCAGAAAGGTCGCTTAGTTCTAGTTAGAGCAGAAGCAGAGGACAATAACCTCCTGACTTTCTGGCTAGGGCTTTTGTATAAATGCCATCTTAAACTTTAAAAAAAGGTTTTTTTTTTAATGTTTTACTTATTTTTGAGAGAGAGAGAGGGTGAATGGGAGAGACATGGAGAGAGAGAGAGGGAGACAAAGATTCTGAAGCAGACTCCAGGCTCTGAGCTGTCAGCACAGAGCCTGACTTGGGGCTCGAACTCACGAACCACAAGATCATGACCTGAGCCGAAGTCCAGTGCTTAACCTCCTGAGCCACCCAGGTGCCGCTATAAATGCCCTTACTGCAAACCCATGCTCCACTACCAAAGTTCAGAGTGACATCACCCTTCACAACTCACAGGCTCCCAGGAGACTGGCACTTTGACCTAGTCTATACCATGCCATAATCAGCACACTGCATAGAACAGACAAACCAAGATTTTGACAAACGCTTGCCAGTGAAGCTAGGTATTTTCTAGAAGATAGTTTGTCTCATCTTCCTTGAGTGGTTCATCAGTTATTGTACTGAAGAATAAGCTGGACTTCCCTAAGCTGAGGGCACATTTTTATTTAGAGCTTAAAATACTTTGTAGTATAGCCTCAATTCTTTCTTTGTAAATGGGCAACTTTTCTTTGGCAGTGAACAGTGTGACCTCACTTCTCTTGATAAATTGTTTCTATCTGTTAATGTAATGCTTAGCACACACGTCATCGGAAGGAGAAATGGTTGATTAGAATAGAAGAGACACAACCCCATTTATTTAGATTTGTCACACTCTCTGGGTTTTATGCACCCATTGCTCGTGGATGTGTCCCCATTTAACACCTTGGGCAGTGGGATTAGATAGGGGTGATGGATGCCATTTCTCATTAAAATTAAGAGTTCCTTGACTCATTATGCTTTTCTCCACTTAACTTTATTTTTCTTTTCCTTGGGGATGAGTGGAGTGATAGAATTGGAGACTTTTTAATATTATTTCCATATCCACATTTGGCTATTTACAGCTATGTGACTTGAAGTGATGGAACAGTCAAGACTGGTTTTAAAATGGGGAAAAATTTTAATAGCACTCTCCTTTAAAGAAACATTCCAAACTGTAGGAAATGCTCTAAATACAGAGATGTTCGTGGCAGCAGCACTTCTAATGGTGAAGCAACTGGAAGAAACTTGAACAGCCAAGGATCAAAAAAAACCAAAAAATACACACTGATGAATTCCATGCCATATGAACGGATTAAAACAATGCTTCAGAACAAAAGTCATAACATGGGGATGTGAAGTAGAAGAGAAGAAAGCCAGTACAGCATAGTTGTCATTAACAATAGAGGTGGGGAGCGGCACCTGGGTGGCTCAGTCGGTTAAGCGTCCAACTTCGGCTCAGGTCATGATCTCACAGCTTGTGAGTTCAAGCCCCATGTTGGGCTCTGCGCTGACAGCTGGGAGCCTGGAGGCGCCTCGGATTCTGTGTCTCCCTCTCTCTCTGCCCCTCCCCCGCTCATGCTCTCTATCTCTCTCTCTCCTTCAAAAATAAATAAACATTAAGAAAAAATTTTTAAGAGTAGAGGTGGGGTGCCTGGGTGGCTCAGTAAGTTAAGTGTCCAACTACGGCTCAGGTCATGATCTCGCGGCTCACGAGTTCAAGCCCCGAGTTGGGCTCTGTGCTGACAGCTTGGAGCCTGGAGCCTGTTTTGGATTCTGTGTCTCCCTCTCTGTCTGTCTCTCCCTCAAAAATAAATAAACATTAAAAAAAAAAAAAAGAGCAGAGGCTCTGGGATGAAAAACTGGACTCTTACATGGCTGTAGAACCTCGGCACGTTCCTCTGTTTGCTTTAGGGTTCGTCATTCATGAGGAGAGAATAATGATTGTACGTATTCCATAGGGCTATGTGAGGGTTAGAAGAAGCAATGTTTCTAAAGCCTTGACTCCACACCTGGCATGTGCTATGGGCTTGACAAAAGTTCACCATTGTTAAATGTATGATCTCAACTTATTATGGGGTCCAAAATTACCAAAAGTTCCTCCAAGGAGTAGGTTTCTTTGGGCTGTAGGACTGAGGGTAACTGATTTGTTTCTTTGTTTCTATTCTGTTCTTTGCAGCGTTCTATAATTATGACACTGGTTTTTCCATTTGTCCCCAACCCTCTTTTCACCAGAAAAAAAACTTTGACCTTTACTGACCTGCTCTGTGTCTCCAGGAGCCTGATTCTTACACACGGCGTCCCTTCAGGTGGCAGCTCCTGATGGTGTCCCCGCCCCAGCGCTCCCCCATCTCCCTCCGAGTGTAGGGGTGATAAAGGCTTCCCCATCCAGCTAGTCCTGGGTGCCTTGCTATCCCTTGTCCATTCACGAACCCTGCCCACTTCTCTGTAAATAATCCCTTCATTAAAATTACTTCAGACTTCAAGCTGACTGTACTTCTGTTTCTGCTGGGACTCTGGCTGATAGAAGGAGCATACATTATTTTTTATAATTGGAAAAATTTTATTTGAGAAGCGCAAAGGACCACCCCTGCCTCCCACCTCCCAAAAGGAAGCAGTCCTCACGGCGTGGAGAGGCCCCTCAGCTTCCAGACTTGAGGGTGATTATTTTTGTTTCATTTTTGAGCCCTCACATGAAATTAGGCTTCAGGCTAGAACACCTATTTCTTAGAAAAACACACTTTCTCCCGGAGAGAAATTCTAGAAAGCAGTCGCGGACTATTGACAAACTATAATGCTGCAAAGGGATCTGGCCAAAAAGGGATCAAGAGAAAATCTCCAAGGGGAGAAGGTGGCCCGGAAGCGGCTCATCACCTGCAGTGCCAGCTGTGTGCCCAGTGGGGCCATCGTGGACAGAGCTGTGCCTTGAGTGGAGACCTGCCTCTGTGGCCACTGGAAACTCACCAGCCCCTGTGGCGTCTGGGCTCAGCAACGGCCAGGCTCCCAGGGGGTAAGTGATACAGTTTGTTCAGTCCGGGGGTGGTGATGGGGCTGGTTGGGGGGGCTGAGGGGGGAGGCTTGGCATGTCACCGAGCACTGCTCCGCTGTTAAATCTCCACTGGCAGGCTGACTTTTCCCCAGGAGGAAGCGTGGGGAGGAATCTCACAGTTGCATGGCAATAAAGAGCTGCCTGGTGGGCCTCCCTCTCGGCCAAGAGGCTTCATGGCTCCAAAGTTCTGGAGGGGTGTGTGAGGGGGAGGAGGAGAAATAAGCCACTCGACTCAGTACTGATGCGATCACCTTTGCGGAGACTTTCCGGTGGCAACCGCGTTGAAGACAGCAAGCTTGGGGGAGCCAGCAGGGTGCAGAAGGATGAAACTGAAGGTGGTGGGGGAGGGGAGGGAAATGGGGGTGGGGGGAGAGGAGAGGGAGGTGGAGGTGGGTGGCGTCCAAGAAGAACTGTGGAGTTGTGAAGGAAAGGGGTGAGCGGTGAGGCTCAGTAAAAGACAGTGTTGGACAAAGCCAGTTAAAAACTCCAGCCTCAGTGGGCCTTACTCTCTTTATACTGCAAAGTGAATTCTTATATTGGTGAGCCTTCTTTCCCCACATAAGCCCTCCAAACCCTACAAAGAGGGGGTCTGTGTTTATCACGTTCATTGTGACTCACAATGAATTCACTGAATAGCTAACTATGTAATACATATGTTAAGCCCTGTGCCAAGTTCTAGGAATACAGAGATGAACAAGACATCGCTGTTTACATAAGGCTTCCAGTCTGATGGGAGAGACCCATGGTGAAGACATGACCACACATGCACAGCCTGGTTGCACATTAGAATGACCTAGCAACTCTTGAAGGGTATCTGTGCTTGGGTCTCTGCCCTGCAAAGACTCAGATTTGATTGGTCTTGGAAGAGGCCCTGGCATGGACCCGAAGGTGATTCTAATGGGCAGCTTTGTTGGAGAATTCCTGTTCTAAATATACTCAGGGTTCCCATGAACTTCCAATGATGGTCAAATGAAATTTGGACAATAATTTGCTGGATGTATTAGATACTAGAGGCTCTAAAAAGTTCTATAATAAAGAAACCTATTTAAACTTAAAAATATACTGCAAAGATAAATAGATGTTTGTGATTTGTGAACATTATTTTGAAAGGCATGATAG
Organism: Panthera leo; assembly: GCF_018350215.1. Classification (NCBI taxonomy): domain Eukaryota; kingdom Metazoa; phylum Chordata; class Mammalia; order Carnivora; family Felidae; genus Panthera; species Panthera leo. The sequence continues at coordinate 29,950,780 of NC_056692.1, forward strand.
AACTCATTAGGCATGATTTATATGAAATACTTAGAAATGCCTCTCTGAAGAAATGACCTTAAAATTTTTTTTTAACATTTATTTATTTTTTTTTATTTTTATTTTTTTTTTTTTTTCAACGTTTATTTATTTTTGGGACAGAGAGAGACAGAGCATGAACGGGGGAGGGACAGAGAGAGAGGGAGACACAGAATCGGAAACAGGCTCCAGGCTCTGAGCCATCAGCCCAGAGCCTGACGCGGGGCTCGAACTCACGGACCGCGAGATCGTGACCTGGCTGAAGTCGGACGCTTAACCGACTGCGCCACCCAGGCGCCCCAACATTTATTTATTTTTAAGAGACAAAGAGCATTAGTGGGGAAGGGGCAGAGAGAGAGAGGGAGACACAGAATCCAAAGCAGGCTCCAGGCTCTGAGCTGTCAGCACAGAGCCCGATGTGGGGCTCGAACTCACGGGTGGCAAGATCATGACCTGAGCCGAAGTCACATGCTCAACTGACTGAGCCACCCAGGCGCCCCAAGAAATGACTTTTAATAGAGATCTGAACAATCAATGGTCAGGGAATGGGGGGAACAGTTCCAGGCAGAGGGATCATCATGTGCAAAGGTCCTGTGGTAGGGGAAAACTGCTTTAAGAACAGAAAGGTGGTCAATGCTACCGTACTGTAGGAGGTGAGGGGACAAAAAGACACAATTTGTGCCTTCAAGGAACTCATCATACCTTAGTAAAAAACTCAAATATTCCAAAAACTTCTATTACTCTATGGATCTATGATTTTCCAAATAAAACAGGAAGAAGAAATCAGTGTCAAGAATAATCCTTCACCAGCTGATATAAAAACCCATTTCATGTTTGTCCCTAGGTAACTTACATAATTTTTGGAAACAGCAGATATGCTTTCATAATGTTGGCTTAGGGTAATATTAGTATTAGGTCATGTTTACTAAGCATAGTCTGGGTAACAGGGAGAAGTGACCTAGAGATTGAATCAAAATGCCAAATGGCACCTATGCCTGCCTATCATTTTTCTCTTCAAATCCTTCAAAAGGGAAACAAGGTACAGTATTTAAAAATATATCCATTAGCTAGAAAACAAAGTGAGCCTACATGCCCATTTTCCACCTCCTTGTTTCCTCCTTGATCCTTAGCAGCCACTAACCTGTTCTATATTTCTATAGTTTTGTTATTTCAAGAGTGTTCTATACATGGAACAATATACTATGTAGCCTTTATTCACTGGCATTTTCACTCAACATAATCCTCTAGAGATTCATCCAGGCCATTGTGTGTCCTGATACTCTGTTCCTTTTCATTGCTGAATATTATTCCATGGTACAGACATACCACATTTAGTTTAACCATTCACCACATTGGATTGCTTCCAGTTTTTGATTATTACAGATAAAACTACTATAAACAGTTGTGAACAGGTTTTTATATGAACACAAGTTTTCATTTTTCTGGAATAAATGCCTACCAGTTGGTGGGATGTATGGTACTTGCATGCTTCTTTTTTTAAAAAAGATTGTCAAACTGCTTCTCAGAGTGCCTGTATCATTTTACATTCCCACCAGCAATGGATGAGTGATCCCATGTCTCTGCATCCTTGCCATGTGGTGTTGTCAACTATTTTCAATTTTTTTTGCTGCTCTGATTGGCATATGGCAATATTTCATGGTGGTTTTGATTTGTGTGTCCTTAATGCAAACCCAGTGAGTTATTATTATAAAGTGGAACTTGAGTAGATGGCACTTGAGGAGGGAAAATAGGTGCTACTCTTGGGAAAATAGGTCCTACACTCTGAAAGGATCATTTGAAACAAATTTTGAATATGATAATGGCAAGTAAGGTAGGAAAGAGAAAAGAGGCTATTAGAGATTTGAGGAAAATACATAGGTAAGGAAATCATAGTACACTATCTGACTTTGCAATGTCAAAACTTACACATTCAGTGTAGACTGCACATAGTGACTTCCTTCCAAAAAAAAACAGGATGGAAGAAGTAACTTTACAGTGGAGAAACCAGACAGACACATCTCAGCCAGGCAATCAAGGCCAACATCAATAGTGATGAGTCCTGTTGGGAGCATGTACTCTTGATATGATGGGTTGAAAATGGCTAGCTAAAACTTTATCTCTGTGGTCTTCTGCCCCCAAACCCATATCCCTAGTCTAATCATGAAGAAAGATATCAGTCATGTCCAATAGAGGCACATTCTACAAAATACCTGACCAGTCTTCCTCAAAATTATCAAGATCATCAAAAACAAGGACAGTCTGAGAAACTGTCGGCCAAAGGAGCCCAAGGTGGTATGATGTGTAAATGTCATGTAAGGTCTTAGATGGGGTCCTGGGACCAAAAAGAGACATCAGGTGAAAACTAAGGTTACTGAAAGAGAGTAAGGACTTTAGTTAAAAACAACAACAACCAAAACAAAAAACAAAAAAACGAACCAAAAGTGTGCACACTCATAATAGTATAAACATCGTTGACTTAACTAAAAATAGAAATACAATTACGTTGAGAGAATCAGGGACTGTAGATGAGGGTGGTATTATGAGAGAGTTAAATTCTTTTCTGTTATAGTTATAATTGCACATATAAGACCTGCAATTGATGTATCAAGTAAGAGCCATAGAAGCATATTAATTAAAGTAGACAGGTAATTATGAGAACTAGAGGAATTAAAGCTGGCTGGCTCTGAAGAGTAGGGTAGGAATAATGGGGCAAATAACTTTTTTTTTGTATTATAAACCCTTCAGTGCAAATTTGTTTTTTAATCCCATTCTTAGATCACTTTAGACAAAAATAAAAATAAAAAGTATACATAAAAAGAGACAGACCTTCTGTTCGAGTAAATAAATATAACTATATACTCTTTATGAGAGATAAATGTGTCTGAAATGTCATGGGAAGGATGCACATAAAAAGATGGAAAGACAGCAGGCAAATGGGAAGAGAGAAAGCACAGTTAATCACAAACAAAATAGTTGAAGCAAACAGCGTTAAGCAAGACAAATAAAGCAGCTTCTCAGAGATCAAAGATCAAAGGGACAAACACTTTGGAAAAAGACAGGGATTTAAACGACATCTACACATTCACACTATATACCCAATGGAGTTCACACATTCTTTTCAAACACCAAATCCAGTGCATATACACGGATTGATTGGCTAGCTACAAATAAGAGTTTTAGAATATCTCAACAGTATACAGAGCACATTAAAATGTTTTCTTAAAATAATAAAATTAGAAATCAATAATAAAAATATAGCAAAATATATGGTCATTTAGAAGTTTCAAATGGCTTGCCTAAAAACTCTGCTTAAAGTGGGAATTACAAATTGTTTAGAAATAAATGATTATAGCACCTTGCTTTAAACTTTCTGGATATGAACAAGATAGGGGAAAATTTATAGCCTTAAATACATGGATTGGAAAATGAGAAAAAGGAACAAGTAAATGAACTTTTCAAATTAAAAAAAAAAAAAACAGGAAAGAAAGAATAAAGTAAACCAACAGAAAGCATCAGGAACTGGCAAAGCTAAAGCCAGAAATTAATGAATTAGAAAATAAGCAAGAAATAGGTTTTATGAATTAAGAATGTTAGTTCTTCAAACAAACCAATAAAATAACAAAAGTTCAACAATTGTAAAAGAAAGGGCACATATACATGACTTTTGAAATACTAAAGGGACCATAATCACAGAGGAGATTTAAAAATTATGTTCAATGCTATATATCAATAATCATAATCCAAATTCCTTAATTTGGTAAAGGCTGTCTACCAGAAACCTCTCCTAGAGATCATACGTAATGGTAAAATATTAGGCGTCCCTGGGTGGTTCTGTTGGTTAAGTGTCTGACTCTAGATTTTGGCTCAGGTCATGATCTCGTGGTTCGTGGGTTTGAGCCCTATGTCTGCATTGATGGTGTGGAGCCTTCTTGGGATTTTCTCTTCCTCCCTCTCTCTCTGCCCCTCCCCTCCCCTGCTCCTGCACACTCTCTCTCTCAACATAAATAAATAAACTTAAAAAGATGGTAAAATACTAGATGCGCATTGACAAAAGCACGTAGGAGAGAAGGATAGCTACTGTCCCACTTACTGCACACAATGTATTGGGAATCAGAAATCACATGGATTCTCGTTAATGAAGTGAGATCCAGGAAAGAATGAAAAGTACTGGAAAGGACAAAATGATCCTTACTTGAAGATGATACAGCAAAAAAAGCATAAGATGCAAGACAATCTACTGAAGAAAAAAAAAGTTACTAACAGAGCTCAGCAAAGCAACCAACTAAAGATTTCTTTTGAACTAGCATTAGCTCTTCTATTGTCCTACAATAGCCAATTAGAGAATATCTTGAAAAGAGAGTTGATTCATAATAGTCATGAAACCTGTAAAATATATGCGGCATGAAACTTAATGGGAAATGTAGAAGGCCCATATAAAGAAAATTATTAAACCTTCCTGAATACGTAAAATTCAACTTGATTAGGAAGACATGTCATGGATGGAAAGGCTTTCTCCAAATTAACTTAGGAATATGATGCTACTCCAATAAGATTTTTTCACTTAAACTTGACAAGCCAATTCTAAAATTCGTTTGGAAGGGAACATGTGTGCAACTGAGACATTTTGAAAAAGATTACCCTAGGGAGGGACTCGCCCTACCAGATGTTAAAATATACTGTAAAGTTACTATATGGTGTGAAAATTAATAAAAGGAAATGCCGTTTAAAATGGATTGGGGAGGCCAGAAGGGGGAGCTCTCACACCCTACCACTCATTGTCAATTACAAACCCAACAGGAAGTCTCTGGTACTTCAGCTACTGCTTTACTACCCCAGCAGGAGGAAGAAAGGTTTTTCTCTTGCCCCAGCAACAGCTCAGCCAATGAGAGACCTCACAACTCAGCCAATGAAAAGCCGCTATACTTCAAACTCCCAGTTTACTCCAGTGGATTTTTGGTTTATAACAGCTCCTCTCAGCTTCCCCCGCTTTCCTCTTTGAAGAGTGTTCCTCTGCTTTGCTCTTTGGACTTGTTGTAGCTTGCTTATCCCGAGTTGCAACCCTCTACTTTCGCTAAATGAACCCAGTTTTGCTGGTGAAGTAACTGGCAGTTTTATTTTTAAGGTTAACAATGGGTGTAGATAAAAAAACAAACAAACAAACAAACAATGGGCGTAGATAGGTGAGTGAGACAAAGAATGTGAATGCATAAACCTTCCCACTTCTAGTTAACGATCCCAGAAGGAAATATTGTTGCAAGTAAAACAGAGACACATACAAGGATTATAACATCATATAATAGAAAAAAAAATGGACACAACCTATGGCTATCAGTGGAAGAGTAATGAGATACATTATAGCACTTCTAGCCAGGGAATAGGAATACTATACAATTGTTAAAAAGAATGAAGAGGCGCCTGGGTGGCTCAGTCCGTTAAGTGTCCGACTTTGGCTCAGGTCATGATCTCGCGGTCTGTGAGTTTGAACCCCATGTCAGGCTCTGTACTGACAGCTTAGAGCCTGGAGCCTGCTTGGGATTCTGTGTCTCCCTCTCTCTCTGTCCCTACCCCACTCATGCTTTGCCTCTCTCTGTCTCTGAAAGATGAATAAACCTTGAAAAAAAAATTTTTTTTTAAAAAGAATGAAGATCCAAACACACTGACACAGAAAGATAGATTGATATGTATGCTACATTGTTGAATTAAAAATAAATGTAGTTGTAAGATTACACGGTGTGATAATTTTATATTAGAGCACACAAACAAAACCATACATCTGTGTGCTTATACATGCATGTACATACATCAAGAAAAGATTTATAAGGACATACACTGGACTCGTAACAGAGATTAATTTAGTGATAGGGGTGTCACATTGGAGGAAAGAGTAAATTGTTTTACTTTGTCTTTTATATAACCTGTACTTCCTTGTTTGCAGGTTAAAAACCTAAGTGAGGAAAATGCAAAAAGACTATGTTTTACAACATATATTATTATAGTGTTGCTGTTCCCTCCCTCTCATTGGACCTGCTGTTTTTCCTCCTCATACATTTAGCTGCTGAACTTATTTCCACATTTTCACTTGCATGCAAAAAATGTTAATCCGCTGAGTTTCATGTCCTTCAGACGTAACATCTTCAGCCTCTCCTAGTTGCTCTCATCTGCAAACCTCTGGCCTCACCCCTGCCCAAACGGGCTAACTAAAATGATAAATCCTTTTGTTTCGTGGAATTTAATCCCTTCAATCTAGTAATGAGGGTAGCCTCCTCATATTATGATCAGATTAATTCTTCAATTAATTAAACATTGACAATAATTCTAGTCTTTAGAGCAATGAATTTTGTTGGTAGGCAAAATATCTTTCTAATTATAAGGTGGAGGGAAAAAATAATAGAAGGGGTAAAAATAATATAAATACCAAGCAATGTGCACCTAAGTCCCAGGAGGTCAGGTTTTTCTTAAGTCTTGTGAAGAGATGGCCCCAGTGATCAAATCATGGTCAAGTTCACACTATTATTATAAATTATCAACCCCTAGGGTTTCCATGTACAAATGGTGGACTCTCTTTCCTAGAAGCTACAGTGCTCCCAGACATCTCTCTGGAATTCTCTAACTTCCTTTCTTTCTGGCAAAGAAGTTGGAGGTAGTGGTTGGCAGAAACACCGGCCTGGGCTTTGCTGGAGTGGATATAATACCAGGTCCTGGCAATCTCTGCAAGGAGAAATTTTTTTTCATTTAATTTAATTTAATTTTTTTTTTTTTTTTTTTTTTTTTTTTGTAGAAAATGTCATCAAAGGCAGAGCAGTTAAATGGTTTGCTATTACAAGCCTTTGTAGGAAGGAATTAGGGTGGTGGTTTCTAATCTGCTGGATGACACGGTGAGAAAAGATGGGGAAGGGCCCCAACCAAACCAGTGTCCTGCCCACACCCACTGGAACAGCTACTGTAGCGTCTCATCATTGGCAAACCCCAAAGGGTGCCACGTCAGGCCCTGCTCTAAAAAACACACAACAACAACAACAACAACAACAACAACAACAACAAGAAACAGAAAAGAATTCATCCTATGGATGGAAAACAGATGCTGCACTGCACCTGTTAGAGGTTACCTTCCTTTCCATTCCTAACCCAGCAAAGAGCAGCAAAATCACTTTTGCAAATGTTCTCTGCTTTGGGGCTGCAGAGAAATGACGCATCCTGTGCAGATGAGAGCTTCAGACAGGTTACCCAACGCAGCGAGGAGAAAATGTGAAATGAGGTCCTGGCAATTGTCCAAAGCATCAGAGCATTTGAAATAACTCTAGTCTGGCTCTGTAAACCATGAAAATTGGTGAGATGGGACCAAAAGATGCAAGAGCTCTTTGAATCCAAGAAGGAAACACCTAGAAACAGACAAGTCGTTCCCTTAGCCTCATTTTCCTGCATTTAGGGGAGAGGCAGGCAGAAAACTCCAGTGGGTCTTACTCAGAACTGTTTCCGTGGTTTTAAACTGAAATTGATGCCTTTAATGTCCAAGTTGTGATGACAATCGGCCTGGTTGCATGGCCCTTTTCATCACCAGGGCCTGCACAGGGCTTGTAAAGAGATGCTCTTAAAAAGATTTCTGGATGTCAACAAACTCTTAAAAAAAAAACAACAACCCCAAATATGTTGATGAGTTGAGCATATGCAAGTGAGGAACCAAAGGATTCATATTTTCTTTCAAACACAGCCTCAAGTATGAAGGGGAGGACATCCGGTTGTCAAAATAGGCTTGAGGTTTTGTGAACCCAGAAATTCTAGAGAGCAGGGTGAGATTTGTTCCAAACCCTAAATACTGCAGGGTTAAGTCTTCCCTCTAAACAATTAGATAACTGACATCTCATTCCGTGGATTTCTCCCTTGTTTCTTATTTTCTAAAGCAAACAAAATAACTCGCCTTGTTTCAGGGTAATTTTGCTAATATTTCCATAATTAAATAATTACTTCAACTCCTGAATTAAAAACTGTCCCGTCTCCGGGTACAGGAGGCTGCCAGCTGTTTTAAATAACCCTTGAGAGTGGTCAGGTTAAGGACTCAATTTATGACCTTATAAATTAACACAAGGAAACCTACTCCATAATGCAACAGACAATTCTATTTATAATGCTTAATTAATCCCCTCCAGTCACCAGCAGAACCCACTTGTGGCTTTCATTTCAACCTCACCCAAACGCAAGTCTCCTGAGATGAGACGTGTTAATATGTGAATGCTGATAGAGTTTGCAGGCCTCATGGGCGAGTATTAAATAGCGGACGGGTCTGGATGAATCAGCTTCCGATTGTTCACTAATCAAATGTAAGAAGAAAATGGCAAGTTTGGCAGCACTGACGAAACCCTTCATCAAAAAACCTGAGCTGGAGCGAGGTAGAAAGAGAGGAAAATGCCCAAGTCTGACACTGCCCGCGAACACTAGCTCTAGACTTCAGGAAATCTCGGCAGAACAGAGACCCCGACAAAGTGTCAGAATTGTATCAAAGGATGGCTGTAGGAGGCTGTCCTGGGTGGCTTCATTTGTCTGGTGTCACCCGTACCCCGAGGCTGCTCTTTTTGATAAGAAAACTCAAAGTGGTAACCAATTCTATGCTGCCTTACCTAAGGTATTACAGAGTGGAGTCATCTGGAAAATCCCAAGTATCTCAGAAGGCTACAGGGTGTGGGCAGAGTCATTTCTGCAGACAAAGAAGATTCTCCTGGGACTAGGCCCTGGGCGGGAGAAAGGAATCACCGCTTGAACAGGAATTCTGCCTCGTGGCCTGGCGTCTTGGAATATGCACGGACGGCTTTATCAGGTTTTCGGACTGTGCAGGGTATAATCAGGAAAATGACTTTCTCCCTTTTTTGTCCACCGTGTTCAAGAATCAACATAACGTGATATGTGCAGCTCTACTGGCGTCTTTAGCCAAGTTCCTTAACCTCGCCGCCTCGGGTTCCTCATCCACAGAGCAGAAGTGCTAACTGTGCCCATCTCCAGGGTTCTTGTGAAGATTACACAGAGCTAATACACACGGAGGTTTTAAACAGTGCCTGGCATACAGTAGGCGCTCCGCAGCCTCGACTCTTCTTACCGCAGCCTCGCTCTGCTGCTTTCTCCTCTGGACTCCCTGTCTTCCCTCCAGGTGCTGCTGTAGCAGCCACGTCAGGCTGCCAGCAGCTCTCCCGAAAAGCTTCCTAACTCACTTCCTCATTCCAGGTCCACACCTCTTCCAATGCATCAGACACAGTACTGCAACCTAAGTCTTTCATAGTCTACCTCCCATCCTGTCCCCCTCTTATTCAGGGGTCTGCAGAGTTCATCATCTAATGTCGAAACTCCTTAATCTTGAATTCAAGTGTCATTGTACCCCTGCCTCCTGCCCTAGTTTCTCTCTCTGCTCTTGCATTTCACGGGACCTTCTTGTGAGCCCTCACCTCCCCTGGAGCTATGATCTGTTCCCCTGCTCTCCTCTGCCTGTTCTAGCATGTTCTTGCTCTTCAACTGTGCTCCCAGGTTTCTCCACTTGGAGGCTACCTCCCCCTCCCACCAGCATCTTCTTTTTTTAAAACATTTTTAAAAATGTATTTATTTACTTTGAGAGAGAGAGAGAGCTGGGGAGGTGCAGAGACAGAGAGAGAGAAAGACTCAGAGAGAGAATCTCAAGCATGCTCCACACTGCCAGCATGGAGCCCGATGTGGGGCTCGAACTCACGAACTGCGAGATCATGACCTGAGTCGAAACGTGGAGTCGGACGCCTAACTGACTGAGCCACCCAGATGCCCCTCCCCCCCAGCATCTTCTGGTCCAAATCCTAGACATCCTTGAAAACCAAATGCCACCTCGACCTTGGAACTTTTCTGATCCTATCATGTTACTTTCCTCTTTCTTTTCCGACTCCCAACATCTTTATCTGTTTTTCTTTTAAATCCTCAACCCTAGTTACCTGCTATTACAGATATCAATGCATATGCCTCTTAGTATGTTCCATTTCCCACCCTCTGAGCTCCTTGGATTGAGACTGATTCTTCAGTGTGTCTTACTCAGTCTTGTCTCCATCGCTATGCTATGCACAAAACAGGCCCTCTGCAAACAAGAATGGAATTATTAATATTTTGGAGAGTTTTGGAATAGTGACAGCCTGGTCCTGCAGTTCATGCTTCCTGTGACTTATTCTCAGTAACCCCTTGCTCTGTACGGGAGTGCCAATGCAAATATGTCAACTCAAAAAGTAAATGGGATTAAAAAATCCTATCAGCAGCAGAAAAAAAACAATGGATTGTTTTTTAAGAAGAAGCAATGGGGAAAAAAAAGAAATCTGGAGTCCAGTACCTTTATATCTGGTCACTACAGCTGCGTTGACACTAAGAGGCTCTTGAAAGCTGACAGTGAGTGATGTGCTGCTGGTCACCATAAGACAGGCGTTGGTTGGCACCTCGGGGGCTCCTGGGACAGAAGGAAAAACATAAGGATCTTAACATCGCAAATCCTTTTCAAACAACGTTCCCGCCTCTTCAAAGGATACCCTGAAACACACACTATGGAAACATTTGTTTGTAGAGCCTAATAGCTTTTGCTTTTGAACATTTTCATTAGAAGTCTCAATGGCCTTTATTTGTTGCTATTGTGATCTTATTTGAGCATTAGAACATCTTCTGAAGGGGTAAATAATACCAGTTAAGCCTTCCCAAAGTATCCTGGAAACACAACAGGAGATTGACCTGGACCAGTGGAGAGGAGGCCAGAAAGTGTTAGCAGGAACTGTTGATAGAGACTGGTACATTTCATGAAGTATTTTCATGTAAATCATTGAACTGGAGCCTTTTTGCAACCCTGTTGGGTAGAAAGGGCAAGTAACAGCGTGTGCACGTTTAGGAGGAAGAAACCACAGTCTGAAGAGACCACACTAACTTGTTCAAGGACGCAGTGAAGACACAGCTAAGACCAAAGCCCGTGGCTTCCGATGCCCCGTTCTGGGCTCCTCCCCGTGTGGAATGCTCAGGGCCTGGCTCTCATGCTGCCTCCTATTACATCAAGTAACATTTTCTGAGAAAGAATTCATGGACGAATGTCATGCCCATTAACCTCGGGTTTTAAAGGACTCCTGATAGTTTTAGGTGTTCCTTAACACCCAGAAGGTGTTTTGTGATTTAGAAAATTACCCCCCAAATGGCTATAAGTCTAAAACTATAACTACTTCTAGTATTAATCTGTGTCCTAAATGAGGCACAATAGCAAATGCATTTATTAAAACTATTGCTGAATGTCTTTTTTTTAATGCTAAAGTATTTATTTTACAATAAGAGTCTGTAAAAAAAAAATCTTTATTTAAGCAAGTTATTCTATTAGTTAAAACAAAGCAAAGGTAATAAGTTTGAAAGCAAATTAGTATGTATTTTTTATGAATGTCTTTTTTTTAATTAAAAAAACATGTATCGGCATTGCTGAAGAGATTGTTAATATTGAAAGCAAACTTTCATGAATGTTGCTTAAGCTATTTGCTTTAAGAGAAAGGATTAGGGTATGGTTCGATACTTAGCACTGCTTTAGAAAGCCAGATTTTCACTACTTTTTGTCTTTATCTATAGCACAAAGCAGAGGCAGATATTTCCAAAATAATGAACTGATCTTTCTCTTATATTCAAATTCTCCAGTCTAATTTATTGTTGTTGTTGTTTAAATAAGATCTACTTTTAGAATAAGATTTTAGTATTTCCCAAGTGTTTGATTTTTATATATTTTTATAGTAGGGGCTGCTCTAAGCATTACCTTCCAGTGCTAATGAGTATTATCCAGAAACAAGGCTTTTTCTTAAACTAACAGAAAGAATTGGTGATGAGAACAGAAGTACAGATAAAGCACAGTTCAGTGACTGACTGTCCTCTGTCGCCTGTAGTAACTGAAGATTGGTTTATACAAGCTTCCTATAAAAAAAAAATGCAAGAGAGAGTTGAAAACAACTTAAACTTGGGTTGAAGGCAGAAGCTGGACAAATAGGCAAACAAATATTTTCCACCTCCACATCCCAAAATATAGCCACTTAGGGTATCAAACCATCCAGGTTATTAGGCAGTAGGGCGTATCGGGTGGAAAGCTCTAGATGAGTGTGAGATGGTGGAGACAGGCCAGCAGCACCGAAGCCTCATGGCTGTGGTCAGAGAACCTATCGGGAGCCAGAAAATCAAGCGAGACAAAAGATCCTTTTACAGTCGCCCAGAGCCCTCGCTCCAAATAGGCTGACAACGGCCATCCATGACCCTGTAGCAGAACTGCCAAAAAAAAAAAAAAAAAAAAGTCAGTAAAAGAAGGCCTGGCTGTCTCCAACCAACCTGGTTTCTAGTTAAATGCAGAAGTCCTCTGCTTATACTCACTGGCGTGCTCGAAGCCCGTTCTCATGCGTCTGTAGAGCCGACACCTCCACTCCCAAGCTTTCAGCTGTTTCTCTTTCTCGGTGTTGTCCAGACTGGGTCCTTCGTTCTCCACCTGGGCGGACAGCTCGCTCACCCTCTGCTGGGCCTCCTGCACCAGCGTGGCAAGGTGCATCGCTCGGCTTTCTAGGCTGACAACTGGAGGGAAAGACATGGCTGACTCCTTTCTCCTTCTGGGGGAATGCCGCTTCATTGGCGGGGTAGTTAAGAGTCTACTGTGGACTTTAAAAAATGCCCGGGCTAAGTGGGATCCGTGTTCCTCATTACCCGACTGACTCCAGTACGTCGAAGTAGTGGTAAATCCATCCATTTAAGATCTCTCATTACTCTGTGGCCCTCTTGTCACAGACACCCCAAGTAGCTGCCTAGCAGGGTTCACTAGAATTCCACTATCAAGTACCCATGAGGACCACTTCTGACCCAGATCGCACACATTTGTTTCCATGATCTTTAGAAAGACAAACAGGGCCAAAAGCTCTGTAGGGCTAGGAAGGCCTTAGGAAAAGTCATCCACAAGGCAAGTTGCATACTATTGAAGTTGGTTGGTCATTTTTTCCCTTCCTTTTTTCTTTCTTTTTTTTTTTTTTTTTTTGGTAGCATCGGATTCAAATTTTCTGCTCTTGTCACATTGTGCCAATCTCATAGACGTTTTTGTATATACGTCTCAGTGGTGTAATATTTACCTATTTATTTATTTAAAGTATTTTTTAATGTTTATTTTTGAGAGAGAGAGAGAGAGAGAGAGAGACATATAGACGGAGTGTGAGCGGGCAGGGGACGGAGAGAGAGGGAGACCCAGAATCCGAAGCAGGCTCCAGGCTCCAAGCTGTCAGCACAGAGCTGGATGCAGGGCTTGAACTCACGAATCATGAGATCCTGACCTGAGCCGAAGTGGGACACTTAACCGACTGAGCCACCCAGACACCCCACCAATTTATTTATTGCTAACGAAGTGCCCACTGCCCATAGGGCTGTACGTTCTGACACTGGGTGTCATTAGACAATGATCTTCTATCAATTCGATCTCTGATCATGATCTCAGGGAAGGAATGGTTTCTGGAGATGCCTGTGCCTGACAGCAAGTTCGACTACTCTTTTTACGGAGAGGGATTATACAGCTTGATATTTCTGTTTTACTCAATACATGATATCTCAGCTAAATTCACATGATGGCGTTTTCCCAACTGGCCCTTGTGTGAGTGAATGTTCGGGACAACAGAATGCATCACATTCTTGTGTCAGACTGGGAAGCTGCTTCTTGGCCTTTGCTCCTGGCTCTTACGAACGTGAGGGCTGCCTCAGCGGTCACTTGGTCACTCTGAAGGAGCCCCCCTCTCTCCGGTTAGTGGTAAGGAGGAGGCAGCCTCCGCGTGGTCTTGTGGAAGGCAACCATGCAAATACTGAAACAGACCAGAATCAAGTTCTGCTGCTCTGTCGCCAACATGTGTTTGACCCTCTCTGTGACCAAAACAATATTTCCCCCTGGTGGGTGAGAAAGAAATCCAACCATTCCATTCTTCTAATTAAAGGGGGGGGGGGGGTATATGATGAAGATAACTCAAGTGAAAACTTGTTAGGTGTATTTTGAAATGGAAATTAGGTGGTTATAGATTCATCTTCTCTGTGTTCATAGGCATGTTTGCATTAATTACAGGAAATGAATAATAATTTATTATTGCCCCTGCTCACCATCAGTCTCAATTTATTTACAGATGAGGTCAATGAAAAATTAGTTGAGTCTTTTTTTTCTTTTCCTTTCTTCCTTCTTTCTTTTTAAAGTTGCTGTTTAGAACACTCAGGACTGTGTTTTGCTGCCGATTTGTCATGGTTAATGAATGTTGCTGTAGCAGTCAATCATGTACTCTGAATACCGTCACACTTTTTTTTTTTTTTCTAAAGCCTCAGTCGTGAGCCATGACAGAAAAATAAACAAATAAATATAAAGCTAAAAAACTCTTTCACTGAGCAGCTACACTACGCAGAATCCCCCGGGAAGGCTAAAGGGGGCCAGAATAAATGATAATATAAGTGCTGTGGACGCAGGGAGGCAATGATGGTGTATGAATGTGGAGGCTTTGGCAAAAAAAAAAAAAAAAAAAATACACACACACACACACACACACACACACACGCGGGCACACACTCCAGTGGAAAAATTGGCAATATTAGTAGCCTCAAGGTGCAATTTCCTGAAGCAGTGAGATTGACAAGTCAGTACTAAATGCTGTTAATTTAACTAACTTCAGATTAATGGTAGAGTCTGCTATGACTGAAGGCCTCAAACACAGTCTCATTATAGCCTTGCTGGGAAGGTCCTAAATATAGGCATTGACAGTTTAAAACAAATTCGTATACATTTGTGTATTTTTAGACATAGGTTAGGCGTCAGGGTTTGTGTCACAGTTTTCAGGTTGATTAATTGACCCAGTAACTGCACCCTCTACCCACCACCCCCCTCCTTCTTCCACTCCAAATTATAGAGAAAATGGGGGAATTGTCCTTGCTAAGTCATTCTGTGAGCTTTTTATTGTAAGCCTGATGTTTGAATTGCATGCATGCATCAACACTTGGGTGATAGACACATGATTTATAAAAATAAATTTTTCTAATACTATGAAATCCCCCCTATTAATTTTTATATCCACAACAGTTATTACTGGTGTGAATTCCAGGTGGCATTTCAGATGGATAGCTTCTCTTGAGCTATGCTTGGCTCCCCCTGAAATTTTTCCTGCTTTCCTCAGCACAACACGCTTTGTTTCTAGACTTTCCCTTTCCTCCTCGGCTGTGGCCTTGATGCTGTTTGAGTTGTAGTGGCAAAGGGATTCTACATGTTTAAGGTAGAGCCTTTTGCCTCTTCATAGGCTAAAGGAAAATCCATTCGGTTTTACAGCCAGGTGAATTTTCCAAGATCCTCCAGATCCCTGTGCTTCTCAAATTGGGCTACCTAAACACCAACACAGTGTGGTGGTGCTGGTGGGGCCGCAGTGGGCATCTCTGGAGCCACAGAATGAATACGTGTGTCTTCCCAGGGCATCAATTTTTCCATACAGATTTGGGTAAAAGCCTATTATTTAGAAATTAAAACAAACACTTCTGGAGGAGAATGGAAAGATATCCCCAAAATTGAAGGCTTAAAAAGGAACTTTATAGAAATCTCTCCCACCGTTTTTCTTCCAGGCACCCCTGAGAATGCACTCACTTGCCTCTGTAGTTAGAGGTAATTCCGTGGGTGAGTAGAAGGGGCACCAACCGAGCCAGTGGTTTCCAACCATGTCACCCAGCGAAACTTTTATTATTTTTTTTTCCTATGGAGTTTTTTAATAGCTTAATAAAACACTTCTCTTTTGAAAGATTTTCCTTATTGACTACCAAATCAGCTGACTTACAAAGTAATCATTTTCTCCTTATTATTAATGACCTAATGAAGTGGGTTTATACATTTTAAGCAGAGGTAATATGATAATCATATTAGACCGTGCAGTTTTATCTTGAGTAATGGTGCCATAGTTTAGGCTTTTTGACACCTGGCAAATGACTCTGAGAGTCCCCTTCCTATTTTGGCCAGATTGAGAACATTTTAACCCCTTTATTTTATTGTTATTTTTTTAACTTCCTTATTTTGAAAATGAAGAAACCCAGCCCAAGGAGGTGAGATGGTTAACTGAGATTTTCGTAAAAACCTTAAAGGGGCGCCTGGGTGGCTCAGTCGGTTGGGCGTCTGACTTCGGCTCAGGTCATGATCTCACTGCTCGTGAGTTCCAGCCCCGCGTCAGGCTCTGTTCTGACAGCTCAGAGCCTGGAGCCTGCTTCAGATTCTGTCTCCGTCTCTCTCTGCCCCTCCCCTGTTTTCTCTCCGTCTCTGTCTCTCTCTCTCAAATATAAAAAATAAAACATAAAAAATTAAAAAGAAACAGCAACCTTAAAGAACCCAGTGAACTTCCTCTATGGCAAAAGGAATGCAAATTAACCTAGTACTTACATATCACACATTCTAACTGCTATAGATTTGGCATGAGGCTAGTGAATTCCTTTTGGTTGGTCAGTTGGACACAGAAACGAGAAAGGCTATGTCTATCATATGATTTGTTCTCCTGCCCGTCCACTTCTCTTTTCCTTGGATCCATTTCCCTTTTACTTCCACACTCTGGACATTTTTCCCTGGAGTCCAGAATTCCCAATCTACTTGCAAGGTTTGGTCTTTTCTCTCTCATTGTAGTCGGTTCCTTCTCCAGCCAAGCAACTATCCCTCTGAGCAGGCATAGCCAGCACAATAGAGGGTCTGTGAGTGTGTGGTGAGCTGGCCGGCTGGCGCAAGACCACTCTGCTGCTCCTGAAATAGGCCCCACGCTATTGTGGTGTTTAATTATCAACAGCATTTCTACCACCCAGTGTCTGAGTGGGTATTTGTTCTAAGACCTGCCCAGCTAATTAACTACGAGGTGGGGGTGGGGGTGGGGTGGGAACTTGGTGTTCAAAGAATACAATTACGGTTACTGTTTAAATCCTGAGATAAATAATGATCAGACTGAATGTTTTTTCCTCACCATCAGAATCTAACCTATGGATCGCCAAGTACACACTACTTCTTAATTTCGTCTCACCCTGCAATTGATGAGTTTTGGCCTGGTTGATAATTGCTTAGAGCAATATAACGAGGGTAAAATGTAAACTAATTTCAATTTTTAACTGAAAGTGTTAGGGAATAATTCATTTGATTTGCTTGAAAAAATGAATACATGTGCCCATTACTAAATGATATGACATTCTACAACTTAGCAACAACTTTTCTATTGTTACTAGCATTTTTCTTTTCTCTTTTTTTTAATTGATGAGAAAAGGAGGCACAAAGACAATCACTTAGTCTCAGTATCCGAAAGAGCCTCAGAACCAGCCTTAGGTGCCTCTTCTTATAGGACCCGTGGCCCAGGAGGGGAACTCACTGCTCACTAAGGTGGTCCTGTCCATTCTCACTGTCGGTTTTAATTTTAAAAGAGTTTAATTTAGGGGCGCCTGGGTGGCTTGGTCGGTTGGGCATCCGACTTCGGCTCGGGTCATGATCTCACGGTCCATGAGTTCGAGCCCCGCGTCGGGCTCTGTGCTGACAGCTCAGAGCCTGGAGCCTGTTTCGGATTCTGTGTCTCCCTCTCTCTCTGCTCCTCCCCTGTTCATGCTCTGTCTCTCTCTGTCTCAAAAATAAATAAACGTTAAAAAAATTAAAAAAAAAAAAAGAGTTTAATTTAAAGAGTTTCCTCATCCTGAGCTGAAATCTGCTTTCCTCTTATTTCCAAAGTAGAGGCAAAGTGATACAAGGGCTTTGGGTCAAAGATCCGGATCAAGCACCGCCCGTTACAAATGTGTGATCCTAACCAGTTATGCTACCGTCTTAAACCCCAGTGTCTCATCTGAAAACTGGCACAGTAATAGTACCTGTCTCATAAGTTGTGATCAATTATTGATAATCTTTGCATAGATGTCTCTCAAATAGTGCAGTTTTGTATTATCATTATTATATTCATTGGGCTGTGTTATATGTTTTAGAGGCACACAAAACTAAATCAAATACTTGTTTTATAAAATAGGTCTGTTCTTCCATCAAAAAAAAAAAAAAAAAAAAATCTCTGACCGCAGTTAAAAATTTTCTGCCCCAACTACTATTCAGAAATATATTATATACTAAATAGTGTCAATTTTAACCCTATCTGTTATTTCAAAGAAGAAAACAAGGTCACTTATGTATAAACCTTGAATTGTAAGCCAATATCCTCTGGGCAACCAAGAACAGCAGTTCATAAAACGACAACCTTCTAACAACCTCACAACTGACTTGTTTTCAGGTAGGAACTCAAAGGAAATACTATAGAGGAGTCCAATAATCCAATGTTTTTTAATTAAAAAACTCTCATAGCAGAAAAGCTCAAAACCTCAGTTTCAATTTACCTGTCCTGCTAAGGTTAAGGACTCAGAATTCACTTTGGCTTCACTTAGGTCTTGACCTAAGTCTTCTTTTCAAGTCTTGACCTTGAAGTCTTATTTTCAGGTTTTCCCAAGGACTTTTAGAATGTGGTTCCAAAATGTTTTAGAGATTTGGAGATTAAGTGTTTCATTTTAATTACCATGGCACTTTCTCCTCTTAGAACTCATTACGCCCTGGACATGGGGCTCTGGAATGTTCTTCCCTGCTACTTTCCAGCAGAATGTGGATTCACAAAGTCCGTATTATACAGCTTAAGTTGTAATTGTGGTTCTTTAAGAGACAATGACCCAGAGAGAGATTTCTGTCCCTGCTCTCCCAAACTCCAGTGGATAAATGGACATCTCTAAAACAAGCATACAAAACACTTGAGGAAATTATTTAGAAAATCGAAAGCAGATCACTGAATGATGTCATAGCTTAACTATGAAATAAGATAACCATATCTTTTGCCAATACTTTCAAGTGCTGTCTAATAGAAATATAGTGTAAGCCAAATCATTTAAAATTTCCATAAAAAAGAAAAAAGTGATATCAACTTTAATAACCTATTTTAGTTTACTCAGTAGATCCAGACTATTATCACTTCAACATGTAATCCGTGTAGAATTATTAATGACATAGTATAGATATTATGTATACAATATATATAAGTGTTAAGAAGTGTTTGTATTGGGCAGTGTTTTCAAAACACAAACTATACAACAGATGCATAAAATATTTCAACTCGTCACCAGAAACTCTTGGGTTGTTTTATATTGTTTTTGATATTTATATTGGCTAACTAACTGTCCCGTAATAGTCACACCCTTCTGCACTGTACTTCTGAGCTGGGTCTGTGTGACCAATCACATTCAGCAGGAAATGATAATATGTCATTCCTGAGATTAGGTTATAAAAGACACTGTTGCTTCTACCTTGGTTTGTCTCTCTATCTCTCTGTCTGTCTGTCTCTCTCATCATTTGCACTGGGGGAAGCTAACTGTCATGTCAGGGAGCAGCCCTATGGAGAGGCCCATGCAGGAAGGAACATAAGTGTCTTGCCAACGGTTATTCTGAGTAAGGTTGGAAGTGGATCCTCTACCTCAATCAAGCCTTAAGAGGATAGTAACGGTTATGTTGGGAGAATTTAGGGACGCGGACCTAGGTTGTGAGCATGTGCATGTGCACATGTATGGATTGAGTGGGTTGTCAAAGGTATCCTTAAACTTTATCTGTCACATTTTAAGTTTTTACAAGGAGAATGTAGTCTCTGTTGCATGTACATTTAAAAAATCAAAAACAAAAGAATGAGGGACAATTAACTGCTAAAGAGCAGGTGAACAGACCTTAGGTTGTGGCCACCGGATGTCTAAATAATTACTCGGAAATATGAAAAAAGGTCAATTCACTCAGTATTTAGTGAAATCATTCCCTTCAAAAATAAACAAGACATTCACACCTTTCAAAAGAAGTGGCCTTGGGATTCATTCAATTCAATGAAGCACATATTTACTGAATGCCTACTGTTTCCTGGGGATGCCGAGATGAATGAGACAGACGGGTTCTGCTCTTACGGAGTTTACATGCTAATGCAGGAGAGACAGTAAATAAGCAAAGGAAATGGAAAAATACATATACAGTGATAAGTACTATGTAGAAAATTTAAGTGATGTGATTAGAACGTGACTTTAGACATTGGACTTGGTGGCCAAAGAAATCCTCACTTGAAGATTTGACAGTTAAGTGGAAATGCTAGGAAGGAGTTGGTCAGGCAGCGATCAAGACGAAAAGCAGCCAAGCACTCCAACTGTAGGGAACAGCTAGGACAGAGGCCCTCAGGTAAGACAGTGGGGTGTGTTCACGGGATGGAAGGGAGGCTGGTGGGGCTAGTGTATCATGGGTGAGGGGTGAGCAGTGTGAGATGAAGCTTGAGAAGCAGGTCTGTAAGTCTGGGTGAGGATTTGTACACCTATTTTAATGAAGCAAATAAAAATATCTGGGGACTCATTCTAGAGACCTGCCCAAAGCTTGTTCTTTACATATTCTTAATGGTTGCAAATCTTTGTCCTTTGAGGGTGGATTTGATTTCAGGAAACCACTCTAAATCATCTGAAGCCAAGTCTGGTGAACGTGGAGGGTGATGACGCGGGGCGATGCTGTTTTGGAACAAAAATCAGGTGTGACTATAAGCAACGAGTCAGATTTTCTCATAAACTGGCTCTGAGGACAAATCCAGAAGTGTTTGGAGCAATGGCCGCTCTGTTGGAACAAGTGTGGGGTCTCCCGTGAGGACCGTGTTAAAGGATAACATTTGTTTGGCTTGTAGACTTTCTGGTGTGTTTGTTTACATAAAGCCAGCCTCATTAGTTTATAGTCACACCTCTTAGACGTGCCCTGAACCAGTCCCAGCACCGGCACGGACCCTCAACTGCTGCAGAAACTTGTGGCGCATCCTGACGTTGTCTGTCAAAATTGTAACATCGGTGTCCGCGCCATACTCGCGTGACAGCTACTGGGCAATTGCGTCTTATGAAGTCACTGAACGTAACTAATTCTGGGCGACATCTCCCAGTTCCACGGGCAATACCTGAGGGAAAGTGAGAGAGATCACAGAGAAATGCAGAGAGGGTCTGCAGAGAAGGGAGAACACAGCTGCAAGGAAGGGCAGAAAGACTGAAGATGAAGTGCATCCCACCATCCTTCCTGGTCCGCATCATTCAACAGTGTAAAGCTGAAAACAGTCAGGCTCCCTCTACAGCCAAATTCTACAACAGTACCTGGAAAAATAACAATGCAACAATAGCAAAAGATACTCCCGAGCGTAAATTGCTGGAAGACTTACAGGTATTTTCCATACTCTGTGTAATGCGCTCTGCACGTAACTCATGTGCGTGTGTATGTGCATAAATTCAATACCTGTAATTCCCAGCAGTGGGAGACAGGGTTCGAAATTTCAACTGAAGATTTCTGAGCACCTACTCTGTGCTGGGTACTGGGGTCGCAAGACAGACAAAATCTATGTGAGTGACCAGATTTGTACATGGTAGGTATCCAAAAAGAACTCGTTTCTTTATGATTACTGTTTATGGACCCTAGATGATGTGAAATAAATAGCAGTCTCAGAAAGGCAAGGACCCCACTGATGATTCGGCAAATTCCTTCTAGAGGCTGCTGAACTGGGATTTCAGAATGGGGGCAGGATATGAGTTAGTCAGAATGAGGCAAAGGCTTAGACTGGGGACTTTCACTTATAGAGACAAGTCTTTCTTGGATAGCGTTTGTTCAGTTGAGCAGGTGTCATGGCGACTGGGATACTGAGTGGATAGAACGACCAAAGGCACAGTCCCTGGGTGTTGTGAGGTGCTTCTCTACATTAGCTGTCCTAGTTCCAGTCCTTTCTAGTCTGTGCCTGTTTCCTGAGCTCAGCACACCAGTCCACCTGGAAGTATTTGGGATTCTACTTTAATCAAGACTGATATTAGAAGGAATGGATATTACTTTGCTGCTTGCTTAAAGATGGGAAGAACGGCAAAAGTCACTGAATAAGGATACTAGATTGATCTAATGAGTAGGCCGGGTTCTGCATGTATTTAACATGGGGGTTGTGTGCAAGTTTGGGTGGCTACTTCTGGGACTTTCCCGATAAAGAAGGAAATGTACATGGCTGAGTTTCAAGCCATGTTTGTAAAGAACACCTTGCTATGGTGTTGTGATTCAGGAGCTAAAGACCGAAAAGCATACCTGACCAATAATTTAGAGTTAGGTCCCTAAACTCAGCTGTGTCTTTGTGATTCCTGCAATGAGCTGGGGAGAATCACAGAGGACTTGCTTCAGAGTTGTGTTGGGATCCTTGGTTGGCAGAGTGGAAAGCACATGGGGCTGGCTTTCAGAAGGGGACATACAGGAAACAGAAGATAGAAAATGAACCCTCGTAGAGACTCTGTACTCTGCTTTGGAATACCTGACTGGCATTAGAAGAGGAGCTGACGGAGAGTCAGGGAAGGAAAGAATTGAGGTGTGATAGTGAGTGTGCTGATGCTTTTACACAAATACCAAAGCATTTACTATAGAGGAATTGGGTTTAAATCCTACTTCTGCCATCTACTAGCTTTGTAGCATTGGGTGAATTATTTTGACTTTCCTTTTTTTAATGTTTATTTACTTTGTAGAGAGAGAGAGGGAGAGAGGGAGAGGGAGAGAGAGAGAGAGAGAGAGAGAGAGAGAGAAAGAGAGAGACAGAGAGGCAGGCAGCAGGAGAGGAGCATAGAGAGAGGGAAAGAGACAATCCCAAGCAGGCTCCATGCTGTCAGCGCAGAGCCTGACCCAGGGCTCAATCTCATAAACCATGAGATCATGATCTGAGCTGAAATCAAGAGGCAGATGCTTAACCAACTCAGCCTCCCAGGCACCCTTGACTTTTCTTATTCTAGTTTCCTCATTGAGCAAAAGGATGAAACAGACTCCCATCTCATAAGCCAGTTGTGAGGACCGAATGAGGTGATGCACCCAAAAGAAGTTTTACAATGTGTAAAACACCCTAAGAAATTAAGACCTCATTGTTATTTTTCTTCTTTTACTTCCTGCCTCTGCAACTTCTGGGGAACAATTCGCAGCAGGTGTTTGCTTATCTGGTTCTGGCTGGCGAACCCTGGTGTTTCTCATGGGCTGGCTCGCACTCATGCACAGAAGCAATTCTATGTCTTTTGTACTTGATATATAAAGTGAATTAAAAATCCCTGAAAACAGATTGTGCTTTTCTATCATGCCTCTCTCCAACAGGAAAGGCACCTTAGGGTATAGGACAGAACAAAACAATATACCGTAGGATTTTAGCAAATGGCACAAAGGGAAAGATTCAGGGCCCCAGTCCTCCATATTGATTATTTGGAAAAGCAGCAAGTTTGCATAGAAGGATCCCAGGCATGGGTGTCCCACAGAGTTGGGTTTGAGTCATTGACGTCCCTATTCACCTGCCAGATGTGTGACCTTTGGTTAGTCATGTAACCCCCTGTGCTACCATGAAAACTCATGTATATGGAGACTTCATAGCTACCCAGTCGATATTCCTTTGCCATTTTTACACATGTGGGAGTCTAACAGGGAACTATCTCTTTGACTTCTTGGGTGGCCAAGGTGACTTAGGTGTCCTATTTCCTGGAGGCTAAAACCTAGGTTTATCTCTCACCTTCCTTTACAACTTTGTGATGATGGTTCTGGTTATCATCCCAGAGGGAATGAGAAAAACCAGGGACCTTTTGAATGAATTTGTTTTTGGTTTAACTAGATATTTAGTACGTGGGTTCTTTTATGGAGATTTAATTATGCACAAGGGGACTTGGGGAGATTGGGAGTCTCACTGGTTTCACGGAAAATGCAGAATTCTTTGTAGTGTCTCAGGTAAGTGGGACTGATGTTTCATCCAGCCCAGTGCAGGCAACATCTGCATGAATAGTTCCCTTGTTCCTACAGAATGGGGCTCAGTCCACATTCTCTATGTTCAGACCCTCTGCTCCTCTCTCCACTGCTCTCTCACTGGATCTTTGGGATAGACGTTATTGCAACATAAATTAGAAGGTAGCAAAGAGGGCTTTCGATTTCTTCCATCTCTATTTGCCCACTCCTACCCCTCCAAGCCCCCCGCTCCACTAGAAAGAAGTGACACTTTGACGAAAGAGTTCTTACTGAGAAGCCCCGACCCTACGGAACCCAAATCCTCACTCTGTGTGACAGGGATGTGGTGAGCCCAGCATTTTTAAAATAAAGAGTTTTCTGATACAAGGATCTGCCTCTGTACGTAGTCTTTGGGTGGTGGGGGTTTATGAAACTTACGAGCAGAGATGTGGCCTCTAATTATATATTTGCTTGCTTCTCTGGGTCTCACCGCTTGGAAGTAAGTGAATCAGTATTAGTGAAAGTAACAGTTTGATGGGTTTACTTTTTTCTTTTAGGAAACATAAAAACTGTGGCTTGGAGCCATTGTGGTCATTGGGTCAGAGAGTTTGCACCAGGGGAATGTGAGTGCCCACCTCGGAATGTTGCTGTAGGGTTTAAAGGAGTGAATGCATGTAAAGTGCTCAGAATAGTGCCTGGCGCAGGGCAAGGGCTGTGCAACTTCATCCTGTCCGCTCCTGGAGGGCACTGCCACGGGCCCCAGAGCAGCTCCCTTTGGCAAGTACTCTCAGCTCTACTTCAAAAAACATCCGGAAAGCAGCCGGTCCCGAAAGACCACGCGTTATCGGATTCCATTTACGTGAAATGTCCTGACTGGGCAAATCTATACAGAAAGAGAAGGTAGCTTAGTGTCTGCCTAGGACTGGGAAGAGTGGGGAGGTCGGGCAGTGGTAGCTAAAAGGTGAGGTGTGAGTGAAGAAAAGGGTCTAAACCTGATTGTGGTGATGGTTGCACAACCGTGCATTTACCAAAAACCACTGAACTGTACACGTGAAATGGGTGAATCGCATGCATGTGAATTGTATCTCAAGCTGTTCAAAGGCGCATCTAGAATTCTGTGCCAGCCCGCCACCAAGGTCACTACCCTGCTAGTCCAAGCACCTGCATCTGTCTCCTGGACCCCTAACCAGTCTTCCCAATTTCGCAGCGGCGCCGCCACTGTCTATCTCCCGCAGAGCCCTGCAGTGATCGTCTCAAATGTAAACCAGAACACATTATTCAGCTGCTTAAACTGCTCTGCTGTCTCCCCATCACATTTACAATCAAAGCGAAACACCTTACCGTGGCCTGCAAGAGCCTGAATGGTCTTCCTCCACCATCACTCTCCCCTTGGTTTATCTGCTGTAGCCACACTGGCCTCGTTCTTCAAACAGGGCAACTCACTCCTACCTGCCTTGGCAGCTTTCTATTTGCTATTCACTCTGCCTAGAATGTGACCCCACATGTCCTCACTTGGCTCATTCCTTGATATCCTCTAGGACCAGGCTCAAATGTCACTGCATCAGAGAGGCTTTTCTTGCCCAACCCTATTTAGAATAGTCCCCACTCTGTCAGTCTCTAGCCACTCACTTATTTTCTTCATCACATTTGTCACTATTTGCGTTTACAATTTAATTGATCTATTTACTTGCTTATTGGAAGTCTCCTCCACTAGTGTGTAAGCTCTATGACAACAGGGATTTTGTCTTGTTCACCATGGCGAGGTGAGCCTAGGTACCTAGAACAGTGCTCTGTCCTCAGTGTTTGTTTGCTGTTGTTTTTTTTATTTTTATTTTTAACGTTTATTTTTGAGACAGAGAGAGACACAGCATGAACAGGGGAGGGTCAGAGAGAGAGGGAGACACAGAATCTGAAACAGGCTCCAGGCTCTGAGCTGTCAGCACAGAGCCTGATGCGGGGTTTGAACTCACGCGGGGATCACGAGATCATGACCTGAACCGAAGTCGGACGGCCAACTGACTGAGCCACCCAGGCACCCCTGTCCTCAGTGTTTGCCGAATGAATGAATGAATGAATGAATGAAGCAAGCCACCATATTGACTGTGGACCCAAGACACTAACCCACATACACACTTAAACCTTTTCTATGTATACTTCCTATTCTATAGCCTCACTTGGAGTGTTTCATATATTTTAAAACTTGGGTTAAATTCTTAGGAGGGAGTTCTTTCAAGGATCCCTTTCAATTCCACTTGGTATATTCTATGTAGCACGTAACTTGATGCCTAGACTGGTAAAACATTATAGGTATTTGCATGAAAGTCCGTGAAAACATGTAAAGGAATTCTGAGCCTATCTTCATCAACTGTTCATGCCGTAAATGTCAGTCATGCTATTTCGGTGGCACGAAGCTGGATCTAGCCTTAATAATACATGTTTTTATCCCCAGGTTTACTTACAGTGCGGACTTTCTCTGGCCCCTGTCCTCAGAAGAATCCTGGCAATGGGCACGTTGTTGGTCATGATGGCGATATCCAGGGGCGTCAGCCCCTCACTGTTAGGGGTGTTGAGATCTAGCTCCTCTGGTGTATATTGATACAGGAGGATCTGCACAGCATCCATGTCCTGTTGTTCGACTGCTTCAAACATGGCTTCGTTGCCCTGGAAGTTCTGGAGGACAAGCACACACGCAGGTGAGCACACTTTCATAGACCGGCTTGCCTTGCGGCTTAGCTGTTTTAACTTCAGTGACTTCATCCCCACTCATAACTGCAATTGATCCCAACAAACACGACTTGTTAAACACAGTTGGATCCTCCCTCCCTCTTGTCTAATGGCCATTGAATGGATCTGTACATTTAGATGCATTGAGACCATACGGTAGGGCATGGCTAGTCTACAGGTAAGGGCAAACACCAGCTTTTCTCGCAACCAGTCTTCTGTGTGAAACCGTCTGATAGGTCATTAGAAGGTGTCCCATGAGGAACGTGGCCTGCAGTCATATAAATCTGGTACACACTGGATTCGTCTAGGTTACCACACTATTTTACTGTAAGACCCGTCAGGGCCTTTGATAATTCTAACATGCAGTTATGCCTCTCCGATAGGTGAGAAATATGACCTATTTTAAATATTTGTGCAGAGAACATATCTTTCATTGCATTTGTTTTAACTGCCCCTGGAATAGCATTCTACAGAACACAGTTCGGGAAGTGCTGGCATAGATAACGCAGTACAGGTCATTTAAATTACTACTGGCTTGGAGTTGAGAGCACGATCTCCCCTCCGCTCATCCCCTCTCTCCCCATCCCCACGTCTCTTCTCTTCTATCACTCAGACCCAGATGCTGTCATCCCTTGCCTGGACGATGGCAATGACCTGCCCATTGCTGGTTCTTGTCTCCTCCAGCCCATTTTCATACTGAGATGAGAGTAGTCTCTCTAAAACTGATGTTACATACCCCTTCCTTTCTACAGCTCCCGAATAGCTCTCACTGCCTGCAGGCTGGCTCCCCAGCTCTTAGCTCTGTACTAACTAACATCTGCACCTTCTCAGCCCGGAGGCCCCAACCACTGAACACCTGGCATTGCTGAGCCCCCGAGGGAAGGGCTCAAGAGGTGGTGTCCAGAGAGGGCTTTGGTGGTTGGGTGGCCACCTGTGCTGAGAGGACCAAAAGTTGAATGTTCACAGGATTCAAATCACCTATAGAAAAAAAAGTAGCTAATGACAATATGATTCCACTGAAAAGTTCTACCAGAGATTAATAGTAAACAAAGGACAAAAGGTCTGGAATTCTCTCATACGTATTTCTGTAGCTCATGGGAGAAGAGCAACACATACACTATTTCTACATCTGTTTGGGATCTTCTCTAAGTGTTGTTTGCTCTTTAAAGAATGTTGAAATACCATCGGTCCTGACACAGCTTAGGGCTTGCCTGATCGAACATATTTATGGTTGGCAGGTTTAATTTTAGTACCATCAAAAATCAGTTCTCTCCATCAAAGGCAGCAGGTCAGCTTAAGTGAGTACAGGACACATGGTTGAAATCTGAGGGAAATGCAATGCTATTATGCAAATACTTGTTTTGACAGTGGGGTCCCAAGGGATAGAACTATTTTGGTGTGCAGCTCTCTTTGCTACAGGACAATCTACTGAATGCAAAGGTGTTTTGTCTCCAATCTGCCAAACTGAAGAGCCTCTGATGCTTAGGCCTTAAGTCAGCCACAACCAAGCCCTCCCAGAAGATGAGCTTGAAATGAGACAACAAATGGGAAAACAGAACAAAGTCAACATGCTGCCCTGTCCACAGTTGTGTATTTGGTTGTCATTCTTACTATGCCTCATTTCTCATGTGCCGTATTTGCTCTCACTCTGAAGTCCTTTCCTCCTCCATGCTTTCGTTGGCAAACTCTAGCGTGTTTCTCTTGGGAAAGCCTAGGGCTCATTTCTGTTTGAAGCTCCAACAAATGGTGTTATTGCCCCCTGCAGAAATGCCCTTGCTGAGCATGTTGATATATTATGCCCTCAGCTTTTACTGATGGTCACTATCAGAAACTACTCTATGAGAAAGTCTATAACGTCACCAATACAGACCTTTATAGTCTATTACAGAATTCACTGTGATGTCATATAAAGGCCCAGAGGACTATAAACAGGAAAACACTCGTTTCTCCTGGTAGACTGATATACTTTCAGTTATCAGCTAATGGGATGCTATAACCACCTGAGCTTCCCTTTTTGCTTTGAATGACGAGGAGCTCAGAGATAAATGTAATGATAAATTTTAGGTACTATATTTGCCGAGGCTTTTAGTATATCTGTTTCTATTTCTATCTTCATCATTTTCTAGTTTTTTTTTTTAAGAAATTTTTTTTAATGTTTACTCATTTTTTTGAGAGACAGAGAGAGACAGAGCATGAGCGGGGGAGGGTCAGAGAGATGAGAAGGGGAGGGACACAGAATTCAAAGCAAGCTCCAGGCTCTGAACTGGCAGCATAGAGCCCAGCACGGGGCTCAAACTCACAAACCGCGGGATCATGACCTGAGCCGAAGTCGGACACCCAACTGACTGAGCCACCCAGGCGCCCCATTTTCTACATTTTTTCTTTTTCACTCTTTCCTTCCTTCCGTTCCTTCCTTCCCTTTCTCTCTCCCTCTCTCCCTCTATCACTTTACTTATTTCCCATTATATAATACATACACCTTTTTTTTTTTTTTTTTGGCCTGGATTCTGTTTTGAATGCCTCTGGAAGACATATGGGCTGCACATCACAAATAAGTAAATGAAATATTCATTGTTTATTTGATACTTGAATGAACACTGAAGCTTTCAGAAAGCCTATATCATTCATGCTCCACAGTTATCAAACTGCTATTTTGTTTGTTTGTTTCTATGATATATTAGAGAAAGAAAAACTAAGAGAAAAGAAGGGGCAAGAAATTAAGAAAAAGAAAAGGGAAACTCCCGCAATCACTCAAGCTTTGGCTTCAGCACAGACACGTGTGGTTCCTGCCTTGTCTGACTCTTGGCACTTGTGGACCTGCAAACACCAGGTTCTGAAGTAAACGTGCAACATCTTAGGATCTCCTTAAACCCAAACACAACTCCACAAAGCAAGCGGAGACAAGAATCCAAAGCATGTTATTACCACTGAGGTCTTCCTGAGGCTCAGCCGGTCGGTTCTTGTTCTGAAATAGGCCTCATCGAACGAAGAGTGGCTTCCCTTCAGCTTCTCAGAGAGGTTTCTGTACAGGCGTTTGGCAGCGTTGGGAGACGATGGGGCACTATGTTTTTTCGACTGAGAAAGATGCAGATTCTGCATTTGTTGGGTCATTTTCACAAAGTGGTTCCTGAGAAGAGGAAAACCTGATGTTGTATCATTTACACAACGTAATTATAAGTTGACAAAGAATTTTATCATCACCAGTAACCATCTGGAATCCTAATAAAATACTGTAGCTGGAGGCGACCTTCGAGATGAGGGCCAGCTTTTTCATGTTATAGATGAGAAGGCTGAAACTCAGGGAGGGAAACAGCTTGTTTACGGCCACGTAGCTAATTGGAGACAAGAATGTAATGACTATATCCATTTACTATCTACACGTATACACTTATATACACACATGTATATGACATGAGCCTCGACTCAAGTCTTTTGGTCTCTGTCCCACTGAGGGGAAGTGTCTCAAATCTATAACCAGGAGTTCCGTTCGGTTCCCCTTGGGTATATGTAATTGGGACCTTTCTACTTACCTCCTTTTAGATGCTGCCCTCTGTTGGGTATGGTTGTTCCCTGCAGATACCCCTTCTCTTGAGGTGTTAAATTGCGCGTCTTGTCTGAGATTTGGTGAGCTACCCCAGTGCCCAGAAGTTTGGGGGATTTGTATCCATAGCTCCATCCCTGCTCACCCCAGATACTCCAGACAGTGTCCTCTGGGGGGACTCACTACTGGTATTCTCCAAGTAGTACTTGACTGTTGTTCCACAAACCTCCAAACAGGTCCTCACCAATGTCACACCTGGAGTCAGTTTCCAGGAGATCAGCCAGGCCATTTCAAAAGCCATCCACTATTAAGTTGGGTACTGCTACTGACATATTGATGCTGCTGAGGCAATGGCTGCCTGGCATGCATATGTGTACTGGATGAGCAAATGCACGAGTGAAACAACTGGCCAAGGCAATTATGTACCATGGCTTCTGGTACACTGGGCCCAGATCTCTCTGGAGCACACTGCTGTGTTCTCACCGTCTCCCCTTGAATCTCCGATGGAGCCTTCCATTTGTAATGCTGCCATTGTTACATAGCTGTGGCCCTTGGACGTCATCTCCAGTCTTTGAATTGTCATAGTTTTATGGATCTCGTGATACA
Source organism: Panthera leo (assembly GCF_018350215.1). Classification (NCBI taxonomy): domain Eukaryota; kingdom Metazoa; phylum Chordata; class Mammalia; order Carnivora; family Felidae; genus Panthera; species Panthera leo. The sequence continues at coordinate 29,981,436 of NC_056692.1, forward strand.
ATATCATGTAAGAATCTCTTTTATTAACCCAACTCGTCATGGGACTGACTTTGATGATTCCCCAATTTCTATAGGATAAACTCTAACTTCTTTGGCCTCACGTACCAGTTCTTACCTCTCCAGCCTCATTGCCTACTGTACCTCTATGTTTCATGTTTCTGTCTTTCTGATCTCCTTAGAGTTTCCTAAATAGTTCAAACTCTTTCCTGCATCTGGGTGCTTGTTTGCACTGCTTTTGCCTGTATTGGAATCCCATCTGTGCCTTCACCACCTAGGAAACAATTGCTGAGCCTTAAGGTCTATGCTCAAGGGGTCTCTGACAGTCTGAGGCAAACTTGGGTACTTCTTTACTCATTCGCTTGGTATATGCTTCTTACAGAAAATATTTTATTGTATTACAACTCTTTGGCTTTCTGTCTCCTAGCTAGTCTATATGTTTCTCAAGAACAAGGAATGCCAAGTATGAATTTTTATATCCCCAGCACCTAAAATGTACCTGCCTCAAAGTGAAAGAAACATGATACAGATTAGGCTATGGATTGCTCCTCTTCCAGCTACTGACTATGTGATCTTGGGTGAGTTACTTAACATACCTGAATCTTATTTTTCTCGTTTATAAAATAGAGATAATACTAATAGCACATTATGGTTGTGAAGATTTGGTGAGGTAATGTATATAAAGAGCTTACAGTATAGAAAACTCATGGAAGCTATCATTTTTTTGTTACAGAAGATGCTCAGTAAATACTTTAGAATAAAGGAATGTTCATATGAGAGTCTATTACAAGTAATATTCTAAGGAACTACTCAGAAAGCTCATTTTCTGCTCATACTTCTGAACTGGGTTCCATGTCCATTGGCCCCAACTAACCTTGACTTACTTGCACATTAACAAATGGAGATCTATCCTCATTACATTGTTGAATGTCTTTAGGCACCTTTTAAGTGTTGCTTGCAATTTCCTGCAACACAAAAAGCCTTCCCAGTACCTTCCAAGGTGGTCAGATCTATTCAGGGCCCCACCCAGTCTTTGCTGAATGGTCATATTTACATTTGGGAGGATGACTTAATGCACTCTCTGTAGTGCCTATGTACATATGGGTGTGTTTTCATAAATCTTTAATAATCTCTTCATTTACCTAAATGCAGAAATAGAATAGGTGATTTGGCATCTTCCTCCTTCCATCTACACATCCTTTAACTTTGATTCAATAGCAATTATAGCGTTTCCTCTATATCTTGCCATTCCCACAAAAAATCCAGATTGATATGCAAGCTGGCTCACATGGAGATTGCCTTAACCTCTTTCTTTCTGCCTTCTGTCTCTAGCCTTTTCCTTCAGCGTTAATGCCCCAGTTCAAGCCATCTGTCTTGTCTACATCATTATCATTCCCAAAATAACTCTACATTCTTTTGTATCTCACACAGTGCCCAGGAGTCCAGTAAATAAATTCTTGTCGATTGATCAAATTCCAGTCACTTGCCCTCTAACCGATGACACCTGCCCACATGGCCCCTTTTGTCTTTGCTCATTTCCCATCTGTTCCCTTCAGTCAAAATAGGTTGACTCTCTCTGTCTCTCTGACTTCCTTCTCATGCTGCCCCAGCTGCCCCTTCCTTCCTGGCCATCTTTCAGCATGTTTCTATTCTTCTAGATTTCATCTATCATTATATTTTCTTTTCCCCCTCTATATTTAAAATGTTGTCTGATGAGAGAGACTGAGAAAGACAACTCCGTGTTATTTGTTCTCATAAACGTGCACACCCCTCTCAACTAACTACGCTCTTAAGGTTTTACCCTTATAGAAACGGCTGGGTCCTTGAGAAGCATTGTAGCCTTGGATTTGGAATTTGGCAGACCCGAGCTTGGATCAAGATGTTGTTATCTATAATCTATGTGACTCCAGGAACTTTATTGAAATTCTTGGAGTTCATTTCATCATCTGTAACAAGAGTTCCTCCAGAGTTATGAAGATGAAATGAATTAACAAATGAAAGCACGCATCCTGTGCAATGCTTACAGCAGCCACTCAATAAATAGCAGAAATTATTAAGATTACCTCAATCTTCCCAAACCAGAGACTCCAAAGTACATCGTAATAATTTAAATAGTTTTTTTTGTTGGTTTTAAACATTGCTTTAATAGATGACTTTGCATACTTATTACACTGTTTAGTTTTTATTTTGATAGAAAAATACAAGTTTAGATATTTTAATATGTGTGTTTACTACAAGTTACAAAGGAACTTGTAGTCAAACAGAAAGCTGAACTTCAAACTATGAGTCGAAGGAGAGGAATAAAGATAACTCTAAAGAAAAATTAAAAAAATAAAAAGAAACAAAATAAGAAAACATAATAAGTAGAAATGTAAAATGATGCAGCAGGGCTAACACTGAAAATATCTGTGTAAAATATACTCAAATAGTTTACTTTTCCTAATGAAAGAGAAAACTCTCCAACTGGGATTTTTAAAAAGTGATTTACAAGTGGTACGCCTAAATAAACATTTTACAGAAAGATTAAAAACGGAAGAATAATAGGACAGTGGGAATGGCAGAGTAATGGCCTCCAAAACTCGTCTCCTCCACAAAAGCAATAAGAACATAGCAGGAAATGTCAAAATTAACTTCCTCAGGACCCTGGAAATTAACCAAAGTTTGCAGCAATCCAGGAAGTGTTTATTTGAGAAAAGTGGCTGATTTGATAAGAACAGGGAGCTATGTGGCATTTTTAATGTGCTCAGTTCCTAGCTTCCCCGGCTCTGTGGTAGCCCTGAAAACCAGCAGCGTATATTCATGATAAAAAAACAGTAGCTTGGCAGGCACTGGATGTACAAAATGGTGATGCAGCCTCTTTCAAGACCCGATTTTGAGAGAACTGTCGTTTTTTGACCTTCCTGGTGGTGTGGTTCCCTAGAAGGCCCCACTCCCAAGACTTTTCTTGATTTGACCTGCCTCAGGGTTTACCAAGCGCAAATAACCTTTTCCTCTAAGGCATCTTTTCAAAAACAAACATCATCAATTGTTTAATCATCACAGCTGCCTGAGGGGGTGGATAAAAGTTGGGGCAAACAATAGACTAATCAAAAAGCTTAAAGGGAAATGGGGGGGGGGGGGGGGATGCCTGTCCATAGAGGACTTTGGAAAACTGACACCTGGCTAAGGGATCTAGCAGGCCACGGGTATGCCCAGGGCTGGAAGCCTTCTCATAAAATACCTGAGAAGCTCTTAAGCTCTTCTCTCTGTCTGATGCTGGGGCTGTGTGCAAGCAGGAAGCGAAGGGTCAGGCAGAGCTGTCAGCTGTCTGGAGAATACTGCAAGTGTGCCCCAACGTGTGCACAGAGCCCTTCTGTAAGGACTGGAAGACTTACTGGTTTCAGGCATTTAAGGAAATTTGTGTTCAGTCATTGGTTGACCACTAAGCTAACCAAGCAGAGACATCAGTGGTCACATGTGACAAAGAATACAGATGTCACAGATTTAATTCTGAAAAATCACTAAACAATAAACCCTGAGGAGGTGGGATTATGGGATAATCTGATTTCTAGAGTTACCGTATTATAATATTTAAGACGCCTAGTTCTTAACACGAAAAATATGAGCCATACACAAAACAAACAAAAATATGTCCTGTTCACAGGAAATAAAGCAGTCAATAAACATTGCCCATGAAGAAGTCTAAATGTTACTTACTAGGCAAAAACTTTAAGTATGTTCAAGGAACAAAAGGAAACCATATCTAAAGAAATAAAGAAAATTGTGAGGATGATATCTCATCAAACAGAGAGTATCACTAAAGAGGTAGAATTTATAAAACAAATCCAGAACCAAATAGAAATTACGAAGTTGAAAGGTAAAATAATGGAAATGAATAATTTACTAGAGGGGTTCAACATCAAATTTGAGTAGGCAGAAGAAGGAATCAGCAAACTTGAAGATCGATGTACTGAGGTTATCCAGTTTTAAAAACAAAAAGAGAAAGAAATGAAGAAAAATGAACAGAGTCTCAGAGAAGTGTGGAACACCATCAAGTGTACCAACATATATATATAGTAGGAGTCTAAGAAGGAAAAGAAGGAAGGGGGAGAACATATTTGAAGAAATTATGGTCAAAAACTTCCCCAGATTAATGAAAAGCATTAACCTACACATCCAAGAAGCTCAATGAACACCAAGCAGGATAAATTCAAAGATATTCCCACCTAAATACATCATAATGAAACAGTCAAAAGCTAAAAACAGAGAGAAAATCCTGAAAACAACAAGAAATAACTTCTTACATACAAGGAATCCTCAAAAAGATGCACAGCTGATTTTTTCACCAGAAAACCATAGAGGACAGAAGGAAGTGGGATGCCATATTCCAGATGCTGAAAGAAAAAGACTGTCTCTATCCAGCATAACGACTCTTAAAAAATGAAGGTGATATTAAGACATGCATGGCTAAACAAACACCAAGGGAATTTAACAGCAGACCTTCCCTACAAGAAATAGTAAAGGGACTCCTTCAGGGTACTAGACAGTGACTCAAATTCACACAAGGAGAGATAGAGCATTGGTAAAGAAACTATGGAGGTAAATATAAAAGGTAATATACATATAAGGCAATATAAGTCTACCTTTTGTTTATAAGTCTGTTATTCTACTTTCTGATTTAACACAATGAAATGAAAACAATAAACAATTGCATTTACAATAGCATGACATTAACAAGATTCAAATACTGACAAATTTAACAAAAGAAGTACAAAATGTATTAACCTTTCCTCAGTTACTCTGTTTTCATGTGCCATATGATTCCCGTTGGGGATTTACTGATAAATCATGCAACCCCTACAGCACCCAACAAAGTGTCTTGAAAATGATAGTAACACTACTCTGCATTTTCGCATTAAATTGAACTGGGGAAGAAGAGAAGACTCAAATGACGAATGAAATACCTGATGGGTAAAATAGATACAGAATCCTGGAGGAGCACTGGTAGGGAAATTGTTTTTGTCATGTTAGGTCTGGGATATCACTCTTCAGAGGGCATTCCTTGTTAGCCATTTTCACTGAAACACTCAACAGGTTGAAAGCTATAGTTACATTTTATTCCATTCTTCAACTGCAAGATAATCATGGTGATTTTAAACACAGTATTAAAAGTAGGGACTTCAATATCAGGCTGATCTAACTTTGGATTTTGACTCTTCTACCTATTAACTGCAAGACACTGGGCAAATTTATTTACCTTCCCTAAGCTTCAGTTGCCTTATCATTAACAGTATTCTTTATCTCAATTAAAAAAGTCACATCTAAAAAGGATATTAGCGTTTTAAATGAGATGATACCTATCAGTAGTTTAGCAAAGTGCCTGAATGCCTGAAATAAATAGACGTTCAAATATTTTTTCATGTAATCAGATATTTCAAAAATATTTGGACGTCTATTTATTTCAGGCCTATTGTTCCCAGGCAACTACTCATCTGCTTTCTGACACTACAGATTGTTTTTTTCCCCTCCCCCACAGGATTTCATAAAATGGAATAATCACTATTCTCTCTCTGTCTCTTTAAAATATGGCTTCTTTAACTCAGCTTAATTATTTTGAGATTTATCCACACTGTTCTATTAGTAGTTCTTCACTTTTTCTTGCTGAGTAGTATTCAGTTGGATGGGCATACCACTATTAATCATTTCTTAGGCATTATTTTCATAAGAAAAAACTCTTGATGCTCTCTCTAAGGAAAGAAGATGTATCTTTGTTTTCTCCAAAGAGAAGGTCAAACAAGATCTGTTGAGTGAAGGTGGGCTGGTCTCTGCAACATAATTTTAGACCAGAATTTAGGAAATGTGATGAAATCCTGCATGAGAAAGCTAGTTTCTAGTTTTATACTTTCTTTTTCCATTCTAATACTTTCTTTGCCCCCACAATATTTGGTAAAGGTCATGTTAAATGTTACAGTCTGCAGACATTTAAGGGGGAAAAAAAAAACCCGATTCTACACAAAACTGTTCCAAAAATTTGGTTTCATTTTTGAGGCCAGCATTGCCCTGATACCAAAACCAGAAAAAAGGCATTATAAGAAAGGAAAGCTATTGCTCAATGTCTCTCGTGAACATAGAAGCCAAAAAGTTCAACAAAATGTTAGCAAATAAAATCCAGCAATATACATAAAGGATAATATATCATGATCAGGTAGGGTATATTCCAGGAAAGCAGGATAACATTCAACCACTCATTGATGTAATTTATTGCATTAACAGAATAAAAGAAAAAAATGATATGGTCACTTAACAGATGCAGAAAAAGAAGCATTTGACATTATTTGACATCCATTTATCATCATCATCATCACAATAATAATAATAATAATGATAATAATAATAATAATACAGCTTTCAGGAATATAAGGGAACTTCCTGAACCTCATAAAGATTCTCTACAAAAATCTACAGCCAGCATTATACTTAATGGTTAAAGACTAAGTGCTTCCTCCTAGGATCAGAAACAAGGCATGAATGACCACTCCTATTTCTTCCATTATACCGGGCATTCTAGTCAGTGTAGCAAGGCAAGAAAAATAAAGGCATAAAGACTGGAAAGAAAGAAGCAAGACAGTCTTCATTTGCAGATGACATGAACATTTTGTAGAAGGGTCTAATAAATCTACAAAAATCTACTCAGCAATAAAAGTAACAAATGTATGCAAAACTTGTATACTTGAAACTACATGACATTACTGAGTGAAATTAAAAAAAACCTAAGTAATAGAGACGTATACCTTCTTTATGGATCAGATCAGAAGAAATCAGTATTGTTACAATGTCAGTTCTTCCTAACTGAGCTCTAGATTCAGCACAATCCCAATATAGCAGGGTTGTTGGGTTTTTTTTGTTTGTTTGGTTGGTTTTGAGAAATCGAAAACCTGATTCTAAAATTTTTATAAAAATGGAAAGGATTTAAAATAGTCAAAATAACTTTGAAAGAGAAGAACAAAGTTGGAAGACTTACACTACCTGATTTCAAGAATTGCCTCAAGGCCACAGTAATCAAGATCTGTGGTACTGGTTTAAGGATAGCTCTCCAGATAAAGACTGTGGCCCAAAGATACAACATATAAATTTCATGAAACAGAATAGAGAGACCAGAAATAGCATGCACATACATGATCAATGGAGTTTTTAAAAGTTTACTTATTTTAGAGAGAGAGAGAGAAAGAGAGAGAGACAGAGAGAAAGAGAGGGGGGTGGGCAGAGAGAGGAGACAGAGAATCCCAAGCAAGCTCTGTGTTGTCAGCGCAGAGCCCGATGCGGGCTTGAACCTATGAACCGTGAGATCATGACCTGAGCTGAAATCAAGAGCCGCCCGGGTGCCCCTGATCAATTGATTTTTGACAAAGGTATCAAAGTAATTCAATAGGGAAAAATATTTTTTCCAACAAATAGTGCTGGAACAATGAGATATCCATATGCAAAACGAAAACAAAACCTCCATCCCTACCTCATATCATAGATAGAAAGTAACTTCAAATGAAATCGATTATAGACCTAACCCTGATACAGATAACCCTGTAACACTTCCAGAAGAAAATAGGAGATAGTCTTTGTGAACTTGCACGAGGTGATCATTTCTTAGAAGAGGTACAGAAAACAGAAACCATAAAACAAATTGATGAATTATACTTTATGAAACTTAAAAACTTCTGCTGTTTATTTCAGCTTATCCCAGCTACATTTTTGGAGGGCCTGTAAATATATCTGGAGCCAACCGTAAGGAAACAGTGACAGCAGCCTGGAGAATCCAGATCCAAAATGGCAAGAATAATCTGTGGAGAGTGGAGCCTCCCCAGATTTACTTTAAAACCACCTGTTCCCTGGGTTTTGGCTGCTTGCTCGACTCGAGAGCCTTGGCTGCCACCATTATCCTGTCTTCTAACACCAGCTGCGTCGGGCGAAGGGCGGGTCCTGGCTCGGCCCCCACCATGCTTGCTGTGACAGTAGCTGCAGCAGTTCTGACCCAACCAGACCCATGAGGGAGGCTCCAGCTTTACTAATGGCTACCCTGAGGGACTGGGTCACACTACCTGGAAACGTGAAAAACCGGACCAATGAGAGGCAAGAGACCGGAAGCAGCCCGCAGATGATTTCTTCTCCATTCCTCCCTTGCGGATTGCTCTGAGGGCTTCTTGGAAGCAATCACATACAAACAAACCACCAGATGTGTTTTCTTGTGAAGCTTGGCTAGGTCAGTTACAAACCGCCTATATTTGTTTTTTCTCCTTCCTTGACTCATTTCCCTTTTTTCCTTGATGGCTTGACTCTTGATGCTCTGAGGTTGTGTCTCCCAATACCCAACAGAACATTCATGATTGGTTTTTGCCTCAGGTTTTGCTTTCACAAGCTAAGAAAAAATGTAATAATTACCCTAGGAGAAAGTTGGTACTATTATATCATCACTTTGCTAATAAGGAAACTGAGGCCCAGAGAGGTTAAGTAACAGGTCCAAGATCCTACAGCTTATAAATGAATTCTGACTCCAAAGTCCATGCTTTTAGCAACTCTGCTATTATTCTGCCTGAGGGAGCTTGGTCTGGCTGCCTGTCAGTTTCTTCCTAGACCTCGATTCTGAAGAGATCTTGCCTTTGTTATGAGTTCTGGCACGTCCAGAGTCCCTGTCTCACAGGAGCTTGGTTGTGGGACTTCCTCATCATATTTGTACTGTGAAAAAAGATCTGGGCCAGTTTGGATGAGGAGCAGTTGTAAGACAAAGCATATTAGAAACAGGAGCTCCAGCCATTCTTGACAGCTGGGTAGACAGATACATTCAGCGAAGGGAACATTTCTGACTGAGACAAGATTGCTCTTCAGGCTGTGATGTGAACTGGGGACCTTCACACTTCAACCTGCCTGTCATTAGACAGAAAAGAAAGTGTGACCCTTCTCCTATTCCCCACTTGCTATTAACATGACGGGTTTGTCTCTGATTGCTGAAGAGTGGGCAATTCTATTACACTGATAATATATAACAGGGTGGAAATAACCTTTCAAGTTCCTGTGCATTTAAAAAAATATATCTGGTTATTCAGTGGTAAGTTTTGAAAAGTCAGCGGTGACTTCACAGCAGGAAGAAGACTATATTTGAAGTTTAAAAGAGTGTTTATGAAGAAGAAGGAGGAAAGAATCAATTTTGATTCTGTAGTCCAATAAATATTTAAGGGTGATCTACTTTGTAGTCTGTGTATCCTGTGATAGACCCTGGGAAGTCAAAGGTAAAGAAGACACCCTCAGAGGTTAACCAACTGTCTTGGTTTGCCTAGGACTGAGGGGGTTCCTTGGAGGTAGGACTTTCAGTGCTAAAACTGGGAAAATCCCAGGCAAACTGAAACAAGTTGATTATTTCACCAACACCAAGGGGCTCACAGGCTAACAAGGAAGACAGTCACACAAGTGTATGTAGGTATGAAATAGTGTAATATGTGAAATTATGGAATAATGATAATAGCTTTTACTTCTTTAGCACGTTCTGAGTCAGGCACTACTTAAAATAAGGCCTTTGCGGGGTGCCTGGGTGGCTCAGTTGGTTGAGTGACCAACTTTAGCTCAGGCCATGATCTCGCCATTCGGGAGTGTGAGCCCTGCATTGGGCTCTGTGCCGACAGCTTGGAGCCTGGAGCCTGCTTTGGATTCTATGTCTCTTTCTTGCCTCTCCCCGACTCTCTCTCTCTCTCTCACACACACACACACACACACAAAATAAGTAAACTAAACTAAACTAGACTAAAATAATGCCTTTGGGGCACTTGGGTGGCTCAGTTGGTTAAGCTTCCAACTCCTGATCTCGGCTCAGGTCATGATCTCACAGTTCACGGGATCGAGCCCTGCATTGGGTTCTGCACTGGCAGCGTGGAGCCTGCTTGGGATTATCTCTCTCTCCCTCTCTCACTGCCCCTCCCCTGCTCTCTCTCTCCCTCTCTCTCAAAATAAATAAATAAATAAATAAATAAATAAATAAATAAATAATAAAAAATAAATAAAATAATGCCTTTATATGTATCAGCTCTTTGACTCCCATAATAGCCTTGTGAAGTAAGGAGTATTATTAGTCCCACTTTATGTAGTAAGAAATTGAAGTACTACTAAGGAGACGGACCTGGGATTCAAACCCAGGCAATATGATTCTAGATCTGAGAGCTTAGCCTCTTAACACTGCTCTCAAATGTTTAAGGCAGTAAGTAGCACAGAGGGCTGAGTGGCAGGAGGTGTCATGGCAGAAGAAGGTATGGGGAAATGGGTTAGAGACAGTGATGCCTGAGCAAGATGTTGAACAACGAATGAGGGATCAACCAGCAGGAAGGAAATGAAAGGGCATTCCAGGTATGATAGCTCAGGTTAGGACATGTCATAGTGTTCCTGGTAGGTTGATGCCCACAGGGGCCCAATGGAATTCTTTTGGGTTCTGACACTTCCAAAGGTACATTTCATCCACCATGCTAGGACCTTGGGAAAGAAGCCTGGAGAGATAGCAGGGCTAGACCATCAAGAGCTTTCATGCCATGTTGAGGGACAATAGATTTCAACCTGTTCACAACAGGGAAGCACTAGAGAAAGGCTGAGATTTGCATTTTTAGAGAACCACTCTGGTAGTATCTAGAGGGTGGTTTGAAGGGGAGGGAGTGTGGTGGGACCAGTGACAGGGGACAACAAAGTATAAGCTCTTGAAAAAGCCCCCATGAGAGCTGGTGACTTCAACTATAGCATGTGACAATGGGGATGGAGAGGGCTGGGCATATTAAAATGAAGGAAGCAAAATGGACCAAACTTGGTTAGTGATTGGATGGAGGGGCCCAAGGAATCAGGAAGCCTGATGATAGCTTCTATTAGCTCTGCTTGACTGATTAGGTACAGAATGGTTCCACCAATAATAAAAAAAAAAAAAAAAAAAGGAATACAGGAGGAAGAGTGGATTTAAAAGGGGGAAAGATAATGAGTTCAGCTTTCCACTTATGACTCTCGATGGCCTAGAGGAAATCTAGATGGTATCGTCTAATCCAAGCATCCCATAAAAAGAAGGCAATAGCTTGTTCTAAAGTCTCCTTAGTTTTCTGATCACGAGTGAAGTGATAATTACAAAAGAAGTTCCTGGAGACAGGTATGAAGTAAATAGAAAGCAGAAGAATTAATATAATATTAATGCAATATCCTTTGGGTTTCCCCTGAGGGAGAAAAAATTTAATGCATTCATTTATGATAGGCTATGAGTGTCTTAATTTGTTATTCCTCCTAAGAATATTTGCGTTTTATAAAAGACAGCAATATTTAATTGAATCCCTGATAAAAGAATTTCAGGCACCTTAATCCTAGAAATGGGACAATTCTTTGGCCAATGGGTCTTCTGGAATTCCTCAAATAAATCATAGCACATTTGTAGCTGCTAATTCCATGTGCATGGGTACGGGGGTAATTTGTACATAAATTATATACATGGGTTCTCCTCATCCTTGAACTAACTCCTCCAAAAGGTTCATTTCAAAACACTTAAGATCTTTACTATCTTGGCATCATAAGTATAGAAAAGCAGTTATTCCTGATCAATACTAAAAAATATTATTTATATCACCTATTTATTTGAAGTTGTTCTTTTAAATGCCATTTTTCAGCTCTATTTTCCCCTTCTAATTCCATGAGTGTTATCATGCTTCCTTCAGAGTGCTCTATATGCCTTAGATGGAGAAGGGGTATATATGTCCTCATCCCCACATAAACCCTCATCTGTGGGTTTCTGATGCATGGTCGCTGGATCAAAGTGTATGAACAATGATCTTGATTACCTACCGATCCTTTCACAGGAAAGCTTTAAGTAGTATCTCATGGATAAATTAATTGAGCTTAGCATGCCTTCTTTGAAACAATCAAGAATGGAAAGAATGGAAGAATGGAGATCTGGGGAAAGTAAGGGAATTCCTAAAGATACACAGTCTAGGAATTAGCAAAAGTGCCCTGCTATCCTGACATTTTCTAACCACTAGGCAATTCCATCTCCTTTCTGTTGGAATGCCATCCTTTGTGGAACAGCCACATCACAGGGGAGAATGACCCTACTCTTGTGATTGAGGGGCCTGGGATACTTTCTACTCTGCAAAACCTCACCCATCTCTCAGATTTCCTAACTTTGGTCTTTATTTAGAGAAGCATGCTGCTCACTGTTCTGCCAGCATCCATCTTTGTCAGCACCCAAGACCACGACTTCATCTGAACGCCCAGTGATCTACTGCAGACAGAGCCCACCAAAGATATTAGACTCGGTATGACATTTATATGGATTCCGAACCCACCAGAAATGGACTGATGCTGCCGTAAAGCCTTGCCGTGGCCAGGCAAACAAAAGACTAAGAAGACGTGGTGGTGGGGGTAACAGCAATAGCTTTCTCCATTCGCCTTCCCCCTCTGCAGGGATTGCCTTGCATCTTATTTAGGAAATGAAGAAATCAAGTGGGTATAGGGATTTCTGTGGCCTGGCAGAGAAGCAAAGCCAGACTTGGTTATCAATGGTACTTCCAGTGGCCTTGGCGAGGCCAAAGACCAGCATGGGTAATAAGACACAGTATCCCACTTTGAACCTAGTGCACCCTACCAAGCATGCATCTTCACGGAAGAAAAAAGGGCGGGAGGCATACAGGTACGAAAGCAGCAGTGGCTCAAGCGAGGGTCTGCATGCACGCCCACTGTGTGCCCTCAGTGGGCATCCTCAACATCATAGTCAGGATGTTACTTAGGGGCACGCTCATCCAGGATGGACAGAATGCCGGCACCCCACCCTGCATGTCCAACCTCTAAACTGGATTAAAGACAACATGCCTGGGTGTATATTCAGGATTGTCAGCATTGATGGGATGCATCTTTACCCAATGCAACAGGTATTTTGTAGGTACTCAGGAGCCCGATTGGAAAATGATCTTATACAACAAAAAGTATTTTATTTTTCATAGCTCTTGCTAATCAATTAGGCGAGCACGTAATGTCCTCAAGCTTGCTGCAAACAAAATGCTTAATTATCAGAAGTGGGGCTTCCCCATCCCCCATTCTTGCCTCTGCACATGGATATGTACATGCTGTCGTAGACCATTGTGTATGTGCTTGTGTGCATTCTTCATGGACTGCCTGCAGCTAACTTTGGAAGATGCAGATTTTTTTAATATCATTTAAACCGCAGCAACACACACACACACACACACACACACACACACACACACACACACACATTTAAAACATAATCAGTGAATGAGACAGCCCCACACTCATAAGAAGAAAGACAACAGTAAATTTTACTCACCAGTTCAGGTTGTTCAAGGCAGCAGAGGAACAAGTTGTTGGTAATTGTCCAGTGCTTTCATTCAGTAAATCACATTGGCTTTGCTTTCTCCTGTGGCTCAGCCTCTGCGCAAAGCAAGCGAACCTCCTTCCTATTCTGTGTAAAGAATAAAATGCGAACAGGATCACTACAGGCAAGAGCCGAAGTCCATGATCACTGAGCTACTCTTAATGCCAAATAAAAAGAGCCAATGATGCACAGGGAGGGACGGGGAAAGGGAGACAGCTTGGCTCAGAATCTAGGTGTGTTTTCAGGACTGTCGCCCCGAGGAGGCTTGATTTCTCAATCTCTTGTATGTGTAGTCAAAGGATGCCATGACTTCAGTGTGTCTTTAGCCTATTGTATCCGTGAGGTCCATCAGGAACGGCATGCAGGGACAACGAGCTTCATGGCAAACGAGACCGAATGTCACTCAAGGATGAGCAGAGGGGCAGCAAAGGCAGCCAGTTAGCACTGCACTATCTCAACTGCAGGGAAAGAAATCTTGTCTAGCATCCAGGAGCCCACCCAGCAATCTGTGACTGCAAGCGACCTATGGCTCTCCTGGGGCCAGGCACCCCCCTATGCCCACAGCTTCCTGGGACCAGAAGCACACAGGTGACTGCCACATCCCTGCACCTAAGGGCATCTGTGCAATCCTTTCCAAGTTCCCAGCAGGAGCTAAGAAACCTCCCAATCCAGCAAGGACTGCGCAAGCATTGCTAGAGTTTTTGTCTGAGCAGGTTCTGAGGAAGTAGTCAGCCAATTTGGGTCATAGGCCACCAAGAGGCTCAGTGTTGGGAGGAAGATTCCAGTGTCTCTTTCATGCCGGCTACATATGGGTGCACCTGGCTCCTTTCATATGATGTTATGCTTTACATGACTAATGAAACACACAGAATGAATTTCCTAGAAAGCTGCTTATTTAGGCATTTTTAATGTTTCTCTCTGAAATAAAATGGCAAATGACCTTCACAGGCTGCTTATTATGTTAGAGAGACATTGCTGATTGAGAGGACATATTAAACCCCGCCTCCTCCACCCCTCCCCCACTCCGTACAGAGATACACACACCGACGTCCCTAGCAACAGCATTAAGAATCTTTCTAAAGATCTCTTCAAATTCTCTCTCTGCCAAATGAAAGCTTAGCTGTTATGATGACTTCAGAAATAGTTTTGGACCCTTCTCCTGGGCACTGACTCTGGTATGTTATTTATACCTGGACACAAATCAACTCCCAAATTTTGAATGTGACTCTGCAGCAAATCAGGAGAAAGTCTGGTTATAAATAAGAGGGTGTTATGTTAATCTTTGGCCTTGTAATTAATTAGAATCCTCGGAATGACCTCTTGTATTCCTGAAAATCTCCCCCTTTCTAGAGACAGCATCTCACTGTGGTGGCTGACGGGTCTCTGACACATGGCAGCTCTGGGGATGGGATCCAAGGCGAGGCTCAGTAACTCCTAAAACCTTCCAAAGGAGGGGCTCAGGTTAGCTTTTCACAATTGTCTTAACTTTTCCTTTTCTCACTTAGAAGGTAAAATCTCTGAAACTTTTTCTTCTTCTTCTTCTTCTTCTTCTTCTTCTTCTTCTTCTTCTTCTTCTTCTTCTTCTTCCTCTCTCTCCTTAGATTTATTTGTCCATGAAGCATTACTATGAATAATCTAATTTGGTAATATTCATGCCTAGAAGGCTATTTTTTTCGTCAAGGATTAAGAAAAGAGTCAGGCTTTTGTAGCTTAAGCCTAAACTAGTGCCAGGTAAAACTTTACCCTTATCTCTAAGAAGACTTTGACTTTAATGCAGATTTACTTCAATTCCATATGCTGGGGAAAGCCAGGTGACTGGGTAATTCTACCAAGGTTAGGAGCTGCCTGAGAGGGGTCATGAGTTCAGCTGGACATGCAAACCTAAGGAGATGATGCCTTAGTAATAGCGGCCTCGCGTCCGGGAGCAAATGCTCCAGACGGAGTCATTATCATGCACCCATGTCCATTGCATGGATTCATCCATTCATTCCTCAATCCACTCTTCAACAGATGTGTATTATTAAGTACTTAGTAGCTGTGCCACTGTGGCACACTGTGCCAAATACTTTAATGTCACCAAAAAGCTTATCAATGAAGTATAAACTCCTTCCCACATCTTTAGCAAAATACTCCATAGTGTGGCTCTGCCTACCTCTGTAGACTCATTTCTTGACCCCTCCCTACTCACCCCCCATGCTGTGGCCCGTTTAAATGTCTTTCAGTTCTGTGGACCTGCTGTACTGTCTCTCAACTCGAGAATTCTGCATAGGATATTCTTCCATTTGAACACTTAAGTCCCTTTTGTCTGGCTAACTCATGCACAGCGCTGCAGCCGTGGCTTAAACATCATCTCCCAGGGATACTCTTCAAGCTCTTGGGCTGTTAGGGTCCCCACACCATGGTCCTAGAGCACCTTATACTTGCCCATCATGACATCTATCACATTTTGTTGCACTAACTTGCTTTCCAACAGCCATTCCCATTTTACTGTAGGAGTTAAGTGCAAAGCCTTTTATTCACTGCTCTATTTCCAGTCTGGCAGAGTTCCTGGCACATAGAAGGCATTCAATAAATATTTAGCGAGTGTTTTGTTGAAGTGCTTAGCATGTGTTTGTTGAATGAATGAATAAACCATTTCAAAGAATAACAGGGGTCTGAGAATTGAAAGGAACCCTAAAGTTCACTTAGTACATCTCATTTTTCTTGCCAGGTGGCAATCCACTGAAGTCTCCCCTCCTCTGATTATCCTTTCTCGATCATCTCAGCCCATAGTGATTACACACTTAGTTTGTCCCCCGCCTGCACCCAGCACTTTTAAGCACGTTCTTGCTTTCTGTTCTCCAGTTGTTTCCCAGACTTTGTCTCATCTCTACAAACATATTCTCCATCATGCCCAGCATAAGCCTGAAATTATTTGATGCTTGATTCATTCAATAGCAAACATTTGAACAAGGAGTTGAATGATTGGAGTCTTGTTTTAGGAATATTAGTCTGGGGTTGGGGGAAGGATGGGTTGCATTGGCCAGACCTAGACAGGACTCTAATAATGACCACAGCACAGAGATACAATTTGAAAACAGCTTTGCGTTTTCTTTCCCTCCCTCTCCCATACCCCCAACCCATATCATAATACCTAAACACTAAGCATGTTTGTTCCCTACTCAGCACTACCCCTCCACCCAATTCTACCCCCACTGTTAGTTCACTTGCTTAGGTTATTTGTGAACATGTCTCACTGATGGAAGCTCCTTTGAAGACAGGGATTACATTAAAAAAATTTTTTTTTACATTTATTTATTTTTTGAGAGACATAGGCAGAGCACAAGTTGGGAAGGGGCAAAGAGAGAAGGAGACACAGAATCCGAAGCAGGCTCCAGGCTCCGAGCTGTCAGCACAGAGCCCGAAGCGGGGCTCAAACGCACAAACCGTGAGATCATGACCTGAGCCAAAGTCGGACGCTTAACCGACTGAGCCACCCAGGTGCCCCGAAGACAGGGATTACATTTTAATTCATTTGTATTTTCCTCCTCTAGCCCTTACACCCCCTGCCCAAGCTGGTGTTTAGCAGGTACTGAGTGCTCAGTAAATATGAAGAAAAACACCTTATTTATGCAAAGCACTGGATGAAGCACTATGGTGAGGTGGGGAACAAAGATGATGAGGTATCTTTTCAAAGATAAAGGGGATTGAGTTAGTGAGAGAGAATGAGTACTTCCTTATGGGATGCTTAGGGAAGATTCACAGAGAGGTTTGCATTTGCACTGGATCTGGCAGAATGAAGACCTCTAGAGGTTGAAAAGAAGAGAGGGAAATGGAGTCAATGCACAGAATTCCTAGCATGTTTAGGGAACAACCAGTAATCCAGTTGGGCTGGAGTAAATGTGGATGGGAAGATCTAATGGAATGTGGGCTGCAGAAAGAGGTCAGGGCTAAACTGGGGTGTGCGTGGATGTTCTGTTTGAGTTTGGGCTTTTTCCTACAGGAGACAGGGATTTGAGCAGGAGAATGTCAGGGATGAGGGTTAAGATCCCTCTGTTCTAGCCATCATGGACCCGGGACCAAAGCACTGAGAACCTGGAAGCAGGAAGACATTGATGGCGAGGGTCTATGGAAAAGGAGATTGGGAGCTGAAAGTTGGGTGCACTCTGGAAGAAGAACTCACAGGACTTGTCCGTGGTGTAGCTAAGAGCGGAGGAAGATGTGAGCATAAGAAAGAAGCTGAGGTTGACTTTTCAAGTTTCAACCTACATGATGGCAGATGATGGCGACAATCCATCAATGCCAGTGCACAAACACAGAGATAATATAGGTATTCAAGTCATGGTCTATGCACATTCTGAAGATAGAGAAAAGAGCAGGAGGCCGAATCCTGGGAGCCATGTGGAATGCTCCCCATGCTCCCCATGTGGGTGCCTGGACTGCTCTGAAGAAGCCATTCAACATCTGTAAAAGTAGTTAGTTCAGGCTGTGACAGATGGGCCAGCGACACATAGGGCCATGTGTAGGGGAACAGGTACAGAGTTTCCCCAGGAAGAGGACTTCCCCATGACATGGTTCCCATCTCAGAGTTGTTGAGCCTGGTGGAGCGAACTCCAGTTTGGGATGAGGAGTGTTGAGCTTGAGTCCCCAGGCTGCTTCTCACCAGCTGGGTGACCTTGAGTGACCTTGGGCGAGTTACTTTCTCTCCACCAGGTCTCAGTTTTCCCACTTGGAAAATGAGGGAGCAGAGCCAGTTAAATTCAAAGGTTCCTTTTTAGTGGACTCTTCCCTGATTTGTGAAGTGCAACGTTGAGAATTTCAGAATACTTGTGAAACTAGGCCAAGGCCCACCAACATCAGAAGCTAGCAATGTCCACTCTCTCCTGCAAATTCATGCCCATATTTTGAGAACGTCCATAGATCACCGCAGATGCATGTCTGCCCTGCGGTTAGTTCCGTGTGGTTTGTTTGGAAGACATAAATTTAAATTGATCACTTTTTGATGACCTTTTTCTAACGATTTTTCACTCTTTTTTTTTCAGCAAAGATTTTTTTTTTTAGGGGTGCCTTTTCATTGGAGTCTCAAAATTAAATTATGGGAAGAAAGCAGCAATCCCTTACTGTGGTCAGCAAAGAGTCTGGCCAGCCTACTTCCGCTCCCTAATCTCCTGACCTTCCTTAGGGCGAGGCCGCTCAGTAACGATTCTTTTTTCAAAAATAAAATGTGCTACTTATCAAAAGCTGCTAAAAAGGAGACAAAAAAAAATAGGAAAAGAAAACTAACACCCCAGGGTGTATCTGAACATGCTTATTATGTGCGAAGTTGTTAGTAATGAATGTAAAACTCTTCCTCCTCCTCCCTTGCAATTACTAAGCCCCAAAGAAAAAAGGAAACAGGGGTGGGGGAAGGCAGGAGCTATTCAGTCCAAAGCAGACCTTTTCAAAAGGTGCAAACTGTTCATAGGCTGCTATTTCTTGATTATTTTGTTTTAAGCACTAGTTGACCTTTCAGATGAAAAGTAAAGGCCCCAAAATATCCTGAGAAACTCTTTTTTTTTTCTCTAAGTCTTGGAGACCAGACTCATGACATTCAGAAAAGACTCTCCAAAACGAGATGGGCCGTGTGACTTCTGCCGTGATTTGATGACAGAGTGTTTATCGGAACTAATCATGTGAGATTTTCCAGTGTTGCATTTTTGAGAAATGGGATTCTCTTAAGGAGGTTACAAACACTTCACTGAAAGTTTTCCAAGAACAGCTTCATGCCGCCTCTCGCCAGCCTCTCGCCAGCCGGAGCACCGATGTGATAATCAGGGTCCGAGCTTCTGAAAAGTCTTCTTGTTCTGGCTGCCACCCTCCTTTCAGCCGTCATTAGAATTCTCAAGCTATGAATCCCCTATTGTCTGTGTGAGCCCGGGATCCCCCACACCACGCCGAGGAAGGAATGTGAACCTTCTAGGTCTGGTCCTAAGCCTCAACCCTATCCAGCAGGTCACAAAGCCCCATTTATACTTGGCTCCAAAGTTTTATCATAATTCTTTATCTGCTCAGCCCCATAGATCCTCTAGGGCAGTCAGGAGACGTTTGGTAATGAAGCCCATTTATCCTCATTTTCTCAATTGGCACACTTAAAGTTCTAATATTTATGTTCACACTGTCCTAATTTTGAATGTCAAAGGTACTATGTGAGACAAGGAGCATTGCCAAAGGATAATTGAACCGCACCGAAGAGTTCACCAGAGTCTGATGCGTGATGTGGTTTGTCATATTACCAGTCATTGCATCACAAATAGTTAACTTCAATAGCTTGGTGGAAACATAGTAACAAATGCTGCCATTTATCAAACACCTCTTCCTGTGTGGCATGCAGCGACGTCACTGAATTCTCACACTTTACGAAGAGGATTATCCACTTTTTATTGAAACTAAGGTTCAGAGAGATTAATTAACCTGTTTCTGTGTATTCAGAGGCTGAGCTTAGACTCAAACCCAGATCTCTGACTGCAAAGCTCACGGCATTTGTACCTCACTCCTTTGCCTCTTACCAGAAATACAATTTGTGAGTCGTTTTAAATTAGCATAACAAAGTTATTTTTCATCACAGATAAGCAAAGAATTTTAAACTTAGGGCTGTTAAAAAGGTTTTGGCCAACTGAGTAATGAGATCTCTTCTGATAAGTATTAGCATGCTGTCAGGTCAGAGTAGGAATTTGTGGCATATATTTCACCTATCAATAGGTGGCAGTATTCACCTAAATCTCTCCAAGAGGAATTAGCACAGGTCACTTACAACCATCCCCAAGGCCATCTACATTTTTTGATGCACTGGGTTTTATCATGAAGAGTAGCATTTACATAATTGGGCTACTAACTGGATCTTCATCATGCCTTCGGAGAGTGAGATTTGGACTCCAGTGGGTTGTTTGGGAGGGGGATGCGCCATCACAGAGACCTTGGGACCCCTCTCCATTCGCAACATTCATTTTGGCCATTTCCTCGAGGGAGGTCTTTGTTTGCAACTGGAAGCCAAAGATGATTTGGGGGTCTTCGTTTACTTTAAGAATGTTCAGCAGAATTTTCAAATAATTTAAAAATGAAATTATTAATACCCTAAGATTTGATAATTCATACATTCATAATTCAGAGAAAGTTTGCTCAGATCAGGACAATAAAGCAACCGGCAGACTTCATGGTTTCAAAGTGGTTTCAAGACCTATGTGCATGTATACTCGCCCATCAAAACATATGAATCTTCACCAGGATGCATGAAAACTGGAGTCCATAAAGTAAGTGCTCAATACACAAGTCAAAGTGGACAAGTTGATGAGGCCAAGTACCAAAGGATAAATGACCTCTGGGTTTTAGGCAGACTCTTCCTCTTTCTCTTATTCCTCTGTAACCTCCCCTTCTTCCTTCTCCTTTTTCCATAAAAAAAATATCTTAATATCAAAAATATCTTTAGTTAAAAGGTATTAGCACAGAATCTGTCTCTATCTGCTGGCTGCTAATAAGAGTCTGCCTGGTAGGATACAATTTTACAAAGTCAGGAAAACAGGTATGGTCATGGATAAAAGGATAAGCTGAGAAATTCTCAGGCCTATTTTTATGTTGACCCCCCCCCCCCCTTTCATTTGGGATACTTGGAACTGATCATCATAAATGATGGACCAAGAAGCACTGAGAAATTACATAAGATGAGGAGTCCTGACTCTCAGAAATTAAGAAGTTGACTCAAGTGAAGATTCTCAGGAGACTGGATTCTCTCGAAAGAATTCAGATTGGCTGGTGGATGAAGGCAGAAGTCTTCAGAGATGGCATCTTAACTTTTTTTACGTTCCCAAAAGGGACAAGTATCTTTCTCTGTGCTCACTGTGGCATTTGGAACCATGTTAGCGCTCACGGCATAGTCTACCTTCGTTAGAGTTACTTGTGGCCCCACTTTCCTGGACCGAGACCTCCAGGAGGGCAAGACTCATACCATCCTAACTTTTGAATTGGCTACTCAGCTCAATGACCTGGGCCTTGTGTATGCTAGATGATGTTCAGTACATATACACGTTTAGCGGAACTGAATTAAAGAGAATTCATATGAATGCATTTTATATTTCTGCCCGTAGGTTAAAAGAGAAATTGCAGCTTGGGTGTTGGAAACCTTGCACAGGTCACATTTCTTGTTTGTCATACGGTTCTTCCATTTTAGGGCCACATTGGTAAGTGACCATAGGCATCCCATGCCAAAGCCGACACCACCCCCGGAACTATTAGTTAACTCATTTTATATCCTGGGCAAGGCCATCTTATTTTTGTAGGATGCCCCGGCCACATGAAGGTTAAATGCAGAGGCAGGCAAAAAAGCCATTATAAGGGACGTTAAGTGACCCACATTTACTGTATCATGCCAATCACTAATGTTTCCTGCTTTTGTGGTTTAGAGACCCAACCTGCACTAAAAAGTCGAACACTACAATGCTGTTTCCTAACGGTAGCTCTCATTGTTTCCCATATTAGGGCATAGCAAAGCACAAGGGGAGACATTCATCTTCAAAAGCTTACAAAATTACATTCAACCCATTAGGCATATCAGGAGCTATTGCCACGCTCGGGAAATGAATTACCCAGCTGAATATCACGGGCATAATGAAGTTGTCAGCAGCAACAGTGTGGCTGTAGATTGTCTGATTATGTGTTGGCTGTGCTGGCCATTCAGGGACACACCAGGAAGGAAGTCATTGTCATACCGTCCACAACATTCTCAGCCCTGTCCCCAGCCACGGTAATAAACCTGATATCCCGAGAAGCACATGGAAAACAACAATAACAGCAACAAACGACAAAAAGCATGCCCTTATTCCTGGCATGGCTGGAGTGTGTCCCTTCCTGGGGCTCCCATCTGTCATCTTCTTTAAAAAAAATGACCATGACAAGGAGTGCAAGTTTAGATTCTGGCCCTCCAAACAAACATTTCACAATGGGCTTCCTTAGCCTTTGTTAACCTCAAAATAAACAGCAGTCCAGCAAGAGAGCTTTAACTACGTGGGTGGGATTTACACCTCTCCTGTGAGTCAAAGATGGAGGCAGCCTGAGTTGTTCTTTTCTGGGGAAGGATCTGCCAAAGCAGGGTGATACAGGTAGTGTCTCTTGACATCAACCGGAATCTTCCCAAAGATTCTCTTGGCTTTTTTTTAACCCAAACCACAAAAAACCCATAACAAAACAAAACAAAACAAAACAAAAAAGAAGCCAAACAACTTGAAGCTTTCTCCTCTCTTAATTGAGCAGGTTAAACTAGATGACCTTGAAGCAACTCCGAGCTCTAATATGCTATGATATCAAAAGGCCACTAGAGCACATAGCACATAAAAGAACACCTGCCACAAAGACAAAATGCTTTATTTCTACCCAGCTTCTCAGTTTGTATCGGAAATAGGTTCTCATGCTTTAGAACCAACATGCATGAACTTTCTTTTCCTCTAGTGCAATGAAATCTGCTTTAAGCAGGTGTTATTTATCAAGAATGCTTGCTTTAAAAATAAAAAAGAACGTTGGTGTATTTCACTAACAGAATCCTATATCTATTCATGTTTTCTTTGGATAAAACCAACAAGATGTTGCTGTTGGTGGGACTGGTTCTCTTCATGCACTTACCACATTGCACGTGAGCACTGGACCCTTTGATTACCTGAGGTGGCCCCACTCAGTGGGGAGTGATTTGCATGAGTAATCTGGGTAGTTCTGGTGGTCAGGCAAGCTGTAGAGCAAATTCTTCTCTCTCCACCCTCATTTGTTTTTGTCTCCTGGGCAATAGGTTTTCATAAACAATAGGTTTTCATAAACTCATCTGGGGAAACTTTTTTTGGAGTTTGAGTTCAGGTTTCAGTTGGATTCTAGACCCCTAGACCGAATGTCAGAGAGGGTCCTCTGGCCCTTGGTTAGCTGATAAATAAATCTCAAGAGGTCCTCCCTCTTTTCTAGGTTTTCTTTATTTACTCTAGCCCGAGAGTTCCTTAGATGATCCCCATGTGTCTGGCTTGGGATCCAGTCTCCTGCCAACCTGCTCACCTGCCCAGCTCCACCAGAAACACCCCACCAATTTGACAAATAATTTATCTCCATGACTTCATGACACCAAATCTTAGTAGAGAAGAGAGAATTCTTTGTCACTAATCATGGTGAGAATTCAAAATACTGAAGTAAAGGAGAAGTAAGGATGTTCATCATCTTTGCACATCCAAACACAGTCATGAAGACCTATGCTGGGTTGTAAGACCCAGCAATTATAAAGGGAGTCTACAATGTCACTTAAACGCTGGACCACAAGTGGCACTTTATCCATTCAAATTACTCTCTGATGAAAGGGAAAACTTCTTCCCCTTTCTCCTAACAATGTCAGATCAGGTTTGCCGTACAAATTCCAGAAGCATCTGACCTAAAGCATTTAATGAATTAGAGAAGAAAGAAAAACAGAGGAAGAATCAAAAGGAAAGTTAAAGAGGTTGTAATAATAGTACTTTTAAAGAAGGCTTTAAAGATTCACCCCGTTAACTTTTAGCCCCATTTCTATTATTCCCGTCTTCCCTTGCAGACACTGGCACAGCCCCTTTCTTTCTGGCCTACTTCTTCTGTCTCCAGACTTCTGTCCCACTTCCCTTTCTTCTCTCCATCCCAGAGTCTGAACCCCCATGACAGCAGGCCCATGAAGGGCTGAATGGGGTGCTCTGGTCACTTTGTAAGATGGCTCAGTGCAGAGCTTTTTCAAGGACCGCATATGCCAAGTACTCAAAGTAATTCTTCTATGGCATTGTCAGACTTGCCGGATGCACCTCGCAGGAGAGGGAGGCATTGAATGGATTTAGAGGCTCAATGGCTTATTCACTTCATTCAGTATTTGGGGGAAAATCCAAGACTTTGCTCAGAGAGGATTAAAAGGACTGCAACGAGCACTCTCCATCAGTGCTGCCCGCCTAGCTAGGTCAGCCTCCTCCTTGTTTGAAAGGAGGTCACAAAACCTTGCTGATGTCTCCGTTCCTCAACGTTCGAACTCAGTGTATCAAACACAACCAGAGCTAGTTATTCTAAGTGATTTACCTGCGACATCAAGGAAATGTAGGGATTTTTCTGTAACAGTCCCACTCTAAAATGCATTTCCTTCTCAAATGAACACACGTGTGCACACACACACACACACACACACATACACACACACACACAACCCTCGCTACATAGTCACCATCTCTTCCAGATATGTAAGTGAGAAAATCAAGTGCTTAGGAGCATTTACACTTCATCAACCAAGTATTAATTTAGTGCAATGTGGCATATGGACAGGAGAAATTGTGGCTATTTTAACTGACTGAAACAAAACCACACAGGCGGAAAAGAGTTACATGTAACCTAGTGAAACACACTTGTCCTTGAACAAGAAGAGTTTATTTTGAGCTTGGCAGGACTGAGTGGTTGAGACAGAGTAGATTCCTGCGTGAGAAGGCATCAGGCGTCACACAAAGACCCCAGGCTTAGACAGGAGTGGTTTTGAGCTCTGCCTGAAAAAGAATCACTGCTGCTTTCCATTAACCTGAAATCATTCCCCTCTTCCTTTCTCCACACCAGTACCTTTATCTGCAGCACCCCTGCCTGGTAGGCCCTGAGGTTCAAGGTGCTGTCGAAAGCGGCAGATAAGGAAGGTGAACTCTCGGGTCCACTGCAGGAAAAAGTCTAGGATATTGGAAATGAAATGCCAGTGAGGGTCAGGAGACGCAGATAAAAGGTTTGCTACTTGTCAGCGGTGAAGCTCTGGCAAGTCACCTGACTTCTGAGTCTCAATTTTCTCATGTAAAAAATGGAATTAATAGTAGTCACCCTGCAAAAGGCCTGAATAGATACATCACAACAGAAGGTTTACAAATGGCCAGTAAGCACACGAAAAGGTGCTCAACTTGAATAGTCATCAGAGAATTGCAGAATAAAACTACCATGAGATACCAGTGTATGCCCACGAGAATGGCAGACATCCAATGTCGGTGGGGGTGTGGAACAACTGGAACGCACATAGATGGTTGATGGGAGTGTGAAACGGTATAATAACCTTAGAGAACTGTTTGGCAAGTTTTTACAAAATTAAATACAACGTGCCTTATGATTCAGCAATTCTGCTTTGGGTTTTACCCAAAAGAGAGGAAAAGAAATACCCACAGAAAGAATTGTACAAGAATATTTATAGCAGCTTTGGTCAAAATCACCAATCTGGAAACAGTTGGAATGTCATCAATAGAATAATGGATGCATAAACTGTGCTATACTTATTCTATGGAATATTACTCAATAATAAAAAGGAATGAACTATGGAGCCACATAACAATGTGACTGAATGAATCACAAAAAAAAAAAAAAAAAAAAAAAAAAAAAACCAAAAAAAACCCACCAACACCACAACAACATTATGTTGAGCAAAAGAAGCCAGACACAATAGAATACTTACAACATGATGGCATGTCTGTGAAGATATTTGGCAAACTGATCACAATAGGGATAGAAATCAAAACAGTGGTTGCCTAGGCCTGGGGAATGGGAATAGCTGACTGGATGGTAGTAGAAGGAAACCACCGGGCATGTTGGAAATGTTCTATATTTGATTGAGGTTGTCAGGAGGGTGTATTCAATTATTGAAACATATCTAACCAAACACTTAAAATCTATTCATTTTATTGTATGTAAATTTAAAGAAATAAATGTCTGCTCTAGCTACCTTACAGAGATGTTGGAAGGCTGAATGAGAAGGTGAATAGAAATGCCATGTAAATCTGCATTGTTGTTGTTCAATAGATAAAACCAAGCACAGACCATATTATGGACAGGCATATGGAAGCCAGGTGCAGATCCCAGGATGTGAACCCAGGCTCCAGCCCAAGGACCAAGCCCGTGCTACCAGCCCATGTGATGTCTTTGTGAGAATAAGAAAAGCAAAGCTCTTCTTTTCCCCCTCACTGTGACCCACTGCTTAGAGAGCAGAGATTGGCTGAATGTCACCAACATTTTACCCACTGGGCCAGGCCTGTTTGTACCAGGAACAATCTGCATGGCTCTATACGAGGGCTCTCTTCAAGGCCTTTGTACATACTGTTCCATTTGTCCGTGTCACAAGACTGGCTCTCTTTGACACTTCAGATCTTGGTTTAAATGCCATTTCCTTATGGAGGAAATATTCCGCCCTCAACCCCATGAGTCTTTATCTCAACACCTTTGGGCCTAGAAGCACCAGCCATAATTTGTAATTAGTATTTCCTTTCCTGGTCTTTCTCTGTCTCCTCCTTCTACACTATGTTTTCCATAGGGGCAGGGAGCCCACCTCTTGGTGAACAAGAGGTATAATACCCCAGGGTATAGAAGAGTGCCTAGCACATGGCAGATGATTTACAAATGTTTGTTGAGTGACACGGTCTGATAGAAGTTTGGGGAGGTAGGAAGTTGAAAGCTAGTGACTTTCCCAGTGGGTGATCAGGTAGGGATACACTTGGCTATATAACTGGAGACCCGCAGGGAAAAAGGTTTCAGGGAGGACCATGGGAGGCCAGAGACCTGGCAGCTAGGATGGCTGGGATTAGGAGTAAGACACCAAGAATGGGTAATAACATCAACGTACAAAAAACAATATTTTGGTGTCAAATTTTTATATTTTACAATAATAACATTTTGCTAACGTGCTCTTGATTGGCCATAAGATTTTTCTAGCTTGCTTTTCTGGAAATTCATTTTTTTTTTGGTCATCAAGATTTATAATTTTAGTAACTTTATTTTCAGTTGGTATAACTGAAAGCAAATCAGTTATTAAGCTTATTCTTGGCAAATGCAAGATCATAGATACTTTTTGATAATTTTTGATTTTGAGAGGATCTTTCTGTTGATACAGTTATTACTGGACCTGTTAAGAGTATTTTAGAAGTATTAATAATAATTAGATAAATTTTTTATAATTTTGAAATATCCTTTTTAGTATATCTACAGCTGATGATTCTTGCAGAACCATTTTTCTGAAGATTCAGCTCTTTAAACAAGTTCATTTTGAATAAATATAAACTCAATTTTGAATGTAAATGTATACAGTGGCCTTTTAATATTTCCGCTGACATTTCCTGAAACTTGTGTAGGTCATATAAGAAACTGAAACTGGGGCTTGGGTGCCTGGGTGGCTCAGTGGGTTGAGTGTCCGACTTTGGCTCAGGTCACGATCTCACAGCTTGTGAGTTCAAACCCCACGTCAGGCTCTGTGCTGACAGTTCAGAGCCTGGAGCCTGCTTCGGATTCTGTATTTCCCTCTCTCTCTGCCCCAACCCACTCACATTCTGTCCCTGTCTCTCTCAAAAATAAATAAACATTAAAAAAAAAAAAGAAACTAAAAGTGGGGCTATCATTACAGATATTTAAAAGAATAATAAGGAAATGCAATGAATAATTCTACAAATAGAAATTTTACAACTTAGATGAAATAGACCACTTTTTCAAAAAACCCAGACTACTGCAATTGCCAATATGAAACAAGTCACTTGAATAGTCCTTTAATTGTTAGGGAAATTCATTCATAATTTTAAAACACCCAAAAAAGAAATCTCCAGGCCCAGGTGGTTTCGCTGGAGAATTTTACCAAATATTTAAAGGAAAATTAACACCAATTTTACACAATCTCTTGCAGAACATAGAAGAGGGGAGAATGCATCCCGATTCATCTTATGAAACTAATATTTACCCTGGCAAAGAAAACAAAGACAGTGCCAAAAATAAGACCACACACTACTATTCCTCATAAATATTATTGTAAAAATCATTAACCAAAGCGTCCGACTTCAGCCAGGTCACGATCTCACGGTCTGTGAGTTCGAGCCCCGCGTCGGGCTCTGGGCTGATGGCTCGGAGCCTGGAGCCTGTTTCCGATTCTGTGTCTCCCTCTCTCTCTGCCCCTCCCCCGTTCATGCTCTGTCTCTCTCTGTCCCAAAAATAAATAAAAAACGTTGAAAAAAAAATTAAAAAAAATCATTAACCAAATATTAACAATAGAATCCAACAATATATAAAAGAATTAATTATACACCATGACCAAGTGGCATGTATTCAAGGCATGCAAGGCTGGTTCAATATTTGAAAATCAATCAATGTAATTCATCATATCAACAGACTAAAGAAAAAAAAAACCTCACATTATCATTTCAATTGATGCAGAAAAAGTGTTAGGCAATATTCAACACTCATTCATGATTATTACTCTAAGAAAGATAGTATTAGAGGGAGCATCCTCAGCTTAATAAAGAATATCTACCAAGAAATCTATGTCTAACATGATAGTAAATGTTGAAAGACTGAATGCTTTCCCCCTGAGATCCGGGGCACATCATGGATGTCAGCTCTCATTGTTCCTCTTTATCACAGTACTGGGATTCTTTTTTTTTTTTTTTTAACTTTTTTAAAGGTTTATTTATTTATTTTGAGAGGTGGAGAGGGGCAGAGAGAGGGAGAGAGAGACTCTCAAGCAGGCTACGCACTGTCAGTGCAAAGCCCAACATGGGGCTCAAACCCACGAACCATGAGATCATAACCTAAGCTGAAATTAAGAGTCAGATGTTTAACTGACTGAGCCACCCAGGTGCCCCAGTACTGGGAGTTCTTGTAGTAAGAAGTGTATGTAGTAAAGCAAGGAGAGAAAATAAGACATACAGATACAAAAGGAAGAACTGAAAGTGTCCTTATTTGCAGACAAAATGATTATCTACATAGACAGTGCCAAGGAATCTACAAAAGATTCCTAGCACTAGTAAGTGAATTCAACAAAGATACAGGATACGAAAGGAACACACAAAACTTAATTGTATTTCTGTATACTTGCAATAAATGTATAGACACTGAATTTAAAACTGCAATACCATTTGCAGTTTGCCCTAGAAATGAAATCTTAGGTATAAGTCTAAAAATCATGTACAGGATCTGTATGCTGACTATAAAACACTGATGTAAAAAATCAAAGATCTTAATAAATGGAGAGACATAACATATCCATGGATTAGAAGATACAACATAGTCAAGATGCCAATTCTCCCCAAGTTGACATCTAGTTTTAATACAATTCCTACCAAAGTCTCAGCAAGAATTTTTGTAGGTAGAGGGCAGATTTTTCTAAAACATAGGTAGGAGGCAAAGGAATTAGGGTACGTTCAACAATTCTGAAAAAGGAAACTAAGCTGGGAAGAGCCAGTCTACTCAATTTCAAGACTTATTATCTAACTGCAGTGATGAAAACTGTGTGGTACTGGCAGAGGGAGAGGCGCATAGATCGATGGGACAGAATAAATAAATTAGAAACTAACCTACACAAATATGCCCAACTGGGTTCCTCTGACAAAGTTGCAAAAGTAACCAACAGAGGGAGGATAGCCTTTCAATGAGTTGTGCTGAAGCAGATAAACATCTATAGAAAAAAAAAAAAAAAAAGGAAAGAAGGAAAAAAGAAAAAAAAATAAAAGAAACTTGACCTAAGCCTCACACTTGATACAATCATGAGCTAAAATGTAACATGTAAACCATAACCCTCTAGAAACACAGAGGAGAAAGTCTTCAGGATCTAGGACTCGGCAAAGAGTTCTTAGACTTGATGCCAAAAGCACACTCCATAAAATGAAAAACTGATAAACTGGGCTTCATCCAAATGAAATTTTGCTTTGTGAAAGGATGAAAAGACAAGCTGCAGAATGGGGAAAGAGATTTCCTAGCCGCGTATCTGACAAAGAACTGGTATCCAGAATACACAAAGAATTCTCAAATGGGCAAAAGATATAAAGAGACATTTTACCAAAGGGGATATTCAGATGGCAAATAAGCCATAAACACATGATATTATACTCACCATCATTAGCCATTAGGGGAACACACAATGAGAGGCCACTACAAACCAAGCAGAATGGCTAAAATAAAAAAATAGTGACAACACCAAATGGTGGCAAGGATGCAGAGAAAGTGGATTACTCATGGTGCCAGTGGGGATGTAAAATGGTATAGTCACTCTGGAAAACTGGGAATTTCTTAAAGCGCTAACCATGCAAATGACCTATGTCCCAGCAATTGCACTACTTAGGCATTTATCTTAGAGAGATGAAGACTAGTTTTGGCACATGTACACGAACGTCTATAGCAGCTGTATTTATAATAGCCCCAAACTAGGAATAAACTAGATATTCTTCAATGGAAAGATGGTTAAACAAATAGCCATAATATGGAATACTACTCAGCAATAATAAGGAACAGACTTCTGGGGCGCCTGGGTGGCTCAGTCGGTTGAGCGTCCAGCTTCGGCTCAGGTCATGATCTCATGGCTTGTGAGTTCGAGCCCCGCATTGGGCTCTGTGCTGACAGCTCAGAGCCTGGAGCCTGCTTCTGATTCTGTGTCTCCTACTCTCTCTGCCCCTCCCCAGCTCATGCTCTGTCTCTCCCTCTCTCTCTCTCTCAATAATAAATGTAAAAAAAAAAATTAAAATAAGGAACAGACTTTGGATACACATGACAACCTAGGTAAATTTCTAAAGAATTATGCTGAGTAAAAAAAGTCAGTCTTAAATGGTTACATACTGTATTATTCCATTTATAGGACATTCTTGAAATGCAAAAATATTAAAATGGAGAAGAGATTAGTAGTTGTCAGGGGTTAAGGAGGGAGTGGGTGTGGTTATAAAACTAAAGGGCAACGGCAAGGATCTTTGTGGTGACAGAAGTGTTCTGTTTTTTTTTTTTTTTAATTTTTTAAATGTTTATTTATTTTTGACAGAGAGAGAAAGAGAGAGAGAGTGAGTGAGAGAGAGAGAGAGAGAGAGAGAGAGTATGAGTGGAGGAGGGGCAGAGAGAGAAGGAGACCCAGAATTTGAAGCAGGATCCAGGCCCTGAGCTGTCAGCACAGAGCCCGATGTGGCACTCAAACTCACAAACTGCAAGATCATGACCTGAGCCGAAGTCAGATGCTCAACCGACTGAGCCACCCAGGCGCCCTAGAAGTGTTCTGTTTCTTGACTGTGTCAATATCAGTATCCTGATACTGATATTGTTGTCATAAGATGCAAGATGTTATAATCAGAGAAAACTTTGGGATCTCCTTGTGTTATTTCTTACAATAGCATCTGAACCTACAGTTATTTCAAAATTAAAAGTTTAAATTTTTTCTTAATGTTTATTTATTTTGAGAGAGAGACAGAATGCAAGTGGGTCAGGGGCAGAGAGAGAGGGAGACACAGAAGCTTGAAGCAGGCTCCAGGCTCTGAGCTGTCAGCACAGAGTCCCACGCGGGGCTTGAACCCATGAACTGTGAGATCATGACCTGAGCCGAAGTCCGACGCTCAACCGACTGAGCCACCCAGGTGCCCACCAAATTAAAAGTTTAGTTAGGGGCGCCTGGGTGGTTCAGTTGGTTAAGCTAGTGATTCTTGATTTCGGCTCAAGTCACAA
The DNA here is from genome assembly GCF_018350215.1 of Panthera leo. Taxonomy (NCBI): domain Eukaryota; kingdom Metazoa; phylum Chordata; class Mammalia; order Carnivora; family Felidae; genus Panthera; species Panthera leo. Next base: position 30,013,246 of record NC_056692.1, read on the forward strand.
TCTCACAGTTGTGAGATCAAGCCCCACACTGGGCTCTGCGCTGCTTGAGATTCTCTCTCTCCCTTCCCCTCTGCCCATTTCCCCTGCTTGCATTCTCTCTCTCTCTCTCTCTCTTAAAAATAATATTTATGATTAAAAAGTTGATCAGCTGTGAAAATAGTCTGCTTCAGTTGTCTGATATTTAACCTCCATCAGTGCTTCTGTGGTATGAAAGCAGACGCAAGCACAGAGGACCGGTTCTGGTAACACCGTGCCTATGTCTACCTGGAGGGCAGCAAGCTGGTGCAGAAGGGCAGAGAGATTTTGTACAAACAAGTTTTCTAGTGGCGTGAGGGTATGTTACCTGACATACTGCTTACCCAGGATCTAGTGCAGGGCTTTGCACAAAATTAAAAATCAGTAAGTAGCTACTGAAGGTAATATTGAATAAAAGGATACTTTCAGAAATCTGCTGTTTTTGCCTCAGAGTTGGACTGTTTGCTTGTTCCTCAAATCTAATGGAATTGTTGGCCCTCAGATTCCCTAGCAGTGACAAGGCAAAGATAAAGTTACTTGTCTGAAAATTTGGTATGCAACTCACTCAGCAATCAAAGGAACTAGAAAGCCAAAGGAAGCCAAAGCGAGCCAAAGCAAGTGGTCTTGTAGAGTAGACAGAGCATGGGTTGTGAATTCTTTCACCCAACAAATCCATTCCAGAGACATTATCCTGCAGTTATCCGTCCGCAAATGTGCAATTGCATATAAACAGTGCACATTTCATTGCTTCTGGTTGCCAAAAGTTGGAAAAAAAAATATTCAATAGATTTAAATATACCATGACAATCCTCATAATGAAATACCATGCAACTATTAAAAAGGATCTGGTGCATAGGTATTATTGACACAGAAAGATACTCAAGAAAAAAATTTAAAAGCAAGTTCTAGAACAGTTCTAATTTTTTTGTATAAAAAATGTATACGTATGTCTCTAGGTTTAGTAGTATATACTAAAAAAATAGGAAAAAAATGTACTCTGTGCTATGAACATGGTTATCTTGGGAGAAAGTAGGATTATGAGGGACTTTAACTCAGTTCTCTATTTCTGTATGTTTGAATAGGTTATACTGATATCGATAACTTCTGTAAATCACACAAAGGTGTTTTCTTTCCAATTTTTTTAAATGTTTATTTATTATTGAGAGACAGAGACAGAGCATGAGCAGGGGAGGGGCAGAGAGAGAGGGAGACACAGGATCCGAAGCAGGCTCCAGGCTCTGAGTTGTCAGCACAGAGCCCGACGCAGGGCTGGAACTCGTCAACTGCGAGATCATGACCTGAGCCGAAGTCGGATGCTCAGCCTACTGAACCACCCAGGGGCCCCCAAAGGTGTTTTTCTTTTAGTGATGGAAGATGGCCCTTGGGAGTTTGAAAGACTTGTGTTTGAAGTTCAACACTTCCATTAACTATAAATTTGGACAACTTACTTCATCTCTCCAATAAGTATGTTTAGGGGCCCCACTTTCCTTGTCTGTAAAATGGGGATAATCCTACTTACCTTACAAAGTTATCATGTGAATTCAGTGAAGAAAAACAAACATTTGATCTGGGGCCTGGCTCAAAGCAGTTAATTTATAAAATACAATTTGTTTGCATTTGCCACTGCCTCGGCTGTGGGAGAGTGACAGATTTCTGATTAGGGCCCTTGTCTACAACTTCTCAACTGTAGAAAATATTTATAGCCATAAGGCCTGTTGACTCATTGAATTTCCAAGACTGGCTACTTCCTGTCAGGTGTTTCCTGTTCTCATCCAAGACCCAAAATAAAAGCAATATGCAGTTTCAATACCCAGGTTTGGTGTTCGTGGTCTGTAGACATGCCCTTCCTTCACCCTTCATTCAGCCACCCAGATCCAGGATTTCACTGTCGCACATCTACTGGCAAGCTAGCTCAGTGTAGACAGAAGTCCTTCAAAACTCTGAATCTTCATCATCTAACGAGCTCAGCTCTTCTGCACTGATGGCAAAGCTATCAGGGCATTGCTTGACGGGACTTCTTACCTGTAACTTTGAGAGATGAGAAAAGTCCGCACGAGAAAGCCTCAGGTTGGGCCATTAATTATATTACCCACTTCTAATGTCATATGGTGAAAGTGGGATGAGGTAAGCCGGCATTTTAGGGCATTTTGAATTAAACTGAGCCATTATGATTGTGTCCTACATTATTATATGCTGTGTACTGGGAGACTCTGTGATCCTTCGTGTCCAGAAAGAGGCACTCCAATCCAGCAGTGAGCAGGCTGCCAGAAAGGAGCCGGACCAGAGTTTAACTCAAGCTGATTGGTAGAAGAGGCGACAAATCTGGATCTGATGCAGGTCAAACAAGCCTAGATAGTCCCTCTCATGGCCGAGGTGCGACACTAATGCATGGCTCATTTCTGCCTGTGCTGTGGATGTCTGGGGATTATATGAGCCCTTTTGATGACAGCAAACCCACTAACTCTGGAGGAATGCCATCTTTACGAAACTTTGTGAGAACACTTCCTATGGCTGTTGATACATGCCGCTGGCTCCTGTTTTCTCTCTCTAGGGATGATGTGGAAAACTAGATTAGAAAACAATTACCGTGTTTTAGAATTAGTGGTTTCAATTCTTTCAGACTGCTTGTGTGCATGAGCTTCCGGTGCTGAACTCTGGGATTTGATTAGGGTGGAGGGACCCAAAATCTGAGGAGCAGACCTCCCAATTCGGAAGTACGGATAGGGGGCTCTCAGCCTGATGGACAAACAGTCAGATACCTGAGGACTCTATCACAACACCCTGCCGATTATTGCCATCTGCCTGTGAAACTGATGTTTCTCTTGCCCTCAGAGCCCTGCAGGAACAGCAAGGGAAGATGTCATTTTTGCAAACGCATAGCTTCTCGAGCTTGGTATCTGACCCATCAATACTGACCTTGGGACTTGCAGTTTGATTCATTTTCTTAAAAAAAAAAAAACAACAAAACGCAATTTCCTGTGTCTAAGGAGGGGGGAAAGGTTAAAAAATATCATTATAAAGGCTCCAAAGATTTTTAGGACATCAAATTGCTCTGACAAACCATTTTTATGAGTTAAGTGTAAAGGAAACAGAAACATACGGATTAAATTTCCCTTAAAATACACATGGGCTTAAAAATTAAGGGGGAAAGAAGGACTTGGCAATGTGGGTTTCAGACTTTGCCAAACCCCAACTCCTGAGAAATAACTTGAGATGCTTGACGAACCCAAAAAGCAGCTGGGTTTGCCCTGTGCCCTCACTGAGCGACATCTAGAGTCCCATGTGATTGGAAGCTGTGTAACTGAAATATGCTAATTTATAAAGTCATGCTCTGATTCTTCAAACTCCCCCAAACAGTCCCTGTTCATAAAATTTCTCCCTGAAGGCCTCGTCCTCCTCAGGGTTCTCCTTGTATCCAGGCAAAATCACAGACCAGCATTATAATTCCCATTTCATGGATGAAAACATCCGAGCTCGATGAGGTTTAAACGAGATGGTTGGTGGCAGCTTTCTCAAGACAGAAAATTTACCCATATGCACCCCACACCTGCCTTGGGAATAAAAGAAAGTCACTGGTTCATTAAGTTCTATAATGGATTCATAGACAGATGGCCAGTATAAACCCCCCGTCGAGCACTGAGAATTCAGAGCAGTGTGTATGAATTTGTATGGTATTCATTCATTCGTACATTCCATAAACAAATGCTTATGGAACACAAATGCACTACTGGGATCACAAAAGAGAACAGGAGAAGGAGCAGCTAACAGTTCTTGGGGTTTTCTATGTGCGGGAGATTGTGATAGCCCCTTACCGTGAGCGCAGTGTCCTGGTTAATGCTCACTTGAACATTCAGAGGTCTGTACTATGACTATCCCTGTTTTACAGAAGAGGACGGAGGCACAGTGGGATTTAGTTAATTTGCCTAAGATTGCCTAGAAAGGGCAGATCTAGGATTCAAAGCCACGATTGGTGTTAAAGACACAGGGATTCTGCCTTCAAGGAAACCTAGCACCTTCTGGGCAAGCTAAGACATACGTATTCAAATGTAAATATAATAAAGAGTGATAAACGTCCCAGAGACATTCAGAGCACGGAAGCATTAGCTTGTACTGAGATCAGGAAGGCTTTGTGTAGAAGGCAGCACTTGCATATGATTTTAAAAGATGGGTAAGATCCGAATACCAGGGGAGAGGTCAGAGTCATTCCTGCCTGGAGAACATCTGAGAGAGACGAGGGAAGAGAGAAGGAAGCCTAGGCACAACAGGAGGTCCTGCAGAGATGCACAGAAATCATACCAGAGGCACCTTTGACTCAGGCAAGTGCAATTATGTACCATCAACCGAAACAAAAGAAAACAAACCCTCCAAAATAAATTGCTCGGGCCATTTCATCTGTCATTGCCTAGAAAAATGAGTAGAAGACAGGAGGAAAAGCCTGTTACTTCCTCAGCTGGTTCTGACTCTGAGAACCTCTCGTGATGTGAGCACCTCACAGCGCGAAGTGATTCTGGAGAAGAAAGGTGGACGTTTTTGCACAACAGAGCCCCTAACCATGTTAGCTAGTACTCAGGTGATTAGCTAAGTTCCAGGGCTTAACAGTCTATGCTACTGTTACTGACAGGGAGCGATTTTGGTCATCTGTGACATTTAATTGCTGATTTTAGAACTTAAACCCCCTGTATAAAATGCAAATCCACTATATGTGCTTACTTTGTAAATTGTAAATGAACCCTTGAAATTAGAAGGGTCAAGTTGTTTAAAAAAAATTAATCCAAATGAAATGTAAATTGTGCATAAAAATATATTAACCTCTAAATAGATACAACAAGAAATACCCTCCTTCAAAGACCCCAACAATTTGCTCACTTATGACAAACCAGGCATAGAAACTTTGGACAGTTTCCGAAATGCTATCTATTATTAATAGCAGGGGCTTCAAGACCTAAGGGTGGGAAAGTCAGTAAATAGGCAGCGGGGCTGAGAAAGTTTATCAAAGAAAATACAGGGAGGTTGATTTGTCAGAATAAGAAATTAAAGAACAGTGAAGAAAATGCTAATATGGGATGAATTGACATGATACACATGTGACAAATATCTCATAACTTCGCTCCTTTTTCCTCCAAATACAAAAGGTATGCTCATTTTAGAAAAAGTAGGATATATATTTTTCAAAAATGCAAAAGATAAATAGGGGAAAGCAAAAAGCACCCATAATCCTGTCAGAGAGAAAACCGGTGTATCCTTTTGTGTATTTTCTATCCACGTATATATCTTCTACATATTTATGTGAATCCATGCTCTGTATCAGTGGTTCTCAAACTTTAACTTATATCAATTTCACCTGGCTACTAAGACATGCACTGGTGTGGGCTCACTTCCCAAGTCTCTGATAGCAGGTCTGGGCGGGGCCGGGGAATGTGCATTTCCATCAGGTTTATAGATGTCGCTGCAGCCGGCTGCCTGTGGGCTGGGGACCACACTCCGAGTGAGATCCGTTGCTCTGTGAGCTTTTGATTCTTGCTCTTTTCACTTCATATTAGAAAATACCTTTTCTCAAGGCTGTGTAATATTTTATTACGTGATTTGTTAACTGTGCCCTATTGTTGAACCCACTGATTGGAGGAGGTCATATTTTTAAGAAACAATGCTAAGGTGAGTAAGATGTACCTGTAGCCTTGAGACCGAGGAGGGAGCACATCTAAGGCTGTGGGAGACAAAGAAACGTTGACACTCTTACGGTTACTTTGGATTTTAGAGCATCATGAATGCGCACACCACCGAAAGGAAGGGTCCCGAGTGAATCATTTCAGGTGCGCAGCAAGGACCTCACAGGCCTCGGGGGGCTGTGTCTTCTGAGACGGGCCCATCGGTTCGTCTGAAATATGCAGAGGGAGAGAAGCAAGACAAGAGCCTAAGAGGCCGACGTCTGATCCGCAACCGGCTAAAAATCTAGCTCCAGGGGCAGCCTGATAAGCTCAGGGTTCCGCAGGGACCTCTGACGGGCGCCCCCAGCGAGCAGGCTCTGAGCACGAATAGCAGCGCCGTGGGGCGCGCTCTGGCCCTCCTGCCTCCTCCTCCTCGGCACCAGCAACACAAACAGTTAAACCGCCAGCGGCTCCCAAACAGTGGTTTCCGCCCTCAGCGACTGCCAGCCCCTGCAGGCTCACCGCACGCAGCCTCGGAGGTCTGGCTCCCAGCGCCTCTCTGCCCGACGCCAGAACAATGAGAGAGGGAACTGCGGCCGCCGCAGAGCTGCGGGGCCCACGGTCCGCTGCGGCCTCCCCGGCCCACGGGTGCCCCTCGCCCCGCGCCTCCGCCTGGCTTCTCACCCCGGGACGTCCCCCGGACGCTCGCGGGCGTCCACATTCTCTAGTTGGCTCATCGTCTGGTACTGTCCCCGAGGAAGAATGCTAATCACGGTGACTGGTGGCACTAATCACTGCGGGTGAACCCGGGAAAATAAGAGTCACGGTGGGACCCATTGTTGCTTGAACGGCGGTATTTACCAAGCACGCTGTAGATGTTATATTATCTAATCTAATCCTCACATTGGCCCTAGGAGCTCAGCACTACCACTCTTCCCGTTTGTACCAACAAAGAAATAAATGGAGGACCAGAGAGGTTGAACCACTTGCCCAATGCCGCTCAGCAGACAAGGGAGGGAGGTGGACTTAAACCCAAATCTATCGGACTCAAAAGTCCATGTTCCTTATCACCACTCTAATCAGCTTTTTAAAGGAAGGTATCTAATATTTGTTTAATCTTCTCTTCATCAGATTCATATAAATGCCAGAGAAGGCCAAGCATTTTACTTTTTTAGAGAATCTTCAATGGGAGGGTAGATTGCTAATAGCTTATTTTAAATGTTTGTTTTTTTATTTTTATTAGAGAGTGTGTGTGTGTGTGTAAGAGCAGGGGAGGGGTAGAGGGAGAGAGAGAATCTTAAGTAGGTTCCACACTCAGAGTGGAGCCTGACATGGGACTCAAACCTACAACTCTGGGATCATGACCGGAGCTGAAATCAAGAGTTCGACACTCAACTGACTGAACCGCCCAGGTGTGCCCTAATAGCTTATTTTAAATCAGCCAGGAGAAAGTCCCCTGATTTCCTGGGTTATTGGTTCACCACCCATGGTACTGAGATCATAGGAAGGGTGTGGGCGTAGTGTACAAGGGACTCTGAGTTATCCCATCAGTTAGAGGTTTCAAGAGAAGTTTCTATCCTATTAAGATAAACTGAATTTTTTAAATCTATAATTTTAGTATTGATATATATATGATATATGATATGATATATATTAGTATCGATATTAGTATTGATACATATGTCATATATATATATGGTAGTACTAAGGACTAATATATACACGTATATACTTAACATATATACATATATGTGTACATATAACTAAATATACAGTATGTGTCTATGTTACTAAATATACATTACTAAATACATAATGTGTATCGATTACTAAACATATACGTTAATAAATGTATAAAGAGAGCTATCTTTATATCATGGTGGGACCCACATTTCTTCATGGAGCATAGAATAGTGGTTCTCAAACATTTGTGTGCATTGGAATCACCTGGAGGGTCTGTTAAACCAGACTAGTGGGTGGGGGGGGGGGAGGGGGGTACCTGGGTGGCTCAGTCGGTTAAGCATCCGACTTCGCCTTGGGTCATGATCTCACAGTTCGTGAGTTCAAGCCCAGTGTCAGGCTCTGTGCTGACAGCTCACAGCCTGGAGCCTGCTTTGGATTCTGTGCCTCCCCCTGTCTCTGCCTCTCCCCACTCACCCTCTGTCTGTCTCTCTCAAAAATAAACATTAAAAAAATTTAAAACAAACAAACAAACAAACAAAACACTAAACCAGTGGGCCCCACCCCCCGTTTCTGAGTCAGGAATGCTGAGTAGGGCCCAGGGAGCTGCATTTCTAACAGGTTCCCAGGCGATGCTGATATTGCCCATCTGGGAGCGCCCCTGAGAATGGCTGGAGAGGAGGATATGCTGCAGCTTGGCCTTACGGAGAAAGAAGCCTCTGCCACGTTGTTTCAAAGGGGTTTGCATGCCACACTGCCTTCTGCTAAAATGATGGATTAGAGATGTGACCAGAGAGACGGTCACCCGGAGGACTGGGCCCATGTCAAACTGGGTCTTCCACATCATGAAACAGGGGGCTTCCCAAGGAACGCCTGTGGCACTTGAAGCCCCAGGGGTGATCGTTAACAGATAAAAGCCAGAGGAAGCCTGGTGTTTTCTGATAGTCTCCTCTCTTATCAATAAGGGGAAAAGACATTGGCTTCTTTGTTACTTGATGTGATTTTAGAGATGGTTGCAAACAAACAGTCATTTTCTGCAGCTGTCCTAGGAATTGGAGTTCGCTCCTGTGGCTGGAAAGATTATGTGCCCTTGCTAAAACTGTGACTGCTTTCCCAGATTCACCCATCAAAATGCCCTGTGAAAGATGACCCTGCCCCCCTGATGGCTCAGGCTTGTCCAATGTGCATTGCTTCTGGAAGTTTCTTAGCATATTGGAGTAGAGGGAGCTTAAAATCAGTGTTCACTCAGTAACATTTTCATCTAAATTGATGGGTTTAGCTCTGTGGCAGAAAATTCCTGCCAGACTTGGGCTGTCCCTGAATGACACGGCCATATACAAGCAGGTCAGGCCCTTGCTCCCATTTGAAATTTTTTGGGTCTTGCTTTGTGTCTTTTCTGTAGCAAAACAGCATACGCAATGCTGTACTAGGCTACACAGTCTGTATTTCCCAAGAATCAAATCCTCAAACCTCTACTATCCCTTCCTAGGATAGAGAAAGCCAGGCTAACTTCCAACCTCGAATTCTGAGAGCAAACCAGAGGGCCAGAAAATGTCAGTCTGTTTTCTTCTTTGATAAGCTTCCTTGGCAAAGTGGGACGACCTGAATTACGGTGTGGCCCTCGGCCCAAGAATCTTGAAGTCGGCTTCTGGCTTCCCCCATCTCTAGCCTCTTTTCAGGCAGTGGTGTGTGGCCCACAGTGCTGTAGATCAATCACTCGGTTTCCAGAGGCAATCATGCAGTCTCTTTATGATTACGGGTGCTCCCAGAGGAAGGGAAACAGCCACAGATAACCCTAAACAGAGCTGACCCAGAGCTGTGTGCTTTGGGAAGGCATTATTCGGTTTCTTTATATAGCTATTTTGCCTTTCTAGCTGATAACAAATTTTTGCTCCCTGAGTACATAAGGCCTCATGGCGGGGAGGTAGACCAGCAATTTGCTAATTAGAGAAGAAAACAAAGCCTGGAGTTTCAGGAAAAGCCAACTGACTATGTCTATTAAGGATGCTCCCCTTGCTGGGAGAATCTGCCAGGTGGCTAAACCACCGGAACATGTTTCTGCCTGGAATGTTAAAAAGGGAGCTTGGGGGCCTCCAGTACAAAGGCCTTCAGTCCGTTCCCTGGAGCCCTGGAGAGGGCTGGAGGCTCCGGGACTACAAAGGATGAATAAGGCCCAGCTCTTACCCCCAAGGAGCTGAAGGGCCAACACATTCACTCATTCATCTGCCAAATATTTACTGAATTCTTAGAATGTACCAGGGAGATTGTTTTGGTAATAAAATCTCAGAGTAGGGACAGACTCTAGATCAGGGATCAGAAGTCTTGCGGGGAGCAGCGTCTTTTCTGTGCTGCCCTTGTCAGATCGTCGCCTGACCTCTGACCACATCTTGGGGTGGGAGGCTGTCACTGTGTGGCAGGTGATCCCACTGCTCCACGGTCATCGTGGCTCAAAGGCTCGCTCTGTGCTGTACTGAATTCCTTATCTGCCTTCTTCTGTCTTAGCCCAGATGAGACCAATGTCTACTTGGAAGAATACTGTAGGACTCATTAACCCTGCCTGCCCACCTGAAGCCCGCTCTCCCCTTCCCTTAAAATAACCACACACACAAATCCACACATGCCAAACCCCAAACGCTGCTGGCTTTGTTTTTGCATCTGTGCTTGGCAGAGCTGCTGGTGGTATATGTGTGATACACTGAGTTTAAAAGAGGGTAGAGAAGAAGATGGGGGTGTGTACGTTTGGCTCCGCGCCTAACACTGGACCTGGCATGCGGTAGGTCTTCAGCACCTGTGCATCAAAGGAACAATCAACGGATGAGTGAGCAGGTGACTGACACGAGTGTGAGTTACTAACTAGACTATCCCTTCTTTTATGTTGTGGATCGTGTTTCATACATCATCACACGTCCAGTACCTGAGACAGTACTTGGGCCACCAGTCAGGGTTCAAACATAAGTACTTTATACATAAGTGGATGGGCAGATGGGATTGAAAACCACTGGCATATTCAGTGCGAGCTGAATAAGTGTGTGAACGAACAAAGGAATGAGTGAATGCGCGAATGAATGAAGGTGCACACCACGGGGAGAAGCCTCCCTAGGGATTGTTATTCCACTTCCACTGGAGGACATCACAGTTGCAGCGAGTGGGTGAGAGAAGTATGACCCTGTTTAATAGGGCTGCTGGTTGCCTTCTCAGCATGAGAGGCTCTTTCCTACGGTTGACTCAGCAGCCCAGGCCGTGTGCCTTGGTCCTGTGGTCTCTTCTAACACGCTAGGGTTAGCTAGGTGAGATTTTGTTTTGTTGTGTTTTGTGTTTTAATCAAACTCTGCTTTGCTTAGAGATTCTACATTTATTTGGTTTGCTTTCCAGTTGCTTAAGGGAATGTGGATGTTAGCTAGACAAGGTTACAGATGCTAACAGGGAAACTGTGTGGTTTGGTGAACAGAGGAAAGAAAGGTCTGGAGGAAATAAACAACGCATACTGATGTCTACACTCTTGTCCTCCCAGGACCACCTGGAGACCCACCGCAAACACAGAATAAGAGTGGACACTCCCTTTTCCCCAAAAGGTCTGAATCTGGCACACTCTGGCAGAGCAAGTCTGTTTCCCCCAGGCGTGGTCCTTAGCTTCTCAGAGCCGCAATCTATATAGATGAGACTGCGTGTTGCTTTTGATCACATTACCTCTGTTCCCTGGAAGGTAGCCCTAAGATGGTACAGGATCAAGAGTACTTAAATTTGGTTTGTTTTTCCTCCTGTGATTATTAGATCCTCAGCCTCTGAGTCAGTTCAGCTGTACTCCCCAGGAAACCAAATTTTACTTTGTCCTAGCAAGAATCTGACTCAGCCTCTGCCTCTTTGGAAGGCACTGTGATTTCCATGCCAGTGATGAAAAGGAAAACCAGGGAGGTACAGATGATGCCCACTACTTAGCAACGTATGTTCTCAGCAACATGCTCCTTCTGAGATGCCACCTGGTCGGCTCTCCTGCATTTTGCTGAGATGAAGGGAAAAAAAACCTGACAGCAGCTCTAAAAGAGATAAAGAACTAGTCACAAACTTAGGAGAATTCCATGTGGTTTAGTGGATTAAGAGCCCTCCTCTTAAGTTAATTAGCTGTTGGTTCTTTGTTAAATTAGGGTCATTTGCCAGTTAATTTTCAAGGCAAGTATTTGGCACTAAAAAGGTACTTCAGAGAAATAGATGAACAGACTAGAGAAGTTCAACAGTTGCCTCTGACCATGCGTCAGAAGCTACATCCCATCCTTGCTTCGAAAGAGCCCTGGAGAACTTCTGGATGGTCCATGGGAAGAGCCAGTAGCATGCTGGGTGGCAAAGCTGTCTGCTGGCCCTGCTATTAAGTTCCAAGCCCTGCAGCAAAGGATTATAGGCCAAGTTGGGCAAGAAGTGAAGGCTACCCAAGGCCACTGTAACAGGCAGCTGTCCAGTGTTCAGGTCAGCCCAGCTAGATGAAGCCAAGGTTCAGTTAGCTGGAATAACATCAGGCTTTGGACTAACCGTGCTCTGGGCTAGCACATATCTGGGATTCAGAAGGTCAGTTCTATACAATAGGATATCCCACATCCGTTGACATGGTCTTCACCTGAGTTGATCTGCTCTAGTTGAACATTACTAGTCACGTCAAGCAGGCACTCCCCAATCATATGAGTTTCTTCCAATGTTATGAGAGTGAATATGCCCAGAATAGAAAAATCTCGTATGTTCAGTCAATTAATGGGTTAAAAAAATCCATCCAAGGCCCTTACAGAGGAAAAACCAGACAGGCAATTTAGGAAGACCAAGAACAGATTCTGAAGAGACATGGACATGGAACCAAATTACACATAGACCCTTAAAATGCTCCATTGACAGTCTTCTGGAAACATTTTGCCTCTCAGAAATTATCGACTGTCTGTACAGGGTTTGCTTGGTTCTGGTCATTTCTCAGGACGGGATTGGTCTGTAATGATCCAGACTCTTATGTGCTAACTGGAAATGCTGCTTTTAAGAGGCGAGGGGCATAGTTTTGAAAGATTACCTTCTTTTGCTTCTCTAATTAGGTTGGAAGTATTCAACTCCTTCTATCAAGTCAGTGTTCTCCAAACATTATAGACTTCACAGTTTGGACACTGGAGACAGGCACTCATGAAAGCTTGTCTCCATGTCATTACCTTTCACAGGAGGGAGGAAATGAGATCAGACACTGTTCAAAGAGCAATTTTGATATCAGATATTCCTCCAAGCATCTGCAAATCAATAGAAATTGAGGTGAGAGGGGCTATCAGGAGGCACCAGTGCAATGACTAATGAGACCAGCTACCATCTGCGTAAGCTGGACTGCGGACAGAAAATTTTATACATGTGCTTTGAATTGCTGAGATATCCTTATGTAGAGTACCGGACAGACTCAGCTCTCCCCAGACTTTTGGAAAATTTGGTTTCTATCTCTCCCCAGGTCGAAAAGGGTGGTGTGGTGAGAGAGCTCCGGGTTTGGCTACAACGCAAATGTGCCAATCGAACATAATTCCAAATTCTAAAAAGAGAAAGTAAAAATGTCTACATGAAGGCGTACCTAAATTTGATCTAAAGAGACAGATGCTGGATGTATGTGGCTCCTACATCAATATTTCTTTGGGCACTTCTGGCTTTTAAGAACCCTTTCAACTCTGTCATCTTGTAGTTATCCACATAGCATCCTGATTTCATAGATGGAAAAAATGAGCCCTGGAGAGGCAACGAGATTTCTCCTGAGAGCTTTCAAGTTCCTGTTTCAATTGCGGGGCTAACAGGGAAGGTGGTGGTGTAATTCTATAGTGTTCATCGTCTTGCCTAAAATCTTTGTTGGAACAAGAGAGCTGAGGAAAGAGGGGAGAGGCAGGTTGAGAGAGGGAAAGGAGGGAAAAAGAGAGAAGTGTGTGTGTGTGGGGAACAGGTTATGAGAAGGGGGAAAGAAGCAGAAAAGGTGCAAGGAAGAGAAAGGAAAGCACCCAGCTATAGTGGGGGCACCATGCAGTAGGCAGGGGGTGGGGGTTAGGTCCTAGCCTAACTCATCAGCTGTATGATCGAACTGACTCTCAGACTTCTCATCTGTGAAATGGGACCAGCTACCTCTGCTGAGCCTTCCTCACAGGGTTTGCCAGACCACAGGAGACCAAGCACACGAAGGAGCTTTGGAAAATACAGAGGGCTGTTCAACTCTAAGGCAGCACAGTGGCAGAAAGTCAGTTACTCCGGTAGGGAATTCAGGGTTTTGGTTACCCTGGAGGGTCACTTAAGACGTTTAAATTCCCCATTGCTACTGAGTGACAACAGGGCCAATGTGGGCTTCGTTTGTAAACAGTGAGGATTCCAAAGCAACCCCACAGGGAGGAGGGTGAGCTGCCCTGAAGCGCGGGCTCCAGGCGCCAGAAGAAATGGAGCTGTCTCCCTGCTTTTTGATGCCAAGACATCAACACTTAAAGCAGCCACAGGGCAAGTTTGATGGGAACCAGGGAAGCAGAGAAAGAACTCGATTGAGATGCCCTGCCCCATAGGCAGGCTTCCCACTGACATGAATGAGAACTGTGCTCGGTAAGGAGCTGAGGACTGGCTCGTAAATTCTAAGGATCCCCTGGGCTTTCCTATGAGCGAATCTGCTGTCCTCTTGGCCTTGGATGCCTTGGAGGCCATAAGGCTGGGCCCAAGTGACGGAACAGAAGAGACAGGAAGACTATTTCTGAGCTCTAACAAAATGCCTTTTGCTCAAGGTCTAGGAAGCATCTTCTAGGACTGTAATGTGAGACTTGTCTCCTGTCCCCATGGCGTAATTCTCAGGTACTACAATACTAATGAATTTGGTCCTTTGCTTGTCTCTCATTAATGACAACTATTCGGGACCCTTGCCAGTAGAACACTCTGTCCTCCTGAAGCAGTAAAAGCAAAATGTGGGGCCTTTTAATGACTCAGGGTCCACCTTCACAGACATGGATATGACACAGAGTTACATTGAAACACCATCCCAGGGTAACTTGCTGAAAGCCTCTCCACTGAGTTAACCCTGCACTCAGCCACCCAAGGCTGGCCCTCCAAGATCATTCCTCAGTAGCCTTTTGAGTTGGAGATTTCATTATTAGCCTGTATCCTGTTCAATGATATTTGCACAGATGAGTTTGAGAATCGGTTGCCCTTTGTAAGGTTTCTTCTAATTGCTGAAAAACTGACTTGCAGGAGTGATCTGAGGATGGTCTCCCATCTATCTACACTCAGATGTAGAGCATCTCCTGTCTGTCGTGGCTAGGATCAGTGCTTACTTCCTTGAGGGCAGGCTTGAAATAGGTTGTGTCACACACCTCATGGTTAAAATGGACTTCTCAGCTACTGTTTGGGTGCCAAAGACATGTGAGGCGCTGTCCTAGCCTCTTCGCAAATATTATCTAGTTCCACAGCAGGAACTCAACACGTGAGGTGGGTCTTATTGCCTTCGTTCGAAGGGCAAGGAAACAGAAACTCGGGGTGGGTAAGCTCTTTGTTCAAAGGCGCCAAGCTGTAGAACTAGGACCCCAAAGCAGGCTTGTCTGGGACAAAGCCCAGGCTCAGACCCCAGGGCTGTGCTGCTTTCTCATTAGCAGAGAGGTGAGGTGGTAGTGGAAAGAAATCTGATTCCCCATCAGACTGACTGCACCGAAACCCACTCTGTGACTTTGGGTAAACTATTTACACATATTATGTGCTTCCCTTCTCTCTTGAGAAGTGGGGAGAGTGAGGCCTGTGCTCTCTACCTCACAGGGTTGGGAGGATCAAATGGAAAGATGTGGGTAACTCTGACAAGCCTCACAGCTATAAGGGATTAGGGTAGTATTCCCAATTCGAACATTAATCACTCCGTATCATAACAGCAATGGACTCACCCTGGGAAATTTTTGCTAGAAGGAGTTAGTAAGGATAGCGACATTTTGCCTATGATTGGTGGGGTGCTTGGAAGAAGTGGCTGGTTACTTTCCCACAAGTTATCTACCAACCTACCTACCTGTATAGCTATCCATCCACCCATCTATCCATCTATCATCTCCCATCCCGCGTGATTTCCTTACAACATGACTACATTTCTCCTGCTGAGAGGGGTGGGAGTCTAGTGTCCTCTGCCTCAGGAGGCTTTCAACCTCCCTGATCAGTGGAGCACAGTGGAAGGATGCCCTGTGACTTGGTGTTCAGTGGCCCTGTGTCATAAAAGGGATCAGCTTCCACCTGGCTCGGGCACTTGTCCTTCAACCCTGCCACCATGTGAGGAGGAAACCCCAGTCACGTGGAAAGGCCACGTGTGAGTGTTCCCGAAAACAGACACAACCAGGCCTCAGCTGACAGCCAGCATCAATGTGTAAGTGAATGAGCCTCTGCATAATTTCAGCCCTCAACCCCTGAACGTGCCAGCTGAGGCCCCAGACGTCATGCAGCAGAGACAAGCTGCCCAAAATATGTACCATCTGAAT
The DNA here is from genome assembly GCF_018350215.1 of Panthera leo. Taxonomy (NCBI): domain Eukaryota; kingdom Metazoa; phylum Chordata; class Mammalia; order Carnivora; family Felidae; genus Panthera; species Panthera leo. The sequence continues at coordinate 30,029,054 of NC_056692.1, forward strand.
TCCTGAGCCATAGAAACCGTGAGGGATAATAAATGATAATTATTGTTTTAAGTCATTAAGTTGGGGAGGGCTGTTAAGCAGGAAAAGATGGAGACATTAACGCAGGGTCACACAGACCCCAAGAGACTATCTCAGTTTTCTCTAAGGTTCATCTGGTGAGGGGAGCTTTCCATTCTGGAAGTTCAAGATCATGCTGGGAGGCAGGAGATGTTGTCTGGGTCGATCTGTAACTGTAGACCTAAGGGATGGACCCAGGGAAGGCCACAGGAAGACAGCCAGCCAAGCAGGCCCAGCACAGGGTTGGGTAAGTGACTTTCCACACTGAAATGCTTTTGAAAATGAAATGGGGTATTATTATGAATCACTCTGGTTCACCAGGTATAGGTGGGGATGTCCTGGGTACACTGGGACTTAGAGACTAGTGTGACACCAGCCAGTCAGTAGGAGGTGCTGAGGGTTGTGGCAAGCTGGCCCACGACAGCTGGGGGAAGTTTTGGAAGAACGGTTCGAAGACCCGGACGGGGATGTCTGTGCTTGCAGCAGTTATACATGAAGTCACAAGGAAGGTGCAAAGGAAGGATGTGAGTCCTGAGTGGGGAGAGAGAGGCTCCGTGTCCATGACAGAAAAGCTAAGAGGGAAGACACCATCAGCATCATACTGCTCCAACTCTGAGACCTCTCTTAACCAAGAGGGTGAATTTCAACCATCCATTTGGTTTGGAGAAACTCCTCACCAGAATAAAGATGGAGAGGGGGCTTATAGGGGTCATCTGGAGTGTGTGCATGTATGAAGTGTGTGCATGCTTGTGGAGGGAGAAAAGGCAGGGAAATAAGGAAAGGGGTAGAAGCGAGTTCTGGAGGAAGGATGTTTTGAAGCAGACTTGGCCTGGGATGCTGATAGCTTGTGACCCAAAGACCTTAAAGATTTCAGTGAGGGTGGGATGCTGGGATGCTTATTCCCTCAGCAGCTTGAGGGAATAAGCCTTTAGCAGCCTGTCCAGTCTCTGCCTCACACTCTTTAAAGAATAGGAATTTGTTTGCAAGGGAAAGACCACACACAGTCCCCAACCACACCCCTGCTGTCACCCTAAATGACATTGGCATGGCTCAGTTAAAACTCTGTGAGAAGGGAACAGATTAGAAGGACATGGTAGTTGCAGATTTCTCCATGAGGTGACTCGGTGAAGTAGTCACAGATTCCCCTCTATCAAAAAATAGTGCAATATTTATGTAGTCGCAGAATAAACAGAACCCTGACTTGTGCTTCGTGTTTTACGTAGCTCGTTCTAGGTAATTTGGGTTCTTTCTGACACGTTTCTGACAATTATGGCAACTGTTTTGCCTTGGGGAAGTTGAGAGGGATTTGTCTGCCTCTCTTCCCTCATCTCACGAAGCTTGTCTCAATGAACTAAACAAAATCTCTCTTCAGGTTGCCTGGAAATTCCCTGTTTGTGTTGGAACCTTTTGCATTTCTATACATTGGCACACCTAAATCCCTGTTCTTTTACCAGATTTGGACTTTCTCACCTTGGTTATGGCCTGGGCACTTTATGCTGTTACACAGAGCAGTGGCCTTCAGATTTATTTGACCATGATTTACATTAAGAAACATTTTTTTTTTTTTTTTACAGTGTGACCCAGGAAACACACACACATTGCATATATAAAACTGAAACAAAAATCTCACAAAATGTTAATCTTCCCAAAGCACCCTGCGTTTTGTATTCTGTTGGGTTCCATCCCTTTCCATTCTAAGGTCTACTTTCCTATGGTGGGCTATTCCAATAGATGAAGTGATATTCAATCAAGATAAAGTGGAAATCATTAGCCCTGATTGGATTCCTTTTAGACTTAAGAAGACTGACAGTATGTTTATTTGTGAAGAAAAGGGGAAAATAAAAGATCTTATGAGTATTTTTTTAATGTTAATTTATTTTTGAGAGAGACAGAGAGAGAGCACAGCAGGGAAGTGGCAGAGAGAGAGAGAGAGAGAGAGAGAAAATGAATGAATGAAAGAATGAATCTGAAGCAGGCTCCAGGCTCCGAGCTGTCAGCACAGAGCCCGATGTGGGACTCAAATCCATGGACCGTGAGATCATGACCTGAACCAATGACCTGAGCTGAAGTCAGATGCTTAAATGACTGAGCCACTCAGGAGCCCTGATCTTACAGTGTTTTTTTTTTTTTTTTTAATGTTTATTTATTTTTGAGAGAGAGAGAGAGACAGAGTACCAGTGGGAGAGGGGCAGATATATATATATATATATATATACATATACGTACATATATATATATATACATATATGCATATATATGTATATATATATACGTATATGTACGTATATGTATATATATATGTATATATATATATATATATATATATATATAGAGAGAGAGAGAGAGAGAGAGAGAGAGAGAGAGAGAGATACACAGAATAAGAAGCAGGATCCAGGCTCTGAGCTGCCAGCACAGAGCCTGACGCGGGGCTCAAACCCATGAACTGTGAGATCATGACCTGAGCCTAAATCGAATTCTTATCCAACTGAGCCACCCAGGTGCCCCTTACAATATTTTTGACATTATACCTTCTAAGACAACTTTAAAAAGGTGAATTATGACTGGAAATTTTATAATGCTTTTTTGTATTCTAGAAAAGGAATTTATAATATTTAAGTCCATTACTAGAATTTCACAAATCAGTCTCTCTCTCATACACAAACATGTGCATGTACATTGAAGCATACTACACACAGAGATACACACAGAATTTCCAGATCTCTCTGGGGACTCTTATCAAGTATCAGGGTAGAGGATATTCAGTTTCCCAATCAGAAGTGTCTAAAGTTCACTGCTGGGTGAGGAAATACATAAACCATGATGTGACGTGGTACCAGTCTTTTGATAGCTGTAAATAATTACTTCCTATTTTCCAAAGGGGTTGGGTTGTGGTGGTTAAAATGAAGAAGATCTAGTATTCAAATAGGAGGAAAGAGTTCCCTGAAGGAGGAAAAATCTTTGTAAAGAGAAAGGGAAAAAGGAGCTGAAGTTCAACCTAAGCATTAGGTGCTCTGCTAATACTTCAAATATGTTACTTCATTGATTCGTTACAATGGCGCCTTGAGGTCAGCATTCATTCACTGAGCTGCATGGTCTACAAAACACATGCGGCACCTGCTATATTTTAGGTACTGGGATTAATAGTGAGCAAAGCCCCAGTGAGCTTACCCTCTACTAAGAGATGCACCTTTACGTTGAGTTAAGTTCTTTGAAAGAGAGGCTCCTTGATTTGTGTATGAGACCATCTCATCGGTAGACCTGATGCTAGGTTGGGGCTTCCCTGACAGAATGACTGTGTGTGAGGAGCACTCTAGGCTTAGCACCTAGCACAGGGGACCTCCCTATACCATATTCAAAGCCCTTAAAAAGGCTAGTATTGTTAGGACAAGCCCTGTCAGCTTCACAACTTTGTGTAGAACAGCCTTTTACCTGAATGTACATGTGGTTAGAAAGAAGGTGGGCAATGAGGGGTTCTGTCCTGGGCACCTGGTTCAGTGTTCCCACTGCTCTTGGGACTTGCCTACAGATGAGTGCCACTCTTGGTGCTTTATGGAAGGTGTATAGGTGTGTGTGTGTGTGTGTGTGTGTGCTTTCAAAAGGGAGGTCAGACTTTGTTCCTAGAGAATTTCTCAGTTGAGATCTTGTTGTAAAATAATATTGAAATCAGTTTTTACCTTTTCAGTGTCATGCACCTACTTTTGTATTTTTCTTTGGTCATTAATAGAATTTGCTTTACAGAATGTAATTTCCAGTGTCACCGGTCTTAAACTTCTATTTTTTTCCCACTTCAATGTAAAGGTAAAATTACTAAATCACTAAAAAAAAAATCACTAAAAAGTCATCAAAATCACCAGCCATTGTGTTACCTAAGTGAACATGCCAACACTTTGTCAGAGTCCAATATCCTATATACTGATGTATAGTACAGTTCAGTCTTGGTACTGGGTCTTTTTTCTTTCTTAACTGCTAGCTAGAGTAGTTAGGAGGCAATGTTCATTTTCTAAGTTATGAAACAAACTCATGGAGCGAATCACATCAAACACCCAAATGAAAATGGGATACGTGGTGCCTTATGATTATTGAACATCTGTTTGGCACTGAAGCCATCTCAAACGCATCTTTTTCTTGGAAGATTTTCAAAATTAAAACACTTCCTAGTACTTGTATAACACTTTAAAGTTTACAAAGGGGATTTTTTTTTGTATTTTAATTTTTGAGGTGTCATTTACGTATAGATCTCAAGTATACGGTCTGATGAGTTTTAGCAAATGTTTGACAAACATATACACCCATGTAACCCATGCTGCAATCAAGATAGAACATTTCCAACACCCCAGAGAGTTCTCGTGTATTGCACACCTTCCCATCTTACACACACAGAGACAACCATTGTTCTGATTTTATCGTAATATAAATGTAATCATATTGTATGCATTCTTTTGTGTCTGGCTTCTTTCACACAAAATGTTTTTGAGATTCATCCATGCTATTATTTATATGAGTAGTTTACTCTTTACTCTTGCTGAATGAATATACATTTTATCCATGCATCCCATTGGTGGACACTTGGGTTATCTCCATTTTGGGGGTATTATGAATAAGGCTCCAATGAACATTCATGTATAAGTTTTTGTATGGCCATCTGTTTTCATTTCTGTTAGGTTAATAGGGGTGGAATTGTTGGGTCATAGGGTGGATATATGTTTAACTTTATAAGCAGCTGCCAAACAATTTTCTAAAGTAATTGTACCATTTACCCTCCTATGACCAATATATATGGATTCCAGTTGATCTACACCCTTGTCAGCATTTGGTGTTGTTAGTCTTTCTAAATTTAGCCATTCTAATATAAGAGAGCAGTTTTCATTTTCATCTCATTGTAAATTCCATTTGCATCTCCATGATGTTTAATGAATTTGGAAGTTTTCCTATGTGCTTACTGATTAATTTTGTGCCTTTTATAAAGTGTTTGTTCAAGTATCTTGCCCATTTTTCAACTGGGTTGTCTTTTTGTTACTGAGTTTCAGGAGCTCTTTATATATTCTGAATCTAAGTCCTACATAATGTATTTTTTTCTCAGTCTGTGGCTTGTCTATTCATATTTTTTAATGGAGTCTTCTGAATTTTTAATTTATCGTTTTTAATGGCAAGTATTTTTGGTGTCCTGTTTAGGAAGTCTTTACAAATATTTTATCCTATGTTTTCTTTTAGAAGCTTTACACCATAGTTTTAGCTTATACATTTAGTTCTGTGATTCATATAAAACTTATTTTTATATTTGATGTAAGGTAGGGATTAAGATTCATTTCTCTTACAAATTATTATCTGGTTGTTGCAGTGTTATGCACTGAAAAGATTTTTCTCTCCTGTTTGACACCTTTGTTTAAAATCAACTGATGGTGCAAATGAGGGTCAAGTGTTGGACTGTCTGTTCTGTTCCATTGATCTATTTGCCTATTTCCTCACACTAATACCACATGTCTGAATTACCATAGTTTGACAATCTTGAGGCCTTCAGCTGTTCTTTTACAATATTGCTTTGACTTTTTTAGATACTCTGCATTTCCATAAACATTTTAGAATCAGTTGGTCAAGTTCCAAAAAAAAAAAAAAGCCCACTGAGATTTTGTTTGTGTTTATGGAAGCTATAGATAAGTTGTTAATAACCTGAGCCTCATGATAGAGATGAGAACACTGAAGGTCAGAGAGTCACGGAAATTAGAATACTAGAGCTGGAAAAGACATGGGATAAATCACAGTTTTCTGCAATGGTTACACGCTGGAACCATCTGGGGATCTTTAAACCACACAGATGTGGCTCCTGCCCTGGGATGTTCTGATTTAATTGGTCTGGCATACAACCTGGGCATCAGGATTTTTAAAAACTCTCCTGATGTTTCTAATGGGCAGCAAAGTTTGGGGAACCACTGGTTCAGTGCTCAAATTTATAGACGTGGAAATTGAGGCTCAGAAGTTACAAGTGAGTTGCCTGAATGTACAAAACTTACGAACTGACTCACTCTAAACCCACTGTTCTTCACACAACGTCGTATGGGTGGTCAAAAAAACTGATGTCAACCTTATTAAACACCCACCGCCGCAGCTCCCAACCCAGACAAAATAGCTGCCACTTTCTTGCCAGCAGAGAACGTGATCTAGCTCTTTGTGTCATACTGAGCAAAATTCTAAATATGCATTTCCCCTGGGAAGTAACAAAGAGAAGCAATCTAGAGAGGGGGAAGATGGAAAGAAATAACATTTCTGGCATTAGGACCAGGTGTGTTATCCTACCCCTGGATACCAAGTCAATAGCTGTCTTCGTGATGTCAATTTCCAAGCTAAAAAAACAAAAGGCTATTTGCAGAAACACTATGAAGCCTGAAGTTCTTATGTTTCTCGGGTAAAAACACCGAATATCTGATAATATTACTGACTTCAATATTAGCAATTTCTATCTAAATTTCCTTTAAGGAAAATTGCTTTTAAACATCACAGGAAAAAGAACATTGCTCAGCATGCACATTTATTTTCTCTCTCTCTGGGATTCAATGTCCTTCTATTTGGAAAGTAGAAATTGTAGGACAATAGATAGGAAAACTGATGGCATGCAATTATTCGTACTTTAAATTGAGTATATTAGAATCTGTAATGCCTCTTTCTCCAGCATAAGATTTATTTTTTAAAAAAATTTTTTTTTTTAACGTTTATTTATTTTTGAGACAGAGAGAGACACAGCATGAGCAGGGGAGGGACAGAGAGAGAGGAAGACACAGAATCTGAAACAGGCTCCAGGCTCTGAGCTGTCAGCACAGAGCCTGACGCGGGGCTTGAACTCACGGACCGTGAGATCATGACCTGAGCTGAAGTCGGCGGCTTAACCGACTGAGCCACCCAGGTGCCCCTCCAGCATAAGATTTTTTAAGCTCCCAGAGGACAGAAACCATGCTTGCCTTCCTTGGTGTTCGTTCTCTCATTAGCACAGGGAATGGCACATAAAGGGTGGTCAGTGAGGGTTAAACAGAACTACTCTGCTAAAGAAATACTAAGAGCTCCATTAAAATGCCTGTAGCCAAAGTCCTGTAGCTTTTGCTGTAACAACCAGGCACTGCTCATTTCAAAGCTTTAAAACAATCCATGTTAAATGGATCTTTCACCTTTAAGCTTCATATTGAACATCTTTCAAAAAAAAAAATGGGGGCACCTGGGTGGCTCAGTTGGTTGAGCGCCCGACTCTTGGTTTCAGCTCAGGTCATGATCTCATAGTTCGTGGGTTCAAGCCCCATGTCATGCTCTGTGCTAACAGTGCAGAGCCTGCTTGGGATTCTCTCTCTCTCCCTCTCTCTCTGCCCCTTCTCCCATCTCTCCCTCTCCCTCTCCCTCTGTCTCTCTCTCTCTCTCTCTCCATAAATAAATAAATAAATAAATAAATAAATAAATAAAACAAATAAATAAATAAATGTCATAGTTTCACATTTTTCCTCATTTCAAGGCAGTTCAAGACAAATGAAGATGCCTCCAGTGTACCTGTTCAGTGAGGAGTTGTGGGCTCCTATAAATCATTTATGATTATTTCTGTTTTGTCAGGAGCCATCTTTCAAGTTGTCTTTCAAGCTGCCTGTGGGTCATCAACTCTCAGAATTACTTTTGCCAATAAATAATCCCGTTCTCTAGTTTTTGACATAGAATGGGTTAAAAAAAAAAAATACCGGTGATGTGCCAAAAGCACATTCAGAATCAGTCTGAATATTCCTGAAGTGATAGTAATTTTTCTCAACTGGAGCTGTCTGTGGGGTCCGCCCTCAAAGCTGTCCTGTTTGGACTGGGCCCAAGGAAGAAAGAGGAGGCATGAGATCAGCAGCATTCTGAAGTTTACTTTGGGGACCGTGGAGGATAAAATGAGACTACAAACAGACATTTCTTTCTGTTATTTTTATCTCCCAGATTAGAAGAGAAAATCGTGATAGAATAAACATGTACTTAATACCTAATTTGGGGATTTTGGAAAACTTAGATCCAAGGGGACCGATGAAAGAAGGGGTAGCTGAGGGTGGCGGATAGGACAGCAGGGAAGGAAAGGGTCCTCAGGAGCTATCTTTCCAGGACCCAAATTGTATTTCACTGTGGTTATCATTGAGAATTCTAGAGAGGTTGGCAAAGAAGCATCTAGACGAGAAAAGGCTTTAGCATGACATATAAGCTGCTTTGATCATTTTGATATTGCTGTGGATGGGTAATTCAAAGTGGCTTTTGTTGGAAGTTTCTTTCAAAAAGCCATCGATTGGTAATAAAGAACCAGCTTATCCCTTGACGTTTGTCCAATAAATGATTACTTTCCTAAGGGAGCAAGTGTTTTTCAAACTCGCATTTTTGGACGGGCTGACCCACAGATGGGGTATTGTCCCTTGCCCTTGTTGGCAGAGTGGTGTATTGAACAGAGTGAAGACATCAGTGACAGGAACACCATTGTCTCCATCATTGGAAACACTGCAGATCAGGTGACTCGGTGCTCTCCTCCATAAACATTTACCTACGCTGCTAGTTTTCAGGTTTTCATCAAACCACTCTGTCACTTCCTTGGATCTACCATTTGGGCTAAATATACGATTCTACGGCAGTGTGCCAGATTTCTAAACCTCAAACTTTGAAGGACTGCAAACCCAGCTCTAAAGCAGTGTAGGCTTTGGAGTTAGCCATATTTGGGTTTGATTCTGGTGCTGTCACTTATTGTCATACAAAATTATTTGGACCTAATTTTTTGAACTCTGATGTCATCTTTGTAAATGGAGATATGAATACTTAATTCTCAGGGTTACTGTGAGGAATGCATAAGAAAATGTACGTGTAGTATCCAGGATAGTGCCTGGCACATAGTAGGCCCTCAATACACCAGAGCTACTACTATTTATTATTATATCATCATTATAATTATCACAATTATTTTACTACTATAGGACAACTCTGTAGGTGACTAAATGAAAAAAGAAGTGGTCTTTTTAAAAATTAGTTTACTAAAAAAATTTTTTTGACATTTATTTTTGAGAGAAAGAGAGAGACAGAGTGCGAGCAGGGAAGTGGGCGGGGGGGGGGGGGCGGCAAAGAGAGACAGAGACACAGAATCTGAAGCAAGCTCCAGGCTCTGAGCTGTCAGCACAGAACCCGATGTGGGGCTCAAACTCATGGACTGTGACATCATGACCTGAGCTGAAGTCGGATGCTTAACCGACTGAGGCACCCAGGCACCCCAGAAAAGAAGTGGTCTTAAATAAAAACAAAGAACTTACATGACTGACATCTTGCAAGCCAAATTTGTAAAATTTGTCATTGTAAATTCCTATACTTGGCATTACTGAAGTGTGTCTACAAAGTGCTCAGTTATCACTTAATAACAAAATGAAAATTACTTTAATTATTACCATTCAAACAGACATTTTACTACTCACTATTGTAGGACACTATGCAATTCAATACTGTATGACAATTGGGACAAAGTAAAAAATATGACCTTTTGCTTTTAGGAATAAAAAAAATTCCTGGAATTGACTCCTGAATTTAGATTTGTTCCTAGAGAATTTCAAGAAGAGAACTGACAGCTGTTTACAGATAAATCTCTAAACAAAAAGTATACTGCCAAACAGCTACTGGTTGGTGGTCATTCCTTTACAGGGCAGTGGAGATTGGTCTGGATGGCTCTTGGATTCTGTATCATTTCTACAGCTGGGATTTCAGGAGTTCAGGTGTGATGGTCCATTTTATGTGTCAACGTGAGTGGGCTAAGGAGTGCCCAGATTGCTGGTAAAACATTATTTCTGGGTGTGTCTGAGAGCACGCTTCTGGAAGAGATCTAGCAAATGAAATAGTAGACTGAGTAAGGATGATCACCCTCACCAGTGTGGGGGGCATCCTCTAATCTTTAAGAATTTGTACAGAACCAAAAGGGGGAGTCCAGGCAAGTTTGCTCCATGCTTTTAGCTGGAACATTTATCTTCTCCTGCCCTAGGACACTGGTGATCCTGGTTCTCAGGCCTTCTGTTTTGGATTAAAACTATATCACCAGCTTTCCTGGGCCTCCTACTTGAAGACAGCAGATCGTGGGGCTTCTCAGCCTCCATAATCGTGTGAGCCAACCCTCATAATCTCTGTCTCTGTCTCTGTCTCTCTCTCTCCCCACCTCTCCTCCCAACCCCTGCCACTGGTTCTGTTTCTTTGCAGAACCCTGACCAACAGGAGGGTTAACCCCCAAACATTACTGCCATGGTGCTCAGAGTGCAATTTTTTAGAGTACCCTCCTTTCCCTGAAATAAACCTTGAAAGTGAACTTGCCACAATTCAAGAAAAACGGAGTGAAGCTGGGGTCCCTGTCAGCAAAAAAAAAAAAAAAAAAAAAAAAAAAAAAAAAAAAAAAGTCTTCACCTGAAGCATGTAAACATCCAATGTAAGTCAAAATATATAATGAATAAGAAAGAAGTCAAAGGGGGGAGATAAGCTTTTAAGAGTAAGTAGAATAAAATTTTTGTGAGTTAAGAAAGAAGCATAAACTCTCCTTTGTAACATTCACCTCCTTATTAATCAGCAAAATTCCAATTGGAAGGAGGGGTTAAATCCTCTGCTAACAAAAGAATGCCCTTTCTTGGTTTAGTTGTCTCCCTATCATGCATTATACTCAACTTTAGATGACAGATTTGAAATTATAAGTGACCTTTCCTGAAGATGGGAAGTAATGGCACAGAAGGAGGTGGTGACAATGCCTTTTGTGCCCCAAGATGGCTGATCACCACTGGGTACCAACGAGGAGCAGAGACGTGGCTCTCAACAGCTTGCGAGCACAAGTGCACTTAAGTCTCCCAACAACCATATGAAGCAGAGACTATGATTTACTCCACGTAAATAGTCTCACGGCACATTTTTCAGAGGCAAGATTGAACCCAAGGCTGCCTGCCCTCCAAGTCCCATGTTATTAACTGCGAGGTCATTAAACCAGAGGCAAGAGTCAGTGGAAGTCTCTTCACAGGGCTGACTGAATGAATGCATTCAGCCTGAATGAATGCAATTATGTGGAGACCCAGAGCTGAAAGAGGAACCAGGCAAACTGCCAGCCCCAAAGGGACTAGAATGAGGTTGTGCATGGGTCAGAGATCGGGGGCTCTGTCAACCTCTTCAGTGTTTCTGCTAGGGCCAGATAAAAGGGAGACTGTATGGATCGCTCTCTGCCACATACCAGCTGTGTGATCTTGGAGCAGCCATCTAAGCTCTCTGAGCCTCAGTCTCTTATATGCAAAACTGTGGTTCATAAGAGTCTGTGCCTCTAGTAGAGTTACTTTTGCTGCTCAGGGTCCATCGACACTTCTCGTCAAAGGGTCCTGAATTTTCTTTTAGGGTGCTGCCCTCAACCCTATTCACGGCTCATGTGCTTTGGGTGCTACTGCACGTGAGTAAAATCTAGCCAATGAGAGTGCTGTATTACCAGAGTCCTATAAACGTGGCCTGGAGAGTTGATGAAATGCAGTAAGACCTAGGCCCAGGCTCTTGGGCAACCATTCACTTCTGAGAATGTAGCAAACATAGAGGAAGGCAGAGTCAAGAAATAGAAAAAGTATCATTTGGGATCCTGAATCAAGCTCTACCTGAAGCCAAACTTATCACAGTGTTTTTCAATTAAATGAGTCCGTTGGTTAGGGTATTATAGTTGAAAATGTCCTAACCATATTATATAGTTGTTGTGAGGATAAAAGATGGTTTTATGTAAACAGTTAACACAGTTTGTGACACATATTAAGTATACGATATTAGGTACTTTAATTTTTCTCAGAGTCTAAGCCTACACTTTGGGAACTTAATTATTTTTATGCTTTTAGTTTTTTTCCATTATATATTTTTGATTGCCTTTAGGTTTTTGGTAACATTCCTTATTTAACCATCTAGTGTTGTAGTTAACAAACGTGAAACAATTCAGCCTAGTTTAGTAATCATATATGCAAATAAAAATAAGGTAGATTATTTGGTTATAGTATATAATAGTCTTGTACTCTTGAAAGCAATTTAGCAATACTATAAAAGTCCTCAAAAATGTCCATTTTTTTTAATCCAAAAATTCACTTCTGCCATCTTCTCTTCTCTTATGAAAACTACATAAAATTCAGGCAAAGATTTATGTATCACAATAGTATACATAATAGTGAAAAATTGGAAGGAAAAGCCTAAGTATTGAGCAATGGATGAATGGCTCCGAAAAGTATGAGCCAGTCACAGAACTGAATATTTTGTATCCATTAAATAAAGACATTTACAGAGAGTTGTTTATAACAAGGCGAATGAACATGCCATAATATTAAATGAAAAGGGGATATTGAAATATACACATATTAAGAATTTAGTCATGTAAAATATTTTAGGTATATCATAGCATATATATGAGGGGAAAAAATGAAGGAAAATACCAAAGTATTTGCCAGAGAGATTCACAGTGCCAGAGTTGTGCACCGTGTCCTGTAGGAGTTAGAATTTGCTGCCTTTTGTGTCAAAGTGACAATTCAGGCTGTTAAGATACATTAACAGCTATATCTAGGAAAAATATTTGGGCTGTTGAACCAGGGGCCCAATCCAGGCATCATCTATCAGCTTTCTCTGGCAGGGATTTAAAGGAAACAAACTGAAGAACATTTTCCCAGACAGTCCGGGTGAAGTGTGGAATTAGGATCCCTTCTGCACCGTGTTGCACTCAGCCCTGGCATTTCCCTGCTTCAGCCTCCAGTTAGAAATGTAACTGTTGGGTTAGTGGGTGGAAACGCAAACCCAGTTTGCTCTGCTTTGGGGAACTACCTGTCCTAATGTCCTAACAAAACCATGTTTCTCTAGTTTATCATCAGAATTCTTGCACCTCGGTTCCTCCACTTAGCAATAGCTACCGTTTCTTAACACACTTCTGTTTTTTTTAATTAAAAAGATTTTTTAACGGTTATTTATTTTTGAGAGAGAGACAGAGACAGAAACACAGACAGACAGAGTGTGAGTGGGGGAGAGGCAGAGAGAGAATCGGAAGCAGGCTCCAGGCTCCAAGCTGTCAGCACAGAGCCTGACGCGGGGCTCGAAGTCGTGAACCGCGAGATCATGACCTGAGCTGAAGTCGGACGCTCAACTGACAGAGCCACCCAGGAGCCCCAGCTTGCTTCTTATATCAGATCCAGGGTTCGGCACTTGACACATTTTACATTACTTGACGTAATACAGCCCTCCCTGAGGTAGATGTTATTATTCTCAGATGCTTGAGAGCAATGGGTTGATGTTGCCTTCTCCGAGACAGAGGCAAGGCTCTTGTAGGTCTGCTTGCTCCTGCTGCTCAGGGGTTGGGAGGCTTCTTGAGGCTATAGTGACTCTGGGTTAAAAGTACCTGTTAAAAGGGGCGCCTGGGTGGCTCAGTCAGTTGGGCGCTGACTTCGGCTCAGCTCATGATCTCACGGTTCGTGAGTTCGAGCCCCGCGCCGGGCTCTGTGCTGACAGCTCAGAGCCTGGAGCCTGCTTCAGATTCTGTGTCTCCCTCTCTCTCTCCCCCTCCCCCACTCACGCTCTGTCTCTCTGTCTCTGTCTCTCTCAAAAATAAATAAACATTAAAAAAAAAGTACCTGTTAAGGGCATTCATTCATTCAACAAATAATGACTGAGACACTTACCCTATGTCAGGTACTGTTCTCGGCACAAGAGTGAGTGAGTTAGGAAGAGTAACTTCAGAAGGGAGTCAGGAAGAATGGTCCCTGACCTCCTGGAGCTTACACTCTGGTGAGGATCAGCGGAAATAATCAGATAAATGAAGACACAACTAAGACAATTTGGGGCAGTGGTAAGTACCAAGCAAACAATGGAACATTAAAGAGTGAGCTAAGTAGAAGCATCACTGTAGCAGAAGTGAGAAGGACAGAGGTGACTGAGAGAAGAGACCCGTAATGGGAGGGACCAGTGATATGATCACCTGAAGGAAGAACCATCCAGGCTGAGGGACAGCAGGTGCAAATATCCTGAGGTTGAATCGAGCCTCACAGGTTCAAGTTGGGAGAACGGCATCTGTCTGGCTGGAGTGGAGTGAATGGGGACAAAGAGCAGCTGAGGTTGGAGGGGCAGGTGAGGCCTGGCCCTAATAAATATTCCAGTTATGGCAAGGAATGTGGAGTTTATCCAAAGTGCTCCAGGAAGTAGGTGGCTCAGTCAGTGATTTTGGCTCAGGTCGTGATCTCACGGTCAGGAGATCAAGTCCCACTTGGGATTCTCTCTCTCTCTCTCTCTGCCCTTCCCCTGCCCTCTCTTTAAAAACAAAAAATTAAAAAAACCAAAGTGCTCTAAGAAGGCATTGGAAGTTTCTAAGCCAAAGAGGGGTGAGCCCTGATTTCTGTTTTAAATGATTACTTTGGTTTCTCCAGAGTGAAACCTGGGCTGTACAGGGTCAGGAGTGGAAGAAGCAAGCCACCAGCCAGGAAGCTGTTGCAGGGGTCCAGGGAAGGGATGATGGTTAGGACCACCTGCTTGGTGAGAACTCTCTCTCCCTGGGGTGACCAGCTCCTCTGAGCTAGCAATTCGGTAGTATCCTTCCTTCTCGTATCCCTGGAGACTGGACAGGACAGGGAAAATCTCCCCTGAGTCTACAGCCCTGTCTGTTTCTTGCTGGTCCTTGTGGCAACTACATGGGCCCGGCTCTCGACAAATCGCCCTGCCTCCAGCCTCTTCAGGCTCCCTCAATGGAGCCCCATTGCTGTGGAGGCCAGGGGACTCTGTTAACCAGTATTGTCCATCTTTGTCTCTAAGCAGACAGGGCCTGTGTGCCCACTAGCTTCTTCAGGTACCTATTTTGTTTACATGTGCTCAACTCAAGCACAGTCATGCTGGTAAAAAGGCTTTCAATGGTTTATTCAAAGGAGGGGCAGAGGGAAAGACTCCAGATTTTTGGACCCCAGATAGCTCTTCCTAAACAGAGCTTGATAAGTTAAGTGTAAATGAATCAGAAACATGTGCATACTGGGTTTCTCTTTGCAGGCACTTTGGTTTAAAAATGAAAGGCAGGGTTTAGGGGAATGTGGGAGAGCATGTCCCTGAGCTTTGCAGGGACCTGAGCAAGAACTTCACAGAATGGAGGGCCCCAAACATGGTGACATTTTCCCCTGTTCTAATTTCTTTCATCCCAGGCTGTGAGAGCTGCTTGATATATGTGGCATTCTGCCGCGTTTTCCTTGCAGACACTATGCTGCTGGTATTCCTTGCTTCCTTGCCAAAGACCTTATTATGCTGTGGGTTAAAAGTATGCTTCACCAAAGCCCTTTTGACTTAAACATCTTAAGAAGTTCACAGACTTTGTTCTCACGGGATCCAGGCTTTTGACAGCAAGCACTAAGTCACTCTTTTAGCGTGTGCGGCAGCCTTGTGTAGCTGAGAGAGGACACCGTCTGGGCCTCGTTCAGAAACCCATACCAGCTCCATGACCTTGTGCGAGATGGTAGTTACACTATCTCAACCTTAGGGTCCTCATCTGTAAAATGGGGACAACGCCTTATCTGCTTCCAAGAGCTGTTCGGGAGGGCTGCCTAAATTGTGGAGTGCATATAAATAAAACGGCTAGTGGTAATGAATGTGCCAGAAGGTTGTGAAGCGTTTTAAAATGGTACATCTCATTTATCTGAAAGTGATATGTGGTGGAGGGGGCAGGGGAATAAACATGTGTTCCCTTATCTTTTATGCTAAGGGAGGGTCAGGATATAATCTAAGTTGGAAGGAGACAATTAGGGATGAGTTCAAAAAAAGCATCTCTTCCCACCCTTATTCTGTGACTGTCCGTGATTAAGAATCCTAGGATTTCAGAGCTTGGAGAGCTTCTTGTTAATCTCTTTATTTCACACTCAAGGAATCTGAAGCACCAAGGGGGAAATGACTGTCCTGTGGTGACATAATTACCTCACTGAAAATGCTACGATGCCAGTGGTTGAGAGAATAAGGTCCGTCTTAGCAGTGAGAATGTCACAAGAAATGGGGTTCATTTATCTATAAAGCGTTTTCCGAGCATCTTGTATTATTCTTTATTTACATTAAAAAAATTTCTTTTAATGTTTATTTTTGAGAGACAGGAGAGAGAGAGAGAGAGAGAGAGAGAGAGAGAGAGAGCCAGTGGG
Organism: Panthera leo; assembly: GCF_018350215.1. NCBI lineage: Eukaryota > Metazoa > Chordata > Mammalia > Carnivora > Felidae > Panthera > Panthera leo. The sequence continues at coordinate 30,045,253 of NC_056692.1, forward strand.
GGAGGGGCAGAGAGAGACAGAGACACAGAATCCAAAACAGTCTCCAGGCTCTGAGCTATCAGCACAGAGCCTGACGTGAGGTCTGAACCCACAAATCCCATGAGATCATGACCTTAGCCAAAGTCAGACGTTCAACCGACTAAGCCACCCAGGCGCCCCTTTATTTGTTTATGTTTAATTTCTAGGGCTTAGTAGAGTTCCTTGCATGCAACAGGCACTCAACAGAATTTTGCAGAATGAGTAAAGAGTACTAGGTAGGAGAGGGAGCAACAGGAAATGAAAAGAAAGCATGATTTCAGACCTGAAGGAGCTTACAGTCTAGCTGTGGAGACAAGGTGTTTATGAAAAAAACCCAGAGCAGTGTAAGTAATTGTAAGTACAATGAAACAGGACTTTTTTCCTTAAGAAAAACAATTTTTATTTTTTATTTATTAAAAAGTTTTTTTTATTTTTATTTTTTTTTTTTTTAATTTTTTTTTTCAACGTTTTTTATTTATTTTTTTTGGGACAGAGAGAATCAGAGCATGAACGGGGGAGGGGCAGAGAGAGAGGGAGACACAGAATCGGAAACAGGCTCCAGGCTCCGAGCCATCAGCCCAGAGCCTGACGCGGGGCTCGAACTCACAGACCGCGAGATCGTGACCTGGCTGAAGTCGGACGCTTAACCGACTGCGCCACCCAGGCGCCCCTAAAAAGTTTTTTTTAATGTGTATTTATTTTTGAGAGACAGAGAGAGACAGAGCACAAGTCGGGAAGGGGCAGAGAGAGAGAGGGAAACACAGAATCTGAAACAGGCTCCAGGCTCTGAGCTGTCAGCACAGAGCCTGACACAGGGCTCGAACCCACAAGCCAGAGATCATGACCCGAGCCAAAGTTGGATGCTTAACCGACTAAGCCACCCAGGCACCCCCCAAATTTTTTTTAATGTTTATTTTTGAGACAGAGAGAAAGAGAGAAAGAGAGAAAGAGACAGCACACGCGAGCAGGGAAGGGGCAGAAAGAGAGGGAGACACAGAATCTGAAGCAGGCTCCAGGCTCTGAGTTGTCAGCACAGAGCCCGACACAGGGCTCAAACCGGCGAACTGTGAGATCATGACCTGAGCCGAAGTCAGAGGCTTACCCGACTGAGCCACCAGGCACCCCAAGAGAAACAGATTTTAAACAAAATGGGGTAATTTGGGTCCGTAAACAAGCAAGACATCTAATGTTGGCATTTGCGCGGTGAACCTGTCATTAAGCCATCCTGCACAAAGGGGCTCATGGCTGAAGCTGGGCAGTTGCCCCAGGGCAACACTCTGATTTCAGCCCTTGATACAAGGATGAGCGTGTGACCTTGTACGGGGCCAGCCACAGCGCTTCCTTGCCCTTTGGTATATGATCAAGAGAGAGAGGAGGTCTTTCTTCCTTTTGGATTGTTAGTCCACAGAACACACACTTGGAAGTGGCCAGCGGCCTTTCCTGACAGGCAGGAAGAGACTAAGAATGATGTCATTGGGCAGTCCGGAGAGGAGCCAAGAGATGGAGAAGGAAGCAGGTATGATGACTTATTTGAAATCCCTAGATCCAGCCATGACTTAATGTCCACCTTTGGACTTCTAGTTACATGAAATAAATACAATAAATTCTTTTTCTCCGAAAGCGTTCCTGTCCCTTTTATTTAAAAAAAAAAAAAAAAAAAAAAAAAAAAAGGAATACAATTGGAAAGGTACCCTGAAGGTCTATTAGCATTGGGTGGGGAAGCTACGTGGGTTGATGAAGATAAATGGATCATTTATGGAAGCCAGTGGTATTTGAAAAGGCTCAGTACCGGGGGAAGGAGGCTAATGCTGAGTGCTGAGTCATGAAGGAGAGTGGGAAGTTACCTCTGGTCTTCTCTGGGAAGCAGGAAAGTCCATCCCTCCATCTGACCCCGTATACCTCTACTCACTGGCCCCAGGTCCTAAAAGATCTGCCAATGGAATCCACTATTTGGAGTAAGTCAGACATTCTTAAAATATGTTCTTCTGAGTACCCAGTGTAAACAGACTGTAGTCAAATACAGTAAAACCTTGGATCGCGAGTAACTTGTTCTATGAGTGTTCTGCAAGATGAGCAAACATTTTTAATAAATTTTAACTTGATAAATGAGCGATGTCTTGTAATATGAGTAGTGTGTGACACCAAACAGCACATGATCACAACTGAGCTAATTGTTCTTCTCTGTCTGTCTGTTTCTGTCTCTCTCTCGCTGTTGGATTGTGGGTGATCATCTCCCATGCTCAGATGCTCAGTCTCAGGCCGTGGTGTCTGGCGGATATCAGTGATTTTTCAGAACATTGGAAGGTGCCCACAACTGGCACTAGTGCATTTTTTGTCACTTCAAAGCACCTATGGACAGTCCTTTGCTTTTCCAGACAACAGGAAGTTTGGGAACGCTTTGCTTTATTCTAGGTCAGGCTGCCTGCAGATAGAGACCCTTTCCTCTGCTGCCTTCTTGCCAGTTACACTAAATACAGTATACAACAAGAGTTTATCAGTACTGTACTGTAGTCAACATCTGTGAAAGTGTATAAAATCGACCCCACGCAGAAAAAGATTCCACTGAGCCAATAGATAGCAGTGATTCCGTTAGTGATAGTGAAAGTTGTCCTACATGATAGCCCTCCTCTCCCTTGCCTCCTTCACACCAGCCATAAAGGTTTTCCAAGGTAAGTACAGGTTAATTTGTTTATTTTTCTTTATATTTTGTATTTTCTTTATTATTTTGTATTATATTACAGTAATGTAATCATTTTTATATGAATATTTTTGGGTTGTGGAATGAATCTTTTGAGTATCCAGGATTTCTTAGGGAGAAATTCGCCTTGATATACAACCGCTTTGGATTACAAACATGTTTCCAGAATGAATTATGCTCACAAACCAAGGTTTTACTTCAGGACTTCTTAGATTTAACTCTGCTATTCTTCTAGAACCCCCATGAGGCAGCTAGAGTATATATTTCTTAACTTTTTGGTTCAAAGAACTCTTTGTTTTGTTTTCTTTTGTTTGGAGGAGTCTCTTGTAAGAACATTTTTTTTTGATAGGCATTGGGTTCAAGTGTCCTTTCCCTAGAAGGACCCCTGCAAAGCACCATATTGTTTGGGGGAAATAACGTGTTATTTTAACCTGTCTTCTTTCCACAAAGTATTGGAGATACAGAGGTGAGTGGAGCAGGGAATGTGCGGCTAGCAGACCAAGAACAGACTACTAAAAAGAGTATGGCAGGGAGAGTGTTGGACCAGCTCAGGAACCAGGACAAGAGCAGCAATAACAACTGTGTGGAAGACAAGGCTCTGAACTCCTCTGTAACCAAGGCAGAAAGAAGAAGAAATCATGATGAGTCCCTTTCCTAAATTAATGAAACAATCCTCTAATATTCTTGAGTTTTACAGCTGAATTACCTCCTAAAATACAAGCAAAATAGTTAATTGGGAGAGGCAAAGAATTTTTTTCCTTTTTAGCACTGAACCCTTGGAAAAAATTGATCACATAGCTCCTTGTGTAGGGGGTATTGGATAACATAATGGATGGTCTTCAACAGCAAACTAGGCAAAGACACAGAAACATCCCCCATAGGGCTGTTTCATCTGTTAAAATTCAATGAAGGCCAAGGACAATTACAGCTCTTTGTAGGAATGTCTATAGTGAGCTAAGGGCATGCAGTCTGACACATTACTTAGGTGACCTCAATTCATACTGGATCGATAGGGCTTAGGGATATAGACAGAGCAGCTAATAGGTCAACCTGGTGGAAACCACCAATGTGCACCGAGTAGATTACTGGCTTAGTTAACTAGTGGAGAAAGCTGAGAACTGGGTTCTGAGTGAAAGGTATATAGACTAGGGTCATTTTGAAGGTGGGAAGAGGAACCGGTAAGGAGAGGGAGAGAAAGGGAAGGCAGCAGGGGAAGGCTCAGGTGGAAGCAGCAGTCAGACTCATGATGGTTCAGCAAGCAGGTGACTTGGAGGATGCAGAATTAGATTCAAACATGGGTGAAATCCTCACAGAGTAGATGGCCTAAGACAGTGCTGGTACAATGAGGCCAAGCTCTGAGGCCCCAAATCAGAAACTGAAGGAATATATAGCCCAAGGTTCAAAATGATTATATTTCCAAATGGTAGAGAATCCCAACGCTCAAGATACATAATAGTGTTATTTACAAATGACTCAAGCACAACTGAAAAGTGTCAAGAAAACCAAATTTCACTGTTCACTGATTTTAAAAGTTCTCCAGTCTGGGGGCACCCGTGGCTCAGTCAGTTAACGTCTGAAGCTCTTGAGGTTGTCTCAGGTTATGATTTTGCAGTTCCTCGAGTTTGAGCCCCCACGTCAGGCTCTCTGCTGTCAGTTTGGAGACAATTCAGATCCTCTGTCTTCCTCTCTCTGCCCTTCCCCAGCTCGCATGCTCTCTCTCTCAGAAATAAACAACAACAAAAAAAATTTTTTTAAGTTCTATAGTCTGGTTGTCCCAGAGATAAGCCAATAACTGACTCCTCATGGTTACACCTGTTTTTGTGTGTCCCTCCCTCATCACATAACAAGGCCCTCTGGTTACATTACGTATACAGTCCCACACCTGGACTCCAGGCTGTGCTGGTCCTAAGTCAGTTTCCCTACCTCCCTAACCACAGCCTTAAAACTTCCCATTAAAAAAAAAATGTTTATTTATTTTTGTGGGGGGGGGGTAGAGAGAGAGAGGAACCTCAAGCAAGTTCCACATTGTCAGTGCAGAGCCTGATGCAGAGCTTGAACTCACGAACAGTGAGATTATGATCTGAGCTCAAATCAAGAGTCAGATGCTTAACAGACTGAGCCACCAGGTGCCCCCAAACTTCCCATTTAAGCATTACACAGTTTGTTTAAATCTTGTTTTTTTTTTCTAAAAATATCAGGGATTCTTTAATTCCCATAAACCCATGAGCTACACCAACATTTATTATTTTTTAAAAAGAATATAAGCTAGCATGGAAAGGGAGATGCAGAGCAGAGAAGGAGGCAATAGAAACTGCTTGGAGTGGCTACAATTTGATGGGAATATCACAGAAAACCTCTAGAAAGTATGTGATGGTAGTAGGGTCAGAGCTTAAGGACTAGGGGAAGGGTTCTGAGGAGGGCAATGCTGTTTCCTCCCCAAAACAAAGTCTTTGTAGTGGGGAGAGGAGGGTACTAAGTAGGTTTTATGGGTCCCGAACAAAAGGAACCATGGAAAACCGACTATGAGTCATGAAAGGGAATTTTGAGGTCATCTCATTAACTGCCCAGGGTGGTTGACTTATAAAAGAGAAAACGGAAGCCCAGGTAGACTGTCATTTCTCTAAGGTCAGACAGCAGCACAGCTAAGGTTAGGGTCTAAACTTTGAGATGCCCAGCTCTGAGTTCTATTTGCCACACTATGCTGAGGGGCTACAAGTGCAGGAGAGAGCTGTCTTGCTATCTTATCCTGAGAATGGGTGACTTTGAGGGGGCAGGGGAGGGCTGGAGAGATTGGACACACGTAGGGAATTTACCTAGAACAACAGAAAAGGAAGGGACGAGTGTGTATCTAGACTGAAAACTTTAAAAACCTGCTCCTGGTGTCCTAATGAGCTCCTGACACTTCAGAGTTGCAGGAAAATACCAAGAATCGTCTAAGTTTAGGAGATCTGAGAGGCAAAAGAGGCTCTGAAAAGTGCCCACACTGGGCCAGGCAGGCATGCAGCCAACAGACCCAGCTGTTCGTGTTTCAGGAAAAGGGCAATCGATGGAATCCTTCTGCAGAGGAAGAGAGGCTCCACATAGTGAATAAGTCATACGGTTCAGCCTCTTCACAGACAACGCAAATCTGCTGTGGTCACTTGACCTCATTCTGTGGCTTTCTCCTCATGGATTTGACCCACATGTACCAACACTCTCACAGAGGAGATGCTCTCGTCTCAGGGTGTCCCAGCATCTTTCCATTGCTATGATTTGTGGCCAGCTCTTCCAGGAATCTGGGTCCCTCTCCCCATCTTTAGTGAGACTCCAGTATCGCCTGACTGGACGGAGGGTGGGGGAAATCCCCACAAAACATTTCCCTGCCTCTCTTCCTTTCCCTCTTTGATCTTTTGACAAAGTGAAATGTCACACAACGGCGGCCTCGGAGGTCAGACCTTCATTGTTGGTTGGTCCCACCGAGGAGTCTTAAAGTTTAGAATGAACCGTTGGAAGCCCTTCGGGATGGAGGCTAAGGTACAACAGCAGGTATCGGAGGACTGTGACAAATGAGAATAGTGTCAAGAGAGACTGTTCAAATAAACAGTCGGATGCTTGGAAGCACAGCCTGAAGACCTCAGATCTTTCTCTCCCCTCTGTTTTTTCTCCCCCCAAAACAGAAGATTAAGTTTGCTGTGAACATGAGCTGATGAAAAGAATTCAAATAGTGCTTTGAATAGGACCCCAGTCAGACCCACAGGAGAGCTACAAATTGCTTTTGGAGACACCAGTCTCCCTTTACAGAAAGTTAGCATAAAGCCCACATATCTTCTTTCTATAAGGTACTAACTTGTAAATTAACCTTTAATGGTGTATAAATGATGTTCTGAAAGAACTGCTTATGCAGCTATATTTATGATCTAGAAAATTGCAAATATTTACAAGATTATAGGTGTTAATGGTCTGTCAAAAATGTTTGTATATTGTACATACATTAAATCCCGGTTTCAGACCACCCTGGTATAAAAGACCACCACTCTCTAGTCCCATATAGTGTTTCACTTTGATTCCATATATGCCAATCCCTATAATTAGCCTGTTCCCTAATATAGATCAAGTCCACTTTATAGGGAATTCTCCCAATAGTTTTCATTTAATTTAAATCCAGTGCCTGGACCCGTCTATGTAAACTGTTTGGTAAATGGCTCAGGATGGCCAATCGATCTTATGTCAGTCCTTTGGAGGTTCCTGGGCCATGGCCTGCGAACCTGTCTGTCTTGTTTCTGAGTGGGCCCCACTGCAGGGTCCCGGTTTGACTGCTTTCCTAAAATAAAACTAAGTATATATGCGTGCTCCCATGACTCGGCCTCTGTGCTGAGGTTTGGTCCTTTGAGCACGAAATGTACATAAGCCACAGACATAATTCATTTCAAAGAGCAGCTCATTGTTACGACTGCACCTTGACTCTGGTGCTGGACAACGGGAAAGGATCCTGGAACAGGGGGACAATCTCTTTCTTTCCTGTGTTTGCTAATCCTATTGTGGCTCCTCTCTCTGAATAACCTGTGTCACTGTTCCATGAGGGGGTGCAGCAGGAAGAAAACAGAAAGTGTCACAGGTTGTTCTGAAATGGTTCTTCCATCCTGGTTTATTACCTCCTTTGCACACTTTCATTAACGTCAAACTGTTTCCACGGCTATCTCAGGATGATTGGTCTCTGGAGGCATCTGCCGGGGCTGTGTCTGCCTCATTGGGAATGGGGAGATCAAGCTTATTTCCCAACGTTATGAAAAGAACTGCCTTCCCGCCCATTCCGTCTGATAAAAACACGTAGGAATCTGTTTGCCCAAGTCCCGACGAGAAAAGATTAACTTTTGAATTTTTATACAAATCTTCAAATAATCACTCCCTCCCACTCCACTCCCCCACCCCACCCTCAAAAAACAGCAGGGAAATAATGAAATCAGTTTTCTCTTAAGCTCTTTAACGATTGCTGACGACACACACTTAATTTTCTTGAAAATAAAATAGGTGTTTGGGTGGCTGCAACAGATTGAAACCATTGAAGTCTCGGCAGAGGTCTTAAATGGGGCTGGCTGGATGACTTCAGGCCCCAAATGAAGAGCAGCATGTCTCCAGAGCTAAGGGGACAGGCTCGTGACCATGCTAAGAAATCAGAAACTCGGCTGGGGAGACAGTGGCCCCACCAGTCCTCGTCAGCCTCTCCCTGAGAGGATTCTCCAAGCTACCAAGTCTTTCAACCTGCCTAGTATGGGGGAAAGATTCATTAAAATGATAGTAGGATGCTTGGGAGACTTAGATATAGAGGGTTCCATCGGAGCTGTTTTGGAAATCTCTCCACGTCAAAATGCCTGTCAGACTCATTAGACTAATAATTCCCTCTTGGATCCTGGCCCCTTTGGGGACCCAGGCAGGTAGAAAGGAGGTTCTCTGAGATATTCCCAGCACGCCAGAAACACTCAGTGGAGTTGTAGAGCTAACTGGGTTCAGACACAAGGAACAACTCACATGTATTTCTTCTAACTCAGATTCTACCAATTCAACATGTTTATGTTGGTTATCTTATGATGGCAGTTTTTGTTTATGAACAAAATGAGAAAATTATTTCTCAATTAATTGAGTCTGGTATACAGACCTTATCATTCCAACTATGGAATCTGGGAGGAGAGGAAGATTATAAGTTCCCTGAAGGTGAAAAGTCAGGAGCCACTGGTTTGGGGGGGCTCTGTGCAGGATATGGAGCACCAGGTCACCGCATGTTTTATTCATGTGCCAAAAAGCAAACACAAAATGCACATCTCAGTCGGGGGCAGATTCCAGTATCTGTTCACTTGCCTTTTATGTTTATCCAGGAAAGCCGAAAGTACTATTATCTGAATAGCCAAATGTACTATAGCCACATGCTCTCAAAAGGAGGGAATGAGCTCGCCTTCTCTCCTACTCGGGAAGTGATCCTTTTTAGAGTGGAAGCTTAAAATTAGGATTCGACCCAGGCACCACACAGGTAAGGCTGGATCCTGGCTATTCTGTAGTGTTGTCTAAGAGGGAGGGGCCTGGAATAGTCGCACAAACAGCCCAGCGTCCACTCCTCCTGGGGAGGTTGGCAAAGCCTGAGAGGGATTCAGGGATTCATCAATTGTTTCAAACTCTTTTTTTTTTTTTTTTTAAACATTCTGGGTTTGGCAAAACCCCAGACATACTTTACCAAGCACTGTTTCCCTCATTTTTTAATCCCATGTGTATTTCAAATGCAATCCGTATGTTACTGATTCATTTACACTTAACTCCTCAAAAATGCTGGTTGGGATGAATTAGTCGATGCCCAAGGAGAAGTATGGGCCCCTTTTAAAGATGATGTTAGGAACCTTTCCCCCATCCTTCTGCCTTCATTTGCCAAATGTAGTTCAAAGTGAATCAGCACCCTAGCCCCACCCTACCACCACCACCAATTTTTAATAGCATTAGAAAAGGCAATCCCAAGGAGCACTAAATTTGGGGAAATTTCTTTATTCCACTCTCCCTCATTTAAAAATCCTTGTGTATTTTTAGGGAAATCTAATCCATATGCTTCTGATTCATTTACACTTAAATCATTAAAATGTTGTTTTGAACAAGCCACTTGGTGAGCAGAAATGAGTATGAGCCTTCCTTTAATATTATTTCTTCAAGCTCTTTTCTGCAAAACAGGAAGTCACATTGGGGAAGCTGAATACCCAAAAGTTAAAATTTGGTGTGATAATTCTTAGGCCACCATGGTTTAGATAAATCTATTTTTGGCAATCCTCACACAAAATCCAGTGCAGTGCTCTGTTTGGATGGCAGACGTATGCTCATAATTGCACATAATCAGCTAAATTGCATCTGTAAGTTACTTCCTTTAATTTGAACGGTGTGTGTGTGCACACGTGTGTGAGTGTTGCCAAATCTTTTGGATCCTAAGCACACCTGGCAAAATGGCACTACAAAAGGAATCACATGCTGAGAAAAAGGAGAGAATCTAACAGTTTATGTATTGGCCAAAAGCATTAATCAGGAACATAAGGGATACCTTCTTTAACTAGCCCTAGTTAAAGACTAGTTAAAGTCACTGAACCGGTGTCATCATGCTCACTGACAAACTAGAGGGGCAAACTGTTACCATCTCCTTTTCTCTCTCACCTGTGATAACAGATGCTGGTGGACTTTCTCTCTCCCTCTCTCTCTCTCTCTCTTTCTCTCCTTTTTGTCTCCCTTCCCTGAATCTCAATGGTATAAATGATACTGGGAACACTTACTTATTCCAACCTTTTCATTTAACAGAGGAAGAAACAGAAGACCAAGAGTTGGTGACAGAACTGAAACAAGGATATAGAACACGTGACTACTCAAGTCACATTGTAGCACAGTGATTAAAAATGAAGATCTGTGATGTGCGTCGGAATACTGACTCTACCATTCAGTAGTGGGGGATTCGGTATTAGCAGTCCTGTTACAGAACTTGATTCCCTCAGAATGATTCCCTCATGATTCCCTCAGTTGATTGAGATGATTCCCTCAGAATGAATCCCTCATGATTCCCTCAGTTGATTCCCTCAGAAATGGGGATAATAATAGTAGTTACACTGTAGAGCTGTTGGGAAGCTTACATAATATACACCACATAACAGTGTCGAGATATAATAAGCACCCAACAAATCATAGCTGATGTTCTTTCTACTCCTCTGTATAGTTACTCTGTATCTCTAATACTTGGGAAATTTCATCAGGGCAAAGGAACATGCCTATCATTTTATGAATAATGAGACCAGTGGTAGCTGCCATGGGCTGGACAAATTGTGTATGTTCTGAAGTCCTCTTTCTCCACCAGCCCTTTATTCTGAATTATGCACCATGGTGGGCAGACTCCACGCTCCACACAGAAAGCACATGGGTTCCTTCCCCTGAACAAAGCCCTGTCATACTGTGGGAATGAGAAAGCAAAATGGAGCCAGTTTAGAGGGAAAAAATAGCATGGCAGCAATAATTTATTAATATTGTTATAATTTTCATGTCTATGGCCCAATATTATCTTTAAAATATTACATTTAAGCCATAGTAGGGCAATATCATTTCTAGTTCAGGCCACAGGTCATGAAAGTTCCTCAAAGCTCACCTGTCAGGTAAAGCCATCTGAATCCCATCTGAACTATGAGATGGGGGGTTTCATGGAAAATAAAAACATCGTGTCATTGTAATAAAATCATCACGTACAAGCGAACACAGAGGCAAGAAAGAGTTAAATTTATAAACCCTTCCCTTGGCTCTTACTTTGGCTAAAATTTTAGACTTCTAGAAGAGACTTTTAGGAGCAGCAGCATCAGTCTGCTACAGAAGCTGGTGATAGGGTCTCGATTTTTTCATATGTTAGGTTGAGGAATCGTAGTGAGGTTTTCAGGGTGGCATTAGAAGAGGAACAGGACAAGTAGCTGAAAAAGTGCTCTTGGAAGGGGTGAGGGCATGGTGGGAGCAAGAAGACAGGTAAGATAGCCAGTGCATATTTCCTCTCGGATTCCAAAGTCCCCACTGGAGCGTCCAATGCTGCTTAAGAAAGCCCATGGTAACCTCTTTTCTAGACCTGGGGTGACACATCCTTTAATATTAATGCCTTAAATTGTCCAAAGGAAACTGTGGCTATGCCTGTTTCCAACAGTGCCAAACATCTGGAAGGAGGTTGCAGGGAGGGAGTCCCCTGAATAGTCCTCATGTCCTCATTTGCTTGTGGCCTGGAGGGTTGGTGACTGTGAGAAAATTGGCAAGGTTTCTCAACAGGGCATCATCCTGGGAGCGAAGCTAAGAGTCTAAGCGGAGGGTTTTACACACTGTTGGAAAATGCTCCTACCATGTCATCTGGGTGTCTGCAGGGCTTGAGCTGTGGGATTTACCCTCTTTTTCCAGAGTCATGAGCAAAAGAGAAACTGTTAGTGTTTAAAGGCCTGCGAATAAATTAGTTGTGTAGCACATCACAATTGATGTAGCCCTGGTGTTTGCAGCTCCATCTGTAGCCAGAGGCAGGGAACAGATAAATCCCAAAGGTCTTTATCAGCTCCAGGATTCAAGGGTCTCTGGCCATTATCACAGCTTTCTAGGGCCAGCTTTCCCTAGCAGAGAAATGGCATCTCCACCTGCAGGACCACCGCACTATCATCCTCGTCATCACGACTACCATCAGCATAAAGCTAGTGAGTGCTTACAATATCCAGGCGCCAAACCAAAGGCTAGAAGGTATTCAATCTACAAGAGCCCTTTGAACAACCCATCACAATCTCCTATTGATAAATCAGGAACCCAAGGTTAAGTGAGTTGACCAAGGCACCAAGGTGGCAAGTGACATGTCTAGGACTTGACCTCGAAGCCTGTAATGTTGATCAGTATGAAGTTGGGTAATCTAGCTAGGTCTAACTTGAATGAACTAATGAATGAATGAATGGAGAATGAATGCATGAACAAATGATTACAAAGGCCCATTCTGACTCAAGTTATTTTGGTGACTCTTGATAATCTTAGAAGATAATACTGGTTTGGTAAAAGAACTAGATTTAGGATTGAATTCCTGATTTGTCACTTTCTACATGTGTGGTCTTAGGTAGCTAATTATGTCTTTGAGCTTGATTTTGTATCTGTAAAATAGGGATAATACCAACCACTCTTTGGTCGTTATTAACGCTCTTATGTATAGTATGTAATGTTCCTGGTTCATAGCGGGCCCTTAATATGTGTTACATATTATTTTTAAACACTTAAAATTTTTATATTAACTGACCATTGCATGTGGCCTAAACCATCCACCACAAAAAGCAAACCATGGGCAGGTGGTAGTCAAGGGAAGCTGGCTGCATTTTCTGCTCTCTTACTCCTAACATTCTTAAACCTTCAGAATGCAAACTTCCCTTTCTCTATTCTTAACTCCAAGTTCTCAGTCCCAAATAATTCTCCACCATGAAAAAGCAAGCAAACACCATGAATCCAAGCCTGGAGGGTTGGTGACTGTGAGAAAATTGGCAAGGTTTTTCAACAGGGCATCATCCTGGGAGCAAAGCTAAGAGTCTAAGTGGAGGGTTTTACACACTGTTGGAAAATGCTCCCACCATGTCATCTGGGTGTCTGCAGGGCTTGAGCTGTGGGATTTACCCTTTCATAAGGCAAGAGAACTGGAGGAGGCAAGGCTTGTGTCTGCCGAGAGGAAAATGCTTGGATTTTGAAAGACTAAAAGAAATATCACATTTTTCTTATTTTGTAATTTGCAAATAACTATTTCCTTCTAAGCTGACAAATAATAGATTAAAACCAATACTTCTCTGCTCCCCAATAAAATGGCTTGACTTGAGTCTTTGAAAGTGTTTCGTTAATCTTTTCTAAGCCCTACCTGTGAGCCCTGCTCACAGACTCACCCTGGCACTGGCGATTTACATAGCTGGACAATGAAGGAATTCAGGATGGAAACAGCTACTCTTCGGGGCAGGTCTCAGCTCATGACACATTCTTTCTTCAGGCAGAATTATCATCTACTAATTTTTCTCCATAGTGCACTTGCAGTTCTTACATAAATTCTTATTATTAGAATATGGAGGCTTAACCAGTAATGAGAAAATATAACCGAAGTACTCAAATGTTTTAGACTTGTCTTGAATGTCTAAAATTTAACAAGCTTGCGTAAAAGCTGTGTGATATACAACAGTCCAGTGAAAAGTTGACCCATTTACAAAGCATGATTGGGTTACACTTACCATACTGACCTTCTTGGTTTGTAAACAGACTACTTTTTCATGGGGGTAACATGCAGATTAAGTTTCCATTAAAAATTAGCCACTTCTAAATTTATATGATTAATTTTGACTTCTTTGGGGGCCAAGGAAAAGGTGGAAATGCACTCTTTTCTTTTTATAAGTCTGAGTCTCATACGGAGTATCCCCTTCCATACTGCCCAAGCCTAAAAGGCAGAGTGAGTGTCCTTTTCTGAGTCAAATGCCTGTGCCTGGTGTATTGCACTGGCAGAGAGAGCTGAATCCTATAGTACAGGAGTTTGGAGCTGTGCTGTGACCCAAAAACAGGAAACCTGAGAAGAGCTAGACTTAACTCCTACCTTCTCTACCTTCTCTGTACCCGAAGGCGCTAATGTTCTTTCTAGTATATTCTATAGCTCCAATCTCAAGAACTCTGGCGACACAACCATCAGTTGTGACCAGCTGTCTCCAATCAAACATCATTAGTGCAGGATTGGCAAAAAAGAGCATTACTGAATCAAATGGTCATGGTCAAAGGTAGGCTAGAACCCAGGAGTCACTTTCCCTGCTGCCTTTTTCACAATATCCTCATATTGCCTTTTGCTGTTCCCTCTTCCTTCCCTGGCCCTCTCTGACAGTGGTCACTTCAACCTTAATGTTGATGGATTTCAGAGGCAGGACTGGTCTGGCTTGAGGCAGCATGTACAGAAAGTGGTAACAGAGCAGGGTCCTTTGTGTCTAAGTGATGCCATATATTTGCAGTCAGAGCCACAGGATGGGAGGGATTGGACTCCCCTGCCCTGCTGCCAGGCACGGGTCCCTGACTCCTTTAGTGGTCTCCTTCCTCACCGTCTCTCCTCCCACTTCTCAATGTCCTCTCTTTATCTCTGTCTTATGTGGGTTCCACACCAGAGGCTCTGAAATCGGTGGTTTGGGGAGCAGCCTAGATGTGGGGCATTTTCAAAGCCCCCCTGGTGGTTCTGATGTGCGGCAGGGTTGAGAAGCTCTGCCATGGAGAAACTCAGATTGCATGCAGTCCACAGAGAAGAAGATACTGGAGACATAACCAAGGGAAAAGAACTACCTGAGGGTCCTGGCTGTGGAGAAGGAGTGTAGTCACTGTTTGAGCTAACAAACAGACTCAACTAACTCCCCTTAGCACACTGGTCCACACGACACTGGTCCACACAAACACTGGTCCACATAGACACTGGTCCACACAGACATTTGTCCACACAGACACTGGTCCACATAGACACTGGTCCACACAGACACTGGTCCACACAGACACTGGTCCATACAGACAGTGTAGTGAGAGCACATTTGGTGTAACTTTCATTTGGTAAAAAAACTCACTTTGGTTTGTCGATGCTCAGGCTCCTATTGGCCACATAGCATTGTCTCATAGCCTAACTTTCAAATCAGTGAAAGCATTCATACCTTGCATTGTCTCAGGTACTAGAATGCTTTGAATACTAGTAAGTTACTAATTATGGATGGGGCAGTGGTTCGGGAATCCCAAAACGCTGAAGAATTGTGATTTTTGTCTTTATTTCCCTGAACATTTTCTGGCACATGTTCTGGTGAAATGCTTTAATTTTCACAGAAGACTACTGGTTCAGTATTAGAAAAATTTTCAGCAACAGTGAACATCTATCTCCAAATAATTGACAGAATATATGACCTTTGTAACCTTGAATGTTCCATTGCTCAGTCCTTATTAAAAATTCAGCTCTCTACTCATAGTTTTGGGACTTTGAAATGGTAAAATTCATGGTGTGTAAAAAAGTTTGATACATAACTATGATCTTAATTACATTAAAATGGTCAGTTGTGTAGATACATGGGACCTAGAAGTCAAACTGTAAACTGCTTGTGATTATGGATGACTTTGTTCTTCGCTTCTTGTGTTATTCAGTTTCCTTTTATGCATATGTTAACTTTAAAAAAATTTTAAAAATTTAAAACCTAAAAAAAAAAATTCAGCTTTAAGAAATAATATTCCATGAGGCTTGCCCAGGAAGATAGCATGTAAATGTTCAGAACAGTCTGGGCACATAGTGACAGCCCAAGCAAGGCAGACTTTTCTTTATTCCTCTAGGTGGTCTAAATATTATCCCTGGATGAAGCCAGACCCTCAGTGAGCTATGTGCTTGAACTGTGGTATTCTGGCCTCGTACCCAGATGCTTCAACTATCCTGGGCATTGCATTCCTCCTGGCCTCTCTGAAGAATGGCTCAAGAACCAGCCTGTTGAAATTTACTGTTGAATCATAGCAGCAATGCATTTTCTAGGAACCCACAGGAGAAATTTCATTGAGACCTCAAGGCTAGGAGCAGTTGTATTTCTCCCAAAAATCTGGATTTTTTTTTTAATATGAAGATTTTAATTTTTTAAGAATAGCTTTAAGTTCATATCAAAATTGAGACGAAGTTAAAGAGATTTCCCACACAACCTTGCCCTCACATACACACAGACTCCATTACCGATATCCCCACCAGAGTGGTACATAGGTTAGAATAGGTGAACTTACATAGACACATATTAATCACCCAAGTCCATAGTTGACATTTAGGCTCATTCTTGTGGTGTACATGGGTTTGGATGAATGTATAACGATACTTATCCATCATTATACTATCAGAGTATTTTTACTGCCCTACAAATCCTCTGGGCTTCAACAATAGTTGAATCCCTTCCTTTCTCCCTAGCTCTTGGCCACCACTGATCTTTTGACTGTCTACATATGTGCCTTTTCCAGAATGTCATATAGTTGGAATCATAGAGGATATTAATTTTTTTCAGGTTTAGATTGTTTTTATCTGATGCCTGCTATAAATTGCTGCTAGAAGTTCAGCATTAATTGGTGACCCATTGTTAGTAACCAGGTAGAACCTTATGGGTGCATTTAGTCTGCTGAAGTAATCTCTTATTTCACCTAATTTTTCTCACCTCCTCTTTCTCACTCCAGATTCCCTCCATTGTTATTTTTATCTTATAACAGTGTATGTATTTCAAATTAAAAAAAAACCAAACATTTGAAGATGTGGGAGGAAACTAAACAAGCAAAGTTGGCCTAGGAATACATTTAAATAATTATTTTTACAGATTTACTGCCCTAGTTTTTTCTTTAGTTAAAAGCGCATAGTAACAAGGGTTCCAGTCTTGGTCCCATCACTAGTTAAACTGTGGAACTTTACAGAACCTATCCTGCAGGCCTCACTGTATATCAGTAGGGTTAAGAAGTGGAAATAACATGATTTCTAAAGTCCTGTTCAGTGGTGGCAACCTTGGATTTATAAAGGAGTTTACATTCTCTTAGCATACATGATCAACCCGCAAAGGTACCACACGGCAGATGGAAGCTAGCTTGTGAGCCTGTGTTCTGTGATTATGCCACAGAGCACAAAATTCACAACAAAATACTGGCCAGCTGAAATTGCCTTGAGCCAACTTGCTACTTTCCCTCATGGAATTTACAATCTACAGGATATCCCTGAAATTCAGTCTCAATAGAGTGCGCATATAGTAAGCATATGGAGGGAAGAATGAATCCATCAATATGTTCTTGAATGGCTTCTCAACTTTTGGATTTTTTTCCTTTTAGATATACTTATTTCATTTATTAAAACATAGCATCTATATATGCAAAGATTGCTAATGCATACAAGAGTTATTATTTATTCAATACATATTTCTTGATGTGCATATGGATTTCCAGTCCCCTTGCTATAACTCTGTAGTATTAACTCTCTTCTCAACCCCCAAGCCCAGAAGTAGGTAAATACTTCTAAAGATTTATGATATTTTGGGAAAAAATATCTCCAGTTATTTTTCCTAATTAGCGCCCAAACATCTATTTGTGTTATTATAGTTAAAATTAAGTTGTTATGGAAATGTTACGATGTAAAAAAAAAACCTGTTATTTTTTACTGACAGCAGCTTTTTGATAAATCATTCTTTTTTGTTTCTGAGGGAATGCTTCAGATTCTTTATTATCTCTTCAAAGAGGTCAATCGCTCAATACAAAAGAACACAAACTACTGATTCAGAGATAGATGTGTAACTCAGCTCTAGCGTCTGAATAGGACTTCCTGGCATTTGTTTTATAAGCTATCCTCACCCTTTGTTTCATTTTTCTCTTTTTAGTTTTTTGTTGTTTTTTTGTTGTTTTGTTTTTTAGAGAGCGAGAACGAATGAGGGAGAAGGGAAGAGGGAGACAGAACCTTAAGCACGTGGAGCCCGACGTGGGGCTTGATCCCTCGAACCATAAAATCATGACCTGAACTGAAATCAAGAGTCGGACGTTCAACTGACTGAGCCACCCAGGGGCCACTCTTTTTAGTTTCTTAACGCTCATAGTTCAGGAATCTTTTGTATTGATTCACAAGAGCTCTTCCTACAGAAGTTAGGAGTACTGGTTACTATTTCTTTTTTCCTTTTAATTCTCCTGTTAGAACATACATTTTTGTGTTCACATTCAAGCCTCATCTGGGGTGGGGCCGCAACAAATGAGAGGAGGTCAGGTGGGTGGTCTTGTAGCAACAAAACAGTAAGTGGAAATGAAACTGGGTGGTTGTGAGATGATGTCTCATCTGGAAACGTGGACCTCAGAGAGAAAACCTTTGGGGCGGGAGGAGATTTACATTCTTTGCTAACTAAATTACAAAAGTCTTCCCAGATATAAGTGCAACTAAGTCAAATTTTGGCTTAACTAGAATGAAAACCGCTCTAGAAACAGAAGCTTCGTTTTTTAAAAATCCCCCTGCCCCAACTTTTGTGAGATTGCCTTTATTACTTTATTCCCTGCATCACAGGTCATGCTTTTGGGAGCACCTATTTATTCTAAGTTAGAGTTGAAACATGATTTTATACCACTGCAAAGTTATACAAAGTTCCCATGTTAAAGGAGACCAATGAAAAAGATACTAACTAAACACAATTTGGCTTCCTTTGGGAAAAAATGACCAACCTTTCTTGTTTTGTTAACAAGACTATCTTTTTTTGATTCACACAATTGTATATGGCTCTTGTTTTAGGCAGCTTCAAAAATTTTTTTGAAAGAGATGAAGTATAAGTATATTCAGTAAGTAAAATGATGCATTGAGATTAGCTTGCCCTCTAACTTCCCTGCATGGGAGAATTTGTTAAAATTTTTCAAAAGTAATAAGGTTTGAAGTGATTATAAATGATGTCTATACTAGATACATGATCAGATATAATTGTCGGTTGTATTTAGAAGGGAAACCCTGGCTGAATACCATATTCCCTAATTAGTTGCTGGCTTGATGAAACCAAATAACTTAACTCTCGAGGGTATGCCTTCCCCCTTTCACTTGAAAAGAGCTAAAAAAACATGATGTATAGATCTAGTTTGTGTGGCATATCCCAACCGGATGTTTTAAGAAAAAAAATCCTTTGTGGGCAGAATTGGTATTTATTTATTTGAATAATAATACCAAGCTCCCTAGATTAATGATGTAAAAATTAGGTTTATACTTCTGGATAGAAACCTGTCAAATTAAAGAATAATAAATTTTTGGCCAGTGTGCTGTCACTATCTTCTACTGTGCCCATAGCAGACATTACTAATCAACCTTGCCATTCTTTTTTATGAGTTGATACTCAGATGAAGAGCATTTGAACTACTGTTTCATCAGACTGCACTTCACAGTGAGATGAAACTTATTTGTCTTGCATTTTGAAGTAGGCAAAATACAGGAGAGGATCTATGGAATGTTGTACCTAGGTGTATCTCAACACTGCCTAGATTCTAAACTGGGTGTTTTGAACCCTAAATTCTCAAAGGAAATAAAGAATGGAGGATCCTTGGGTTATCTTGTATTTTCTGCTTCATTTATTTATTTATTTTTAATGAGAAAATGGGCCTTCTGTTCTTATAGAGATACTGGGATTGGGGGTGGGGATTGCTGAGGGGACACCAAGCCAGTGGAGCTCCAATGTTTCAACCACTGGATAAATATACACAATAAAACTATTTTACAGAAGCTTTTTCTTTTTTCCTTAGAAAAAGTGCTAATGATGGTGTAGCACAAAATCCAGAAGCACTGGAATCTGCCCCAGTGATTAAATCTCAAAAAGTACAATGGGATTATTGGCTTTCCATATGGAAAAAAGTAAAATTCCTCTTCTAATTTATCCCCAAATGAAAAGCCAACAGACCTATGGTACTTACAAAGCAGTCTACGCTTCCCCACTGGATATCTCATGACTTGTTTTTTATTGACCGGGGCCTTCTACAGATCCATCTTTTGGGATGTCTGTCTTCTTCTAGAATCTATTTGTCTATCTATTTATCTGTGATAATACATGCTATCTTAATGACTGAAACTTTATAAGTCTAGCCATCCATGCATGACAAGTTTGCTCAACCTTTGACCCTTTCCAGAATGGTCTTGCCTATTCTAACAAAAGCCCCTATTCTATCCTTTTGTTCTTCCATACAGAGTTTAGAACCCTGTTTGTCAAGTTCTGTGAATAATCCTATTGGTATTTTGATTGGATTTCCTTTGAATTTACAAATTAGAAGAGAATTTACATTTTTATAATGTGACTTTCTGTGCATGAACATTATGTATCTGGCCACTCATCAGATCTACTCTTATGTCTTCCAACAACTTTTGCTTGTGAAAATCTCCAAGGTTAGGATGATCTTAGCTACAGGTGAGTTACTTGCTTAATAACACCCTGAGCTGTTCTAGAGAGACTGTCACATGACTTGGGAATTTTCAGCCCCATTCCATGCTGTTCCCATCGGGTGGGCTCTCCTCACTGTCTCCCTGTCTCCCTTGGTCCTAGCTCCCATTGTCCGCAGCGTTAACTTGCTTGAAGGCACCGTTTTGCCTTTACTTCTGTGACTCACTTCCTTGCTCTGTTACTCATGTTTCCTGCAATTGCCTCCTAATAAACCACATGTACTTTCATCCTTGCCTCAGGGTCTGCTGCAGGGGAATCCTTGACAAGTATTAAGTAGATTTCCATGCCAAATGTAATAAAATCTAATTCTCAGAACCTAGAAGAAAAAAAAAAAAACACCAAAAAACAAAACAAAAAAATCCCCTCAAAACTCCACCCTTGGTAACCTCCTGGTAGGGTCATTCGAGGGAAGAGTATGAGCTTTGTGGCCTGATAGTTGCTTAATTTCAGCTCCCCGATTTTTTCACTGTATGGCCTCAATAAACCTCTGTCTTCCAGCTACATGAAAACAGTAACTTAAGCCTCATAATATTGTTCTGATTATTAAATGACATATTAAATCTTACATTCATTCGACAAATATTTATTTCTTCAGGCATAACTTATGCAAGGAACATAGTTAAGGAGCTGGCACAGGCTGGGTGTACAATAAATGGAAACTATGGTTATTGCTGCACACTGACAAATGAGTGGCAAAACAGATCTTGAAGAACTTGTGACAAACAGTGATACTGGACAGTAGTGCATGAATCGTTCATAGGTGTTATACACCAGGGCTCTGTACACTCTGCACCATGGGGTGGACTTTTGAAGGCACACAGACATGGGTTCAAATACCCAGTGTATTAGCCAAATGCCCTTGTTAACTTCTCCGGGTTTCTCTGGGATGGGGATCATGATGCATATCATACCTAAAACACTGTGATGCAGAGCCAGTGAAATAATGGACACAAAAGTCAGGCCCTTGGCTATGATGCATTTCTTAATCTTATTTTAATTAATTTATTTATTTTGAGAGAGAGAGAGAAAGCACGAGAGATAGCAGGGGAGGGGCAGAGAGAGAGAGAGAAGGAGAGAGAGAGAATCTCAAGCAGGTTCCACACTGTCAACATGGGGCTTGAATTCACGAATGGTGAGATCAAGATCTAAGCTGAAATCAAGAGTCAGACACTTAACCAACTGAGCCACCCAGGTGCTCCCTTAATCTCTCTTTCTGAAGGCCTCCTGGTTGCTGTTTACTGAGTACACTATATCTCCTTCTCCTACATAATAAATATGGTGCATCCAAAGGCATTCAGACAAGTCCAATTAGTGGACATCATTCTGTCTACTTCTCTAGAATTAAGAGTAGTTAAAACAGGATATTGCTCTGTATACATTTAATATAGGCAACAGACAGGGCCTACCATCCATTATCTACAAAGTTTTCTAGAATGTGGCTTGAGAGAAGACATACGGAGTCCATGTTGGAAGCCAGGAAGGAATGTAACGATTCTATTCAGTCTCAGTGAACTATCTTAAGAACAGTACAATTAAGTGTGGAAAAAAAGACCATGGGTTGTGGAGTAATTTTAATTCTAGTTCTGCCATTTTCTAGTTACATGTGATCCTAGGTAGAATACTTCATATCTGACCATCAGTTTCTTCAGTGAAAGGCTGACACAATCCCATTTTGCCATATTAACAGGATTCAATCAGGTAATGGGGGGGGGGGACCAAAAAACAGGTGTATAAGATGTCCAGTTAGTGCCTGGCACATAACAACTACTCTGTAACAGTAAATGGTTATAATAACTGCTATTATGTAGCTAGTATATAACTCTGAAATACCTCATTTAGTGTTTTCTTTTTTTTTTTTAATTTTTTTTAACGTTTTTATTTATTTTTGAGACAGAGAGAGACAGAGCATGAAGGGGGGAGGGGCAGAGAGAGAAGGAGACACAGAATCGGAAGCAGGCTCTAGGCTCTGAGCCATCAGCCCAGAGCCCGACGCGGGGCTCGTACTCACGGACCGTGAGATCGTGACCTGAGCTGAAGTCGGACGCCCAACCGACTGCGCCACCCAGGTGCCCCTCATTTAGTGTTTTCTTACCTAACGTTGCTAGTCTAGCATATGGAATATTTGTGGCAAATCTGTGTCTTACTTCCAATACATGCGGTGCTCAACTTTTAGAAGTTTAACTTTCAAATAAACTGCATTTTTTTGTATCCCATACAATTAAAATCCCTAAATGTCCTTCCCTGTAGCAAATTCAAACTTGTACCTCAGTTTATCAAAGGGGCATATCAAATGCTCCTCATGTAGCACTGCTTGCCAAGTTTCAGCAGCGATGCCACCATTGTCTGCAAAGCCACGTTTATTGCCAACTGAGTAGTTCACTGCAGTTTCTCCTGTCATTTTATAAATATGAAGGGAAAATGGAAAAATTCTAGATACTATTTTAGTGACAGGCATAGATTTAAGAAGAAGACCATCCTATGTGCTGAAACAGAAGACCTTTAACTTTGGCTTGATGTTCTATTGACTTATGCTGCATAACTATGTGTTCCAAGGTGAAGAAAATTAAAGAGAACTCTAGGATGAGTAACTGATACTTGAAGCCTGTCCCTAAAAAGCAAGATACAGGTAGGGATTGAAAATACTCGTTAAATTCTCTTCATAGAAGCTCCCTTATAAAATGTATTAGACTTTAGCATAATGTTTAGTGATGAATTATATACACCAATAGGAAACTGTCTCTATTTCTAAAAAAAGTCTAATTGAAAATGGGAAGTTCTTGGGGCGCCTGGGTGGCGCAGTCGGTTAAGCGTCCGACTTCAGCCAGGTCACGATCTCGCGGTCCGTGAGTTGGAGCCCCGCGTCGGGCTCTGGGCTGATGGCTCAGAGCCTGGAGCCTGTTTCCGATTCTGTGTATCCCTCTCTCTCTGCCCCTCCCCCGTTCATGCTCTGTCTCTCTCTGTCCCAAAAATAAATAAAAAACGTTGAAAAAAAAATTTTTTTAAAAAAAGAAAATGGGAAGTTCTTGTTTTGTTTTGTTTCCTTACGAAATTATAACAACTCACACGGTAACCCTGAACACGTCAGCTAAATCAAAGCTCTGATTGGTAATTTCCCATTGTGATTCATAAAAATTGCAACATTTATCATTAATTAACTATTTGTTCAGTAGGCTAAGTTCTTCAAAGCATGAGCTCTACTAGGGGACAAATACAAAAGGGACTTGTAAAGAAATAATAAGAAAAGGATGGAAACCAAATGGGTCCAACAAACATAGCTGTGCACTTTGTAACATGAGCTACAGCCATTAACTTGAACTACAGAGATGGGTCAGAGGCTGACAGATGTTATTGTCTCTGTAAGGAGTTGATCTCATTGAGATTGGTTCCGTGGAGACAGAACAGATAAAAAGTCTCAGTTTAGTCGCCACCGAAGCCTCTGCCCATGATGCTATAAATGCGGTGGGTTTGCTTCAAACACACAAATTAGGAAGCAAACCCCTAACTGGGTAGTCGGTCTATATCCCAAATTATATTCCCAGTAGAGTTTGGAATCACTTTGCAACCACTAGTGACTTTTTCCCTCATCTGATTAGAGGTGGTGGTGGTATTGTGGAATATAGAAAAGAGCAACATTGATTATGGATGCCTCTTTTTTGGTCAAATAATATATTCTGCAAAAAGATGTTATCTTGACAGGCAGGACCATTTTAACCTGATTCAGGGGAAGAGACCCATCTGCTTTTTTCTCTCTGACCTTTTAGTAGGTTGATGCTGCCTGTCTTCTCATTTAATAAATTGCAACACAGCTTGCCTATTAAAAGAATCCATAAAACATGACTTAGTACTGTAGCAAAACTACAGAAACCAATTACTAGCACAGATCCTGCAGGCTCATTTTGAAAGTTCAGAATAAAAGTAGGGTCCTCCAGTTTCCTAAGCATTGCTTTTCTGTTGATAGTGTCTCTTAGTCCTCACTTCTATTTAGTCTCCATTTTAATGACATAATTAAAAGGGACTTGAATATGTTCTCCACTGAAACATTCTAAGTAAAATTATCTCTCTTGTACTTGGATGAATCAGTATTACTTTAAGGGTTTGCTCTCAGCTTTAAAATGTAACTGACAAAATTTAAGAATCACAATGGAGTCACAGGATGTAAGAGATTTGGATCTTAAGGTTGATATGTAAAAGCTGCCAATTGTCAAAGTTACCAGTGAGACTTCATGAAGTCACCCATAAACTACACTATGGGACCATCTTTCAAAGAGTCAGTGTGGCAGGAGACATCACTGTGGGATACTAAGTCAAGTTGTTATCTTGTGTTGAGATGCCATGATGGTTTTGTTTTTGTTTTTGTTTTGTTTTTCTTAAAGCATCATGAAACACTAGAATCACTCTCCATTTGGTGGAACCTTCACTCATTGAGAGTCATAAAGCATACAATGGGGTGTTGGGTGGCTCAGTCAGTTAATTCTTAGTTTCAGCTTAGGTCATGATCTCACGATTCGTGAATTTGAGCCCCACATTAGGCTCTGAGCTGAGTGCATAGAATCAGCTTGGGATTCTCTCTCTCCTCTCTCTGCCCCTTCCCTGCTCACTTTCTCTCTCTCTCTCAAAACAAATAAACTTAAAAAAAAAAGCTTGGGGTGCCTGGGTGCTTTGGTCAGTTAAGCATCTGACTTCCTCTCAGGTTATGATCTCACAGTTCACGGGTTTGAGCCCCACGTCAGGCTCTGTGCTGACAGCTCAGAGCCTGGAACCTGCTTCAGATTCTGTGTCTCCCTCTCTCTCTGCCCCTCCCCTGCTCATGCTCTGTCTCTCAAAAATAAATAAACATTAAAAAAAAAAAAAAAAGCTCATGAAATGAGTGATCTTGAGAAAACAGAAGCTTTAGGCCTCCCTGTGACTCTTGTGCCTGGCAAAGGACCACTGAGTTTCTGGGAAGGTAGGCAACATTTCTAGCTCGGGTTAAGTGGTCTTGATTTTTTTCTTTGTGATGAATATTACCTAGTTAAATTTTGCAGATTGCAAAAAAAAAAAAAATGGACTGTTGAATATAAGAATTTAAAATACAAATTGTGCCATTTGGATATCTACCCAGCAAATTTCAAGAGGCTACAGACAAGTAAACAATTAGCAAGTGTTTGGTAATTCAAATATTCATATTGTTAAAGCCTTTTTTTTTTAAAAAATTGCAATTAGAAAAACATAATTACTATGATAAGGAAGTATACTGAAATCTTAATGGAACAAAAAGTTGGCCATCTGACTGATCCTTCCCTAAATAAAAGACAGTCACCAACGTAAAGCTGTGGCTTAAATGGTCTCTTGTATTGAGGGATAAGTTGGGACAAGCTTCGGAAGGCCATGGTGGGGATTCTAGAAAGCCTGATCTCTTTACTAGCCCTTCCCCAGCCAGAACTCATGTTAGAATTGCAGATACAGCCATTCTGCTAAGGTCCTCCAGATCTAGTGATGCTTAGCCCAATGCTGCTGGCTGCATGTAGTCTGCCTGCATTCAGGAAATGACTGGGCATCTAACTTCAGGTGGACAAATCCCAAACAGCGTTAAAGATGAGTGGTGACATTGCTCACTCATTCAGCTTTCTCATCACTTGGTGCTGAGAAAGCATCTTGGAGCTGAGCAATTCCATTTCTCCCTTAGGCTGCTGGGCTCTGAAGGCTGAGGTTCAGGAAATATTGTGAGACAGTCAATTTTGAGTAACTGAGAGAGTCAACTCTGGGCAAGTGGCTTTGGGTACCAAGCACACAGGCAAGGAGTCTAAGAAATCTTGAAGAAGATACTGATTCAGGAAAAATTATTAAAATAATATGATAAATAAAATGATAAAATCATTAAATTCATTAAAAAATGATCCTATTTGGGGCAAATGTTGCAGAAGGAGGTATTCCCTTCGAGTTATTCTGCCCTATTTTCACCTTGACACCTCCACTGGTGTCACACAGGTATTGATTGTCTGTCTTTAGCCATGAATTATATCTTTACTTAGTATACCTAGCACAGTGTCTGACAAATAGTACATGCTTACTAACATTTTAAAAACTAACGTGTTGAGGGGCACCTGGGTGGCTCAGTAGCTTAAGCGTCCAACTTTGGCTCAGGTCATGATCTCATGGTTCATGGGTTCGAACCCCGTGTCGGGCTCTGTGCTGACAGCTCAGAGCCTGGAGCCTGCTTCAGATTCTGTGTCTTCCTCTCTCTCTCTGCCCCTCCCCCACTCATGTTCTCTCTCTCTCTCTCTCCCGCTCTCTCTCTCTCTCTCTCTCAAAAATAAACATCAAAAAAATAATAATGTGCTGAATTTTATAGGTTATGAGTAGAGAAGAAGAGCCAATCATATACACAGGACTTTAAGTCACCACTCCCTTCTTGCTTCACCACCATATTCCATATGTGCCACTTACAACTTCCCTCCAAGTAGCACGTCCCCCCTTCCTGCTTATGATCCCTGATATTTCATAATTGTCTATGGCTGAACTCTGGGGCCAACTGGCTTCCCCACCATGGTACAATGAAGTTTCATTTAACTGGAAATGTATTCAAAGGCACAGAATTACAGAGCATGATAACTATGTTTTAAATTTTAATATGAAAAAACGTTTTTCAAATATCCCTTAATGTAACTGGAGGTTGAAAGTATAATTCCATATTTAAGATGTATACATGTATATACAATTTTAATAAATTCAGCCCTTTAAATATTTTTCCTGAGTTGTTTCTCATGATGAGAAGGTGGCTCACGACCATCCTAATCTCTTAACTGTAACAGTCAGTCTACCTGAGAGCTTCTTGGGATCTCCGTAGAGTTTTAAGTAAGCTAGTCCTGTTTCTGGCTTCCCTATCACACCACTCCTTCTAGTATTTGGCTTCAGATCTGAATGTGCCCCTATTTTGCCACTGTCACGGTCCTTCTCACAAGTATAAGATCCTCTTTCTTTCCTGTCTTTGGGCAGTTGAGTACCCAAATGGTGACATTAACTCGCTGCATGATCCCTTCTGATCTGGATTTTCTTATTGGCCCTCAACTGCTTTGCACAAGCTTTACTTCTTGTTTGCTGTATTCCTAGTGCCACAAAGTATCTGGCTAGGACTTGGCTTCATTCATCGGACATGTGGCATTCATGTCCTGTCCTAGCTCTCTGACCTCTTAGTTTTGAAGCTCTGTCTTATAGTCAGTCTTTCCAAACACTTATTTTATACGATGGCCACTTGAATCTGCTCCATCTAATGCTGACATGGTAGCATTTGGGGAAGAAAAGATAAAACGGATAAGGTTCAACTGGTTACAATCCACCAAAATTTAGATTAGGTATAGTTGCAAAACTCCCAAAATGAGTTCATGATGATTATCAATTACATTAGCACTTTCTTTCCATTGCTCGGTTTCCCTCATTCAATATTGTTTGTGAGATTTACTCATGTAGTTGCATGTAGTTGTAGATGGTATATTCTCATTGTTGTATAGTATTTCATTGTGTAAATATACCACAGTGCATTTCTGTTGGGTTTATATATCAGGATGGAGTTGCTAAATTATAGGGTATGCATATGTCCATTTTTAGAAGATAACGCCAATTTCCCATTGGTGGTTGTTCCAAATGTCTCGTCTACCAGCAGTGTATGAGAATGCCAACTGTCCTATTTCCTCACCAGCGCTTGGTATTTTCCATCTCCTGTTATAGCTATTTGGTGGGGGTCGCTTATTATCTTTTATTTTAGTAAAATCTGGATTTTATGCTAGAAGTTCCTTGGAGATACTTTAAACTGGTATCTATTCATGATCTGGGTAGTTAGCTTTTACAGTATCTTAAAATACAACATTGAATCTTTCTTTTAAAAAAATTTTTTTTAAAGATTTTAAAAGAAAGAGATTTGGTCTGTCTCTGTCCTTTTAAAAGACACGGTGCTCACAAATCTGGAGTAAAGTTACTTTAGCCATTAAAATTAAATTAACATGGAGATGCAATAATATGGTGATTTTTTTGAAATTAACTCTAATAGTTTTATGCTAAACCATATTCTAACTCTCAGACTTTAAAGATTATACTGTACCAACAAATTGTCCTATAACTTCTATAATGCCTATTGATGAAAGGCAATAATAGCTAAACTTAAAACAATCTCTCTGTGTGCTTCGGTGCCTTGAAATCTGTTGTAACCCCATTGGAGGATAAAGACTATTCTATTCTACGTGCAAAATTATCTCTGGTTCCACGTGTTAAATCGTGGACACAAATAAGAGAAATAGAGAATATCTTTTGGTCTTTCAGAACTAGGAAAACATGATTAACCTATATGTAAAAATTATAATGGAAGTCAGTATGTAATCAATTGTTAAGTAGGATGCTCTAATTGTAAGTGCTATAGCATTAGTATTTCTATTATACTGTATTGTAAGTTTTTGTTTCCCATACTAGGTATAATTCTATGAAGACAGGAAGCTGCCCATATCCTTTATTACTGTATTCTTGGTACTAATATAGTGCCTAATATATTACAGCACCCAATAAATATTTATGAGATTAAATTGAAGGAATACAACACACAATTTAGAGTAAGTAGCCAGGTGAAGATGATTCAGATTTAGGTGGAAAAGAAAAGAGGGGCTTTTCCAGGCAGAGGGCATACATCAGCTTTACACTAGTGTTTCCTTTTGTTGTTGTTATCTCTTATATTTAAAACAAAATCATTATTATCTCAATTCATTCCCCCAGAAAACTATATAATTTTATGGGACTCGACTTCATAAGTAAATCAAGTATTAAAAAGATATAGCCTTATCAAAAAACAAAGTCCATAACTTTGCAGGTGACAAAACAGAAAAATGAAGAAGTTAAGTAGAGAGGTAAAGCCCTCTATCTGAGCTTCAGTCTGGAAGCAGGACAAGGAAGGGCTAGAATCAGGGAGGACTGGGAACTCAGCCCCTGGAGTTGACCGGGGTTTACAAATGCTTTATGTCAAGTGGGAATTTGGAGCTAGGTTCACTGCCTGAAACCAGGAGGTAATGTGGGTCTTTTCAACTTGTCGAAAGAGAAGGAAAAAGGTTGATGTCACCTGTTGCTTGGGACTGCAGTTTTGGCCTAAGGAGGCTGCAGAATACAGACTCAGTTTTATAACAGTAACTGAGCCAAATGTCACTAGCTTGGGGGCTCAGATCTTGGATATTCTCAATATCACCATGGGGTAAGAGCATAACTCCCTATTAAAGATTTGTTTGGACTGGGGTTCCTAGGTAGGAGCTAAGTGGAGATAATATCAAAACCTTTAGATAAGGAGGAATGAGGAATGTAGGATAGAGGAAGGGAAAGAGGCAAGTTTCAAAGAAAGCAAGATATATATGCAACATTTTTAAAGCACAAAGAAACTCACTGCTAGGTAAATGTAAATACTACAATGAAAAGAAGGAAGAATGGAAGGAAGGAAGGAAGGAGAGGGAAAGAGAACTATACAGCATTCTCATAAGTGAACGTAAATGAAAATATTTAAATAGAACACTTGTAAATTGTATATCAATATAGTTTTAAAGACCACTACTGAGTAGAGTATGCCTAGAATTGAACATCAGAAAATCTATGAATATAATCTACCACATGAATTAATTAAAAGAAAAAAAACTATATTATTTTCTCAATAGATGTAGGAAAATACTTGATAAATTTCAACACACAATCCTTATTAAAAAAATTTGTTTTTGTAAACAAGAATGAGGAAGATCTTTCTCAATTGAATAGAAATCATTTAACCAAAACATACAGCAAATATTTTTCTTAATAGTGTAATTTTAAATACTTTTTTATTAAGGTCAGAAACATGTCAAGGATGGCTGTCATCACCCTGGTATTCAGAATAATTGGAAACCCACAAAAAATAATAAAAACAAACAAAAAATCAAAGACACAAAAATGAGAAAGAATGACATCAAATTACTCATATTTGCAGAATATATGATTGTCTGTAGGAAATCCTTAGATAATCTACAGAGATACCATTAAAACCTTTGGGGAAGATTAACAGGGTTGTTGGATTAAAAACCAAACCTTAAATGACACATCGGACAAAGGGCTAGTATCCAAAATCTATAAAGAGCTCATCAAACTCCACACCCGAAAAACAAATGACCCAGTGAAGAAATGGGCAGAAAACATGAATAGACACTTCTCTAAAGAAGACATCCGGATGGCCAACAGGCACATGAAAAGATGTTCAACGTCGCTCCTTATCAGGGAAATACAAATCAAAACCACACTCAGATACCACCTCACGCCAGTCAGAGTGGCCAAAATGAAGAAATCAGGAGACTATAGATGCTGGAGAGGATGTGGAGAAACAGGAACCCTCTTGCACTGTTGGTGGGAATGCAAATTGGTGCAGCCGCTCTGGAAAGCAGTGTGGAGGTTCCTCAGAAAATTAAAAATAGACCTACCCTATGACCCAGCAATAGCACTGCTAGGAATCTATCCAAGGGATACAGGAGTACTGATGCATAGGGGCACTTGTACCCCAATGTTTATAGCAGCACTCTCAACAATAGCCAAATTATGGAAAGAGCCTAAATGTCCATCAACTGATGAATGGATAAAGAAACTGTGGTTTATATACACAATGGAATACTACGTGGCAATGAGAAAAAATGAAATATGGCCTTTTGTAGCAACGTGGATGGAACTGGAGAGTGTGATGCTAAGTGAAATAAGCCATACAGAGAAAGACAGATACCATATGGTTTCACTCTTATGTGGATCCTGAGAAACGTAACAGAAACCCATGGGGGAGGGGAAGGAAAAAAAAAAAAAAAAAAGAGGTTAGAGTGGGAGAGAGCCAAAGCAAAAGAGACTGTTAAAAACTGAGAACAAACTGAGGGTTGATGGGGGGTGGGAGGGAGGGCAGGGTGGGTGATGGGTATTGAGGAGGGCACCTTTTGGGATGAGCACTGGGTGTTGTATGGAAACCAATTTGACAGTAAATTTCATATATTAAAACAAAACAAAACAAAAAAAAAACAAACCTTAAAATCAACTGTAGTTATAAATAACATCAATAACCATTTAGAAAAGGTGATAGAAAAAAGATCAATCACATAGCAATGAACTGTAATGAGTAATAAATATACTAGAAGTAACCATTATAAAGGAAAAACAAATAAAGGTTCATAAAAACATCAAATACTCTGCACAGCATATCATGCTCATGGATGGGAAACTGTTAACTCTCCTGATTGATCTATACATTCAATGCGATTGCAATAAAATTTCTAATAGAGACTTTTGTGGAAAATGACAAACTCATCTCAAAATTCACTTGAAAAAGTAAAAGGCAAAGAATACCCTACACAATACTGAAGAAAAAGATCAAGGTATAATACCTTGCCCTCAGATACTATGAGTTAACAGAAAGCTAGAATATTTAAGATAATGTGTTTCAGGTGAAAAGACAGACCAACAGACTACTGGACAGACTTAGACTCCTTAGATTTATGGAAGCCAAGTTTAGTACAGAGATGGTATAACAATTCAATGGAGGAAATCAGGACTATTTATGAGAGTACCACTAGTTTCCCATAGAGAAAAATTTAAATTTGGATCTCTACCTCACACCATATGTAATATAAATTCCATATGAATCAAAAACATAAAGTGGAAATCAAAACTTTATAACTTTTAAAACAAAATATAGAAGAATAAGTTTACAACATTAGAATAGGGAAGAAATAAAACCCAAGTGAAATGTTCAATCACTTAGATGCCATAAAATGTAAATATCTCCATAATAAAAATTAGTACATGTAAGTAAAAAGTAGGTCAATGCCTAGGAAAAGACATTTACACATAACACACAAAAGTTTATTATCAGAATAGATAAAAAAACTTCTACAAATCAATAAAAATAGAACAGCAACTAGCTTACAGATAGTAAAGGATGTGAAAAGGCAATTCACAAAAGAGGAAAACTGAATGACCTATAAACATATAAAAAATGTTTAGCTTCACTAGAAATTAGGGAATTGAAAATTAGAAAAATTAAGATACCATTTTACACCCTTCGGGTTGAAAAAGTTTGACGTCTGAAAATAACATGTTAGCAAAGATTTGGGAAGCAGGAACTCACATGAACTGCTCATGGGATTACAAGCCAGTCAACCATTGGGAGAGCAATTTGGCATTATCTAGTCATTATCTAGTAATGTTTATGAGGTACATACCTTATAACCTAACAATTTCCCAGGTAAGTACTCTGGAAAAAAAAAATCTACTCAGGGGCATAAAGCTACCAGAATAATCACTGAAGCACTGTTTTGTTTTGTTTGTTTTAATAGCAAAAATTGGCAATAGCCTAATTGTTCATCAGTAGAACAAATTAATAAACAGTACTGTATTTATACAAAGGACTATTATCTAGATTTCAAGTAAATAATCAGAGTCATGTGTCCACTTGGCTAAATCTCAAGAACATAATGTTGACTGAAAAAAATATGCAGAATGGCACATCATTTATGAAAACTTAAAAGACTGTGGATATCACTCATCAATAGATAAAACATGGATAAACACACAGGGTTGTATTTTTCTCTGTGGAGAAATGATACAGCAGAATAGGATCAGGAAAGGGAGCACATGAAAATGTAATAATATTTGTAACATTTTTTTTTCAAATCCATAAAAATGTGGACAAAATATTGGAAAATTAATTGTGAGTGATACTACATGGGTATTCCTTATATTCGTTTCTTGTTTACTTGAAATATTTTATAACACTTTGTCTTTTTAATGAAGGGGTTTGTGGATACTGCACTAAAAACGTGAATCATTGTGTCTGCCTGTTCATAGCACTATACTGTGGGTGCTATCCTTGCCCACACTCTTTGTTTATCTTGTCCTGTACCTTCTCACAACTCTGCTGGAGCCACAGCTAATGGAACTAGGGATGTTTTCAACTGACAAATCCCACTCATTCTGGCCAGTGTCCTACTGAGGAACAAAGATCTGAACCACATGATTTCTTTCCTTGACTTCTGGAATTGATGTGTATTCCCCCAGTGGGACGCAGAAGTAAAATGTCCTCTCCTTGATGTCTGCGCCTGTCATTTTGGGCCACATGCAATCTGAGGAGTAAGTAGATGAACCTGGTCTACAGAAGTAGGCGAGACCACAAAGAGAAGCCTGGTTCTTGATAACTTGTTTCTTATGGAGCTCTCCAATTCAGGTTAGTGTAAAGTCAAATCAAATTTTGTTTTCTGTTTGCAGATTTCATTAAATATTTATATTCCCACAATTATCTCCTCCTCACTCCCTTTTAATCTGAGCTTTTGGTTTTGTGGCCTAAAAATTGTTTAGAAAAGACAGAATAATAGCTTCTTTAAGTCAATAATCAATACTAAAGGTGAAAACATATTTTAACAGTGAGGGAGGTCAAAAGTGGCTTCTGTACTTGGGAGATAACTTCTGGTCTTCAGTAAAACTCTAAAACATATATTTTTTAAAGCTAATAATTTATCACTTGGGAAAAATTATACTTGTCAATATTCAAAGTTATATCTTACCACTTCCACCCATTTCCTATCCCCAGTGCTGTTTAAAGACAAAGAGCACTAGAAACGGCCTGGCCAGTAGGCAAGCGGCATTTGTTAGACTTTTGGGAATTGGTGAGCTGATTGTTAAACATGGCCATTCTTAAAAACTGAATTATAAAAAATTATAATAAAATTACTTGTATTAAAGACAAAGGAAATACATCAAATAAAAAGCTTCTGCACAGTAAAGGAGGCCACCAACAAAATGAAAAGGCAACCCACCGAATGGGAGAAAATAGTTGCAAATCATGCAACTGATAAGGAATTAATATCCAAAATATATAAAGAACTCTTAGAACTCAATGCAACAAAACAAAACAAAACAAAAAACCAAACACTTGAAAAATGGGCAGAGGGTCTGAATAGACATTTTTCTAAAGAAGACATTCAGATGGCCAACAGGTATATGACAGGCTGCTCAACATCGCTAAATATCAGGGAAATGCACATCAAAACCACAGGAAGATGTCACCCTTGTGTATTCTTGGTGGGAATGTAAATAGGTGAAGCCATTGTGTAAAACAGTATGGAGGTTCTTCAGAAAATTAAGAATACAACTATAATATGATGCAATAATTCCACTTCTGGGTATTTATCCAAAGAAAACAAAAACCTAACTTGAAAGAATATACGTACCCCCACGTTCATTGCACCATTATTTGCAACAGACAACATATGGAAACAACCTGAGTGTCCATTGGTAGATGAATGGATAAAGAACATGCAAGATGTCTGTCAGTCTATATCTATCTATCTATCTATCTATCTATCTATCTATCTATCTATCTAATGGAATATAATTCAGCTCTGAAAAAGTGTGAAATCTTGCCATTTATAACAATATAGATGGATCTTGAAAGCATTATGCTAAGTGAAATAAGTCAGACAGAGAAAGACAAATACCATATGATCTCACTTACATGTGAAATCTAAAAAACAAACAGACAAAAACCAAAAGCAGAGTTCACAGGTACGAAGAACAGACTGGTGGCTGCCAGAGGCAGGGGTTGGGGGTGGTGGGTGAAATAGGGGAAGGGGATCAAAAAGTACAAACTCTCAGTTGTAAAATAAATACGTCATGGGAAGGCAAAGCACAGTGTGGAGACCATACTTAATAATACTATACTGCACATGTGAAAGTTGCTAAGAGAGTAAATCTTAGAAGTTCTCATCACAAGGAAAATATTCTGTAAATATGTATGGTCATGGATGTCAACTAGACTTTTATAGTGATCGTTTTGTAATACACACAAATATCAGATTATTCTGCTGTGTGCCTAAAACTCCTGTAATTTTGTATGTCAGTCACACCTCAATAATAAAAAAAAGGAAATACTCAAAACTCATCACTTCCTGATTTTTGAGGAAACAGTCTACAGTATTCAAAAACTATTACCCAATATGGTAAAGAAGTTGCTCACATTAGTAATCCACATTTATATGTAAACTACATTAATTCATCAATTACAGCCATAGGCTGGCTACAGATATGACTTCAGCAAAAATCAGTGAAAGCATTCTGTGAGAATCAGTTGGCTACGTGGAATTTACAATACAGTGTATTAAATATTTTATTTTATTTGTAAATTGTGTGCTACACATCCATTATGTCAGTAAATATAGACACACACATACATATACATATGTATACACACACACATATACATATATATGTATGGACACATGTGTGTGTGCCTGTGTATATAATTTATTCCAGGAGCAGCCTAGAAGGGCAACATTGAAATTTCATAAGAAATGGAATTGTTGGAGACAGAAAATAATAGATAAGCAATTTATTAATCCCTGGAATTGGGCATTTTTGAAAGAGAAGAGGCAAGTAAGGAAAAAAGCAACACAAGCTTTCATTAAAAAATTTTTGAAGTTTTATTTATTTAAGTAATCTCTATACCCAATATGGGGCTCAAACTCACAACCCCATGATCAAGAGTCACATGCTCTTCCCACTGAGCCAGCTAGGCAACGCACTAGTATTTTGCTACAGAGAGCAGTAGGGAGAGGAAGAAGCGAGATTTTTGAGCAGCTACCATGAGGAATTTGGATAAAGGTCTTTAGGATATTTTTCTGTGGAATATGATATAATTCCGCTTTAAAGGACTTTAATAAAAATTTACATTGTTTTCATCTGTTTAGATTTTTGTGTTTCCTTTGAATACATACCTAAACTTAGGGTCCATGAAGCATTTGAGTTATAGTTAGGTTACATAAACATTTTGATCATAAAACTATTATTTGGAGTCAATATGGGTTCACTATGAATAAACTGCCAAATTGCCTTTGTTCTTCTAATGATAGCATGGTTATACTAGCATAGCTTGACAATAACAACAAAAATGACAACAATACAACTATTACCATCACTAATAATTGTTTTTAATTATTGATAGCTGTTCTATATTCTTTACACAGATTAATTTGCTTAAATATCACAACAACCTTATGAGGCAGATAAAATAATGTCATTATTTTACAGATCAGGATGTGGACCTAGAAAGGTAGAGTAACTTGCTCCCAAGCTCATAGCTAGCAAAATCTAGTAAGGTTAGAATCCAGGCAATCTACCCCTGAAGATCATACCATTAGTGAACTATATAATGCTACAATATTTCCCAACATTAGCAGCGTAGCGTGAAATTCATCTTACTCTTCATTTCTAAAGAGTACTGATAACAACCTAAAGTAGATGTCAGGGTGCTGGAAAGCTGCCTGCATCAGATATTGTTGGGTGATTTCATGAAAGCACTTTCTGAGCCTCTGCTTGTTTAACAGAATGTTACAGACATTTCAGGAGAGACAAAGATGAAAATGAATAAAACATGGTTCTGCCTCCGAAAAGCTTAAAATCCAGGTATACACCATTTTTGTCAATCTCTTGAATGAAGTCAAGAGGCAAATCAAGTATGTCCCAAAACTGAAATAGGGTTTAAAGTAATTCAAATTCAAAAAGCTTCTAAGAATCTCCACTAGTATTCTGAAATTAATGTGTCACAGGAATAAATGTACAAGTTTGTTGTAGTATTCAAAACCAAGTGCATAAATATAGGACTGGAAAAAATCCGTTTTTATAGCAGCTTTTATACAGCATATCTAGAGGTTTTAGGATTAACCTCAAGACTAAAGTGCTATTAAAATTTCTGATGTACTCTTAGGTTATAGTAATAGAAATAACATGTCCAGAACAAGAACTTTTTTTTGTTTTCTTGGAGCTCTGCAATGGTCAGCCATCTTGGCAGGGATTTTTTTTTTTTTTTTTTTTTTTTTTTTTCAGTTCAGGACGTAATATTTTAAGAGGGACATTGAAAAATGTGACTGGAGAAAATGGAAAAGGATAACTAAACCAAGTCATATGAAGGATGGCTAAAGCAACCGGGGATGTTTAGCCTGGACCAGGAAGGCTCAGAGAGTGTATGGGATCAGATTCCAAAATATTTGGAGGGTTGTCATGTGGAAGAAGGAGTCAACTTCTGAGCTGCTCCAGAAGGCAAAACTAGCACAAGCCACCTGAAGGTTATCTCAGGTTAGTAAAAGAAAGTTTGAAGTGTTGAGCTATTAAAAATTATTGAACCTCCATGGGCTAGAGAAAGGGGTCCTAGAGAGGATGTTGTGGGGAAGACGGCTTGGGGTGGGCTGTTGAACTGCATCGTGTTGAACCACCTTCCCAAATTAAAATCCCATGATTTATAATGGCATAGCACAAACAATTCCCTAAACTTTTAAATTCTTTTTTTAATGTTTATTTATTTTTGAGAGAGAGAGAGAGAGAGAGAGAGAGAGCGAGCATGCACAAGCTGGGGAGGGGCAGAGAGAGAGGGAGACACAGAATATGAAGCAGGCCCAGGCTCTGAGCTGTCAGCACAGAGTCCGAGGAGGGGCTTGAACCCACAAATTGAACTGTGAGATCATGACCTGAGCTGAAGTCAGATGCTCAACTGACTGAGCCACCCAGGTGCCCCAATTCCTTAAGCTTTTAGAATACATACACAGGAAAATATTATTTTCCCCAAATACACAAAAACTACAATTCACATATGAGTAGCAATTATCTTTATATCCCTCCTAGAAGCAAAAGAAGCAGTGACATTTGGGTCATGAGAAGAGACGAAACAAACAGCCTGTGCAATTGCCTCTGTGCAGAGAAAGCCTGGGAACTACAGGCATAAGCCCCGGCCGGGAATCTGCTCTGTGGAGAACAGGGGGCTGTTTTCATACAAGGAAGGGAACAGAGAAGGAATACAAGGTTAACGCTGGATGTGGCTTTAAATCCTTCAGCACAGTGCCTAGCGGTCATAAAAAAAGCAAACACAAGTCAGCAAAACCTTTGCAGAGGTGATGAATAGAAATAGAACATATTACTCTGGTCTAGATAAACGCAACATGTTACATCCCCGCACTGCCTCTGCAGCATGGGCCACAGACCTTCCTCTGTAAAGAGCATTTCAGGCCTGGGGAAGAAGAAAATGCAACCAGAACACAGGCGAAAATTCTGGCACATGGATCTTCAGGTAAATTACACAAACCAAATTAACACAATTGGCAAGTGGGCACCTAGAGATGGGGTTTTGAAAGGGAATCCCGCCAGAGACAGGAGGAGTGAAAGGGAGCTGCCAGAAGGGACTGCTCTAGGCTGGTTGAATACAGGACAAAGTAAGAGAAAAAATGGAGATTGTCATCCAGACAAAGCTCGGTGGAGAGTCCAGAAGAGTCAAGGGGAACAGACCTTTGCCTAGCCCACAAAAGCCCCAGATAAAATCCTAACCATACTATGCAATTTATTAAAAGTTTTCTTCCCCACTAACCAACCAGCTTCCACTAGTCTCAAGCATTCTTTCTGACTTATTTCATTAACATTTCCTTCTTTTTCTGGAGTGGTCAGAGCCCCAGGGAATCTCTTTCTCTCTCCTCCCCCTTCCCCCCCCCAACCAGTGGGGCATTGAATGAGAGCCAGAGTGTTGTCTGTGTAAAGAGAAATTGCAAAACCACAAATTGCAGAAAATCGTTACTGCCAAAAATCGAAAGGAACACACAATATCACCATGCCTCTTAAAAAGCAATTGCGCATTTTACAGGCCTCTGGATAATTCAGGTTTGTTTGGCAACTTTCTCACCCATACCACCCAGAAGACAATTCTCTTCCACCAGAGGCAGTGGTCCCAAAGAATATTTGTAGTTAAAGAGAAACAAAAAATGTGGGTGCAAGTCCTTCCAGGGGCCTTGCTTTGGCCCAATACGGTTCTATTTGATTCTATTGTGTAGTATTGATTTTAAGATCCAAAGTTTGCCCCTCCCAGATTCCCAGGGATTCCTGCTGAGACAGAGAGAGAGCCTCCAATAATGTAACAAGAATCCCTTAAAGACACAAAGCACTTTCAGATGGCAAAATCTTTCCGAAATGTTACCTTATGTGATTATCACAACAACCCTTTGACAGAGGCAAGGAAAATGTTTTCCCTTTCTCCTCCTCTAACCCATAATAAAGACGCTTTGAAACTGAGGGGTTCAGTAACATTCTTAAAATCATACCACTTCTGAGGGAGTGATCTGGGACTCAGACATAAGCCTTCTGAGTTTTAGTCCTGAGTTCCTTCTATCACCTATCCCCTTTCTCTGTGGGGGCATGCCTTCCTGACTTGGCTATGGCTGCTCTCCTTCAGAGGAGTTGGGATTTTATGTGGCCCATACACATTTCCAGGGCCTTGACTTGGAAAACCTCCTGCCATTCACTACAGATTAAGCCTTGTCTGAATGCGTGCTGATTAGGTCGTCTTCCATTTGTATTTGTTGTATACTACAATCATCACTGGGGTAATGCCAACTCCTGAGGTACTGATCGAGTCTGGCTGCCAAAATGAACCCAAATCACAATTGCCTGGTGATTTTAATGTGTTTCCATGACTCCATGGGTCAGACCAACTCCCCACCAGTTTAGCTCAGAGATGACGTGGAGAGGTGGGAAGAACTGTTTTTGTCTGGATGGTGCAAAACTCTGTGCAAAGTTGCTGCTCAGAGTATTTGCTAATAAAGGGGATCACCAAGCACTTTGTATGTCCTTGAGAAAAAAGTGTGAAAGTAAAGTGATCACAGATTAACCTCCTAACATGGAACAGCTAGCCATTTCTCTCCCCACCTGGGAGATGCAAGGTGCTTCAACCAAAACTTTGATAAAGAGATCTTGAGGTAGTGGTCACATATGTGTTCATAGTTGCATACTTGCAAATAATGACTAAAAATGCTATCTTAAACTACCTTCCGTCTAATTGTCACCATGAACATATTCCAAATATCTCTTAGTATTTAACATTAAACCATTTAAAATTAGTGATAAGCCTAATTAGACACATACAGTGTGAGAAAGAGCTATGGAATATGAATATGGAGGAAAGTAAACACAGACTGTTCTCCTGAACAATTTCTATGTTCAAAAGAAAGAATACAGTCAGACGTTAACATGTGTACAAATAAAATACTTATGATGGCACATGAAAAGGGAGACTGCTCCTAAAATCCAACATGGCTTCACAGGCAAAAGCTGCTTAAAACATTCATAACTTGCAGGTGTCTTGATGATGCAATAAAGACCAAAGTGATATAACACAGAAATTGACATTTTAAAAAATTCCAGTGAACACAGATACTTTGACATAAAATCTGAATGGTTTTAATAAGGATGCATGTTGCTTGGGCTAGTGTTTGAATATTTGGTGTATAGCAATGGGATCAATCCATTCTAGAGAACAGACAAAATATATTATCCACACATTCTTGGTTTACCTGGCTCAAGGTTGTTGATCTCCTGCTTCTACCTTATGGTTGTTGATCTTCTGCTTACTTATCTGTAGTGACAAGCAAGTCACTACCACTTGAACTACTTTTGAATAGCTAGAGTCTTTATCCTGAATTCACATCTATCCCCTGCTTTTTGAACTTGAGTATTATCAAATTATTCCAGAGACAGATGGAACATTCATATTTTGAACTCCCAGTTCGGACCTGGTGTAATTTTATTTGGTCTTTTAAAAAAGAGGGGGTTTGTAATTTGGCTATAGACACTGAGAGTACCAAGAGTAAAGAAACATAATACATGGAGATTCGTTCTAGAAAGAACACGGGTTTACAGAGCGGCTGCAATGCAGTACACACAGGGAGGCATTATTAAGATAACTACCCTGCTATTAAATGTGAAACAGCCTGTGACTGTGAGGAGTGACCGGGCAAAGAGTAATAAATTAGCCATTTGAGAGAAGCTGAATATTCAAATGTTTGGTGTCACATGATCATCATATCTAAAAGAATACTGCCTAATGTCTCCTCCTCACTTTTTTTCCTAGCTTTTTAGATGCAATGTAGTGGCAGCCATGATTGGGTTCGATCTGTTTCCCAAACGGTTTATAAAATATCACACGATGCTATACAAACCAACAGTGTGAAACATTAGATTCACACTGAGGCTGCATTTGTTGAGCCAGGCTTTAAAAAGGCAGCAATGTGAGATGGGAGCCTTAAAGATGAGGAGGTTTTAGGAATTAGAGCTGAGAAGGAGATACCATTTCAAGGAGGAAATTTACTTACATTTTGCTGCAAGTGAAATGCCTGTCTTTAAAGGGCAGCCTCTGAAACAAAGAGAAAAACAAAAACAAAAAACAAGCGTGTTAAAAAAAAAATAGAGAGCAACCAATTCAGAATGAAAAAGGCACTGGATTGTCTTTGAAGGTACAGCCACTGACTGAAAACATGAGGGGCCCAGAGATGAAAACATTTTTATTGGGGAACTCTTCTTAGAGGTACAGAGAGAAGTAGCCCACAAACAAAACATGCAAGTCAACTGTCATATCTCACCACATTCTCAGCTCCCTGTCCTGGACCCTCCTAGAATTTCCAGATCCCTTGATGCTCACTTTGTCTCCCACATCTGATCCTAGCTAGAGAGAAATATGGAGAGTCTAGTTGCCTAGTTCAACGGCTTAGACTCATCATTCTCTGGCTTCTGGTTCATACTGACATTACACCTTATTCTCATAGGCCCAGCTCTGAGACATTGTTCCATTAAATTAAGCTCCTCATAAAAATTATGCTCTTCTCAATTCATGCTTATTTGGGTAAGTGGACAAGTTTTCTTTTCCAAGGAATAAAAAGCTATTCTGGGGAGTATTGGGGTGGGGGCACTGGAATCGATGCCAGGTTTTTCCTTATTCAAGATGGCAGTAAAAGAAGAAACAATTAGACTGAGCCTGTGCTTGGAAGGAGTTTGCCAGTTGTGCAGGCAATTTGTTCGGTGTGGCAGCCTACCAGACAACTCAGTTTGCTTCCAAATCCATTTCCCCCCCTTTGGATATACTGTGGTTATATCCAAAGGGGGTCCTTTTCAAAGTAGTAGATTTAATTGGGAATGGCAAGTAAGCCCCCATGATTGATATGAACAATCTGTGTACTGAGATTCACATGATTCTGGGTCATCTCTAAGACTGAACACTCAAGTCATGGTGTCCTTGGACCTACAGCAAGATCTGCCATGCCCCCCTACATGGATCTGGATAAGCTGGATTAGTGACTTTGGCGAGCAGTATTTTTCCAAGCTCTGCCATTTTAATTTTTTTTTTTTACATTTATTTATTTTTGAGAAACAGAGTGAGACAAAGCGTGAACGGGGGAGGAGCAGAGAGAGTAGGAGACACACAATCTGAAGCAGGCTCCAGGCTCTGAGCAAGTGGTCTGCACAGAGCCTGATGCGGGGCTCGAACCCACAAACTGTGAGATCATGACCTGAGCCGAAGTCGGACACTCAACCGACTGAGCCACCCAGGCGCCCCCAAGCTCTGCCATTTTTAGTAATAGTGTGCCTTTGACAAATTGATTCAGTGCTCTGGGATTGATAGAAATAATAATGTGGCTATTTCAAATAGTTGTAAGAGTTAAGTGAGATAATGCGTGTGAAATAAGTGCTACTTAGTGTTTTACTGTTATTGTTCTTACTACCAGAAGACCTATCTGGGAAAACAAATTAAGAAGATATAATAAGTCCATGATATTGGAGCTGGGAGAGTGGCTATGGAGAGAGTTTTGCTTGGGTAAGATGTCTCCTCTCTTGACCATCTGCACTGTACCATTGTCCCAGATTTCTCTCCCACATTGCCTTCTTCCACTCTTCGTTTCTCTAACCGCTGAGTGTAATTCAGGTTAGATTAACATCCACACTGGAAAATCCCTCAGTGTTTTAGCAAGCCACCTAATTCCACATTTACTATCCATGGACATGGTTGGGGTGAGGCTCCTAGGCTGACAAATTATTAAATTATTGAACTATTGACCCCAGAAAGAACCGGCATAGTTCTTCTTTCAGAGTTCTTTACATGAGGTAGGTGCTTGATACATTTTTATTGAGTCGACTATTTTAGATGGATCCTATGGTGTGACTCAATAAGATGTCATATGCGTCACCGACTAGGAGGAGTTAGAAACACTGCTCTGACAGACAACACACACCCCCACCTCTCCCTCCTCCAAACAAAAAAGTGTACTGAAAATTCTTCTCAAATTGTGCACCCTTCAGTTCCTCTAAGGAACTTGTTGCTAGGAAACAAATTTAGACAGCTCTCACCTGCTGAGGAAAGTTTTTACTACTGCTTCAGATAACAGGTTCTTCTTTAGTGACAAAAGTATTAACAAAGAAAACTGTCTGTTACTTCACGGATTCACTGGACAAGAGCTCTTTCTTCATTTGGGCAACAATTTCATGGCAATATCATTGATTACCCTGAAAACTATTCAGAGCTGTCCTTGAGACTGCATTATGAAGCCACCTAATGCAGTGGTACTGATCATTTTTCTTGGGGTACAAAATAAATAAAGCAATCAAGTACAGTGTGGGTGGTGGTGAGGTTTTATAGACTACAGAGGAACATAAAAGCTTGCTTTGGCTTTCTATGCTTATTTCCACATTAGAAAAAGAAATACCTGAATTCTTAAAGAAGAGAGCATTTAAAATGAATAACTAACTCATTTGCTAAATGTGTATTCAGTGCCCGGTATGTGCAGCACACTGTGCTAGGCCCTGAGAATACACTGCCTGCTCTCATGATAACATCTGTCTGGTAGGGGAGACAACTGGACAGTTTGGAGGGATCGCATGATGATGTAATGCAAAATCACAAGGTGGTCAGAGAGGAGGGGAGGTGGTCTTTGATGATCCAGTGTGGAAAGAGAAATCAGGGAAGTCTGATTGAGGGGAGTGTTAGGATAATATCTGAAGAAAAATTCATATTTAATAATGCCTGTTGATGTTGCTGAGTCTTAATGCATCAGGAACTGTCCTAGGTGCTTTGGCATGTACTGATTCACTTGTTACTGCTAACCACCCTAGAAAGGAATTCAGCCTTTCAAGGAATTCCTAGAAAGGAATCTGGTTTGAATACCTCAGGGTGGGAGTTAAAAAGCCAAATGGGGGTTCCTGGAGCACACCAGGCAAAAGGACATCATCAGTGGCATGGGGCCCCGGACAGGAGGAACTCGTTCTCCTTGAGGGACCAAGAGACCAATACCACCATTTGCCTCATTTAGCACATCCTTCAACCAAACCCATTCTTCCACCATGGGAGTCCTTAAAGAATCATAGATGGGGCCCTTCTGATATCAGTCCTGGATAACTTAAGTTACAGAGGCCTTGCCTCCGTGTTCCCACCTTGTGGAGATGCAAGGTCCTCTTATCTCTCTGCCCTGAACCACACCCACCTAGTACCCCTGAGCCACCCTCAGAGGACATGCAAGGTCAGCATCTGGGTCATGGTCACACATGGGCCTGATCCACGTGGAATGGATCTTATTCAAAGCCCTTGGATTTTCTTGGTCTCCTTGCTAGGACTTCAGATTCCTATGCTCTGACAGTCACTGGGATTTATCAACTGATGGTCCTGGAGCAACTGATCTCTAGGCCAAAGTGTTCA
This sequence comes from Panthera leo, assembly GCF_018350215.1. Classification (NCBI taxonomy): domain Eukaryota; kingdom Metazoa; phylum Chordata; class Mammalia; order Carnivora; family Felidae; genus Panthera; species Panthera leo. Next base: position 30,089,963 of record NC_056692.1, read on the forward strand.
ACTAAGGGATTCTACACATCACCTGTTTATCTTAACTTCTTACCCTGGTTCCTGTGGCTGATCCCATCTGGTTATGATCTGTAACCTACAATTGACACTCATTAAAAAAAATAGACTACTTAGTAATTTCAGAATGTTCTATGCTCATTGAAGTATCTGGTTTGAATTGCCTGCTATTTAAAGTTTTCACAATATGCAAAAAATTGCATCAATGCAAGTATAACTGTTTGAATGATATAACATATGGAATAAAATCTCCTATGTATCTATTCCTCTCTACAATGCACAATAAAATAAAGTAGTTCCTACATGTCCAAGATTATAAATTTTGAGATGAAGTCGCTACCACTTTCTTATTCTGAATTTTGAAAAAAATTTATTTTATGTTAATTTTACTTATTTGCTTATTGCTATGGTAGGAATACTTATTCTCTATTTCACATATTCCCAGGAGTGCTGAGACCAGTTTTTTTTAATTACCTGGGAAATTAATTTAAGAATGAACAGGGCCCCTGGGGGGCCCAGTTGGTTAAGCATCCAACTCTTGGATTCAGCTCAGGTCATGATCTCACAGTTTGTGGGACTGAGCCCCGCATTGGGCTCTGGGGAAACAGCAAGGAGCCTGTTTGGGATTCTCTCTCTCCCTCTTTCTGCCCCTCCCCTGCTCACTCTCTATCTCTCTCTCAAAAAAATAAATAAATAAACTTAAAAAAATACTTTAAAAATGAACAGATGCCAGTACCAACATTTTTGTAGCTATGTTTCCTAGGGCAAGTGAAACAAAAGCAAAATTAAACTACTGGGACTACACCAAAATAAAACACTTCTGCACAGCAAAGGAAACCATCAACAAATGAAAAGGCAACCTACTAAATGGGAGAAGATATTTGCAAATGACATTTCTGATAAGAGGTTCATATCCAAAATATATAAAGCACTTATACAACTCAATACAAAAAAAAAAACAAAAAACGAAAAACAAATAATCTGATTAAATAATGGGCAGAGGACCTGAATAGACATTTTTCCAAAGAAGACAGACAGCCAAGAGACACATGAAACAATGCTCAACATCACTCATAATCAGGGAAATGCAAATCAGAACCACAGTGAGATATTACCTTACACCTGTCAGAATTGCTAGAATCAAAAAGACAAGAAATAATAAGCACTGGCGAGGATGTAAAGAAAAAGAAACCCTTGTGCACTGTTGGTGGGAATGTAAATTGGTGTGGCCACTGTGGAAAACAGTATGGATGCTCCTCAAAAAATTAAAAATAGAAGTACCATATGATCCAGTATTCCACCTACTGGGTATTTACCCAAAGAAAACAAAACCACTAATTCAAAAAGATATATGGACCCCTATGTTTATTGCAACATGACTTATAGAGCCAAGATATGGAAGTAGCTCAAGTAATCTAAGTGTCCATCTATGGATGAATCGACAAAGAAGATTATATATATTATATATTTATAGAATATACTTATAAATATTATTCGGCCTGAGAAAGAAGGAAATCCTGCCATTTGTGATTTGTGACAAGATGGACTGAGATGGGCCTGAGGGCATTGTAGTACATGAAATAAATCAGAGAAAGTGTCCATTGGCAGATGAACAGATAGAGAAGTGGTACACACACACACACACACACACACACACACACTGGAATATTAGTCAGCCATAAAACAGAATGTACTCTTGCCATTTGTGACATGGAGAGACCTAGAAGGTATTATGCTTAGTGAAATAAGTCAGAGACAGAAGGAAAAATATCATATGATTTCACTTGTATGTGGAATCTAAAAAAGAAAAGAAACAGAAAAACTAAAAATTTTGAAAAATTTTTAAGAATTTTTCAATTCTTTCAATTTCAAAAGAAGAAAGATACCCATAAATTCAGAGAACATTCTGATAGTTTCCAGAGGAGGGGGGCTGGACAAAAGAGGTGAAGGGGAGGGGTGAGGTACAGGCTTCCAGTTACAGAATGAATAAGTCATGGGGATAAAGGCCACAGCATAGGCAACATAGTCAGTGGTATTGTAACAGTGGGGAAAAAAAAAAGAATGAACTGATGCAGGTTTTATATAAAGAAGAATATGCTAATTATCAGGTAATAATAATACTATGTTATAAATGGCGAACTCCTCTTCACTTTGATCAAGTGTTCTTTAAAACCTGAGACTATGTGCTATAGGCACAGGGATCAGATGTTGAGTTTGAGAGCCCAGGGCTCCCACACTGGAGGTACAGGCAGTCATCTAAGAGGGTCATGAGTTGGAGTCTCGATTCTCCCACTGGAGGTAGAGGCAATGGTATCAGAAGGCCATGAGTTGGAGTCTTGGTTCTTCCACTGGGAGTAGAGGCAATGGTATCAGAAGGCCATGAGTTGGAGTCTCGGTTCTCCCACTGGAGGTAGAGGCAATGGTATCAGAGGGTCATGAGTTGGAGTCTCTGTTCTTTCACTGGAGGTAGAGGCAATGGTATCAAAAGGCCATGAGTTGGAGTCTGGGTTCTCCCACTGGAAGTAGGGGCCATGAGTTGGAGTCTCGGTTCTCCCACTGGAAGTAGAGGCCATGAGTTGGAGTCTTGGTTCTCCCACTGGAAGTAGAGGCAATGGTATCAGAAGGCCATGAGTTGGAGTTTGGGTTCTCCCACTGGAAGTAGAGGTAATGTTATCAGAGGGTCATGAGTTGGAGTCTCGGTTCTCCCACTGGAAGTAGAGGCCATGAGTTGGAGCCTTGGTTCTCCCACTGGAAGTAGAGGCAATGGTATCAGAGGGTCATGAGTTGGAGTCTCGGTTCTCCCACTGGAGGTAGAGGCAATGGTATCAGAGGGTCATGAATTGGGAGTCTCGCTTCTCCCACTGGAGGTGGAGGCAATGGTATCAGATGGTCATGAGTTGGAGTCTGGGTTCTTCCACTGGAAGTAGAGGCAATGGTATCAGAGGGCCATGAGTTGGAGTCTCGGTTCTCTCACTGGACACAGAGGCAATGGTATCAGAGGGCCATGAGTTGGAGTCTCGGTTCTTCCACTTATTTCCATGTGATGTGCTGCCAATTATTTAACCTTATGCCTTTTATTCTTATGAAAGCACATATACATACATTGATGTTTGTGTATCTCACTGCCTTTGTCTATAAAAGGCAAATAAGAGGAGCACCTGTACCTCCCCTGAGATTGTTGTGCTTTTTAGAGGAATATGCATATAGAGGACTTGGCAGAGACTTTGCCCATTTTAAGTGCTTAACATATGACACTTAGATTTATCTTTATTGAGCCCAAACTGAAAAATTACTGTAGGAAGAATTACACTTTCCATTTGGATCAAAATATTCTGTCCTAGTTCCTTAAGTGGTTACAAGAAATGTCATCTCCAACTTCTTTTGTGTTTGACTTTGGGTCTTGATTTGACCCAAAGTGGGCTCTTCTTTAAAAAGTCAGAGTGGATTGCTTTTTCACTTCCTTCTTACAGTAGTTTTTAAGTTTTTCCCACTAGTGTTTTAAGAAGTTTGTAAACATTTCTAATTGTTTCTCTTACGGTATTGGAATCCCACTGCCATTTTTTTTCTTTTTCTAGTCTTGACCCTGCCTTTTCCAAGAATGCAGCAAACCCTTGCATATCCTTGCCACATTTGCTTACAAATGACCTCTTATGCTTTGATTTTTTCCAGCTTTAACTGTTAAAAAAATTAAGGAAGCAGTTTCTTTTTATTTATTTATTTTTTTGAGAGAGTGAGAGAGAGAACAAGCAGGGGAAGGGCAGAGAGAGAGCAGGACAGAGGATATGAAGCAGGATCTGCACCAACAGGCTGACAGCTGAGAGCCTGATGTGGGGTCAGACTTATGAACCATGAGATCATGACCTGAGCTGAAGTCAGACGTTCAGCTGACTGAGCTCCCTGCCCCCCAAGCACTCCAAAGAAGCAGTTTTTACTACAGAAGATTTGGAAAATACACAAAAGCACTAAAATGAAGTAAAAGAGTCCACAGCCTCACCTCACAGATTTATTCTAAAGTAGATAAAGAGGTAAGCACCTTGCCTCCCATTTCCCAGAGATAATTACTGTCAATAGTGTGTTAGGGTATCATTCTAAAGTGTTTTTTATGCTTATGAAAGCACACATACATATGTAAACCTTTTACACATACACACATGTGGTTAAAATGTTTTCAACAAAAACAAGGTCATGTTATATAATTCTCTCTATATATGGCTTTTTGTTCTCTTTTTAGTATATTTGTGGAGATACATTCCAAGTTGGTATATTTGTTTAGTGGCTAAATAGAAATCCATTTATGGACACGCCTTAATTTATTTAACCAATCCCATATTGATTAGTGAACATTTAAATTTCTTGGGATTTTTTTTGCTATGACAATGAGCTTACAATGAGAAAGCATTTTGAACATCAGTCTTCAAGAAGGTTGAGCCTCTTCACCCTGTACCAACAATAAGTATCCTTCATAAGTATCTTTCATTTTGCATTCATAATTTCTATTTCTTTGCATTTTTCTTCTCTATGTGATAATTCTTCCATCTGAGCTTCAATATACTTAATTCCGTTTTTAGCAATGTTTTTGAGTTCCAAGAATTCTTTTTTTTCCCCTCAGATTGTTCCTTTGTAATAACTTTCCCTAGTCGCCCTGGGAATTTGTGTTACTTTCTTTTAGAGTTCTTTTTATTTCTTCCTTTAAGGATACCTCACAGAGAGCTACCTGTTCTGATTACATTGTTCTTTCCCTCTTCAAACTGCTGAGTCATTTTTAATGCTTTGTGCATTTTCTCTCCCCACAAACTCTGCTACTTGTCTGCACACATCCAGATCTCCTGATCTGTAAGGGAGGAGAGGCCCTCAGCACATATGCAGGTAAGCTGGGGTGGGGGTGGGGGTCTTCTATGTAGTAATGGGTCTGCAACTGGTGGCAGGTAAAGGAAGAATCTTTTCTTGGTGAGTGAGCTGGCAGACTGGGACCCCTCCACTGAGTGGTATAGGGAGGTCTATGACTTACCAGCATCCTCCTGGCAAATAGGGAATATAAGCGTTCTCTTCAAGGTATACACAATTGATGTAATCTTTAGTTATGGTCCTCTCAAAAACAAAACACAAAGCAATGGTAACAAAAAAATGACTCCCAAACAACATAGAAATTTCTATATTGAAGCCAAGTTGACATGTCAGACCAAGTGTACACTCTTATCTTCAGGATAAAGGACATTAAGAGACTCATATAAACATGGCACTCGCAGAAAACATGTCAATAATATTGTGAATTGTAGTCTATCTTTCATATGGACATATTTTGGCAAAATAATTGTATTTCACACACTACTCAAATAATATACGCTAATTATCAATAGCAACAAAGTAAGTGGTATTTTTTTTAGTCAACCATGTACTTGTTTACCAAATACATATCAGATATTTAAAACGTGTTCTAGGTTTTAAATATAAACCACTGACAAAACACAGTGACTGTTTTATCACCAAGGCATTTGCGGTCTGTGTTGCATGGAAGGCCTATCAGCAAATGACTCCACAATGATAATGACATGTGGTAACCACTAGGATAGAGCTAGGCCTGTGGTATTCAAGGAGTAAAGGATATTCTTTCTAAAACAGATTAAGGCAGATTTTTCCAAAGAAGGGTCAAAATGGGTTTGTGGAAGAAAGAAGTTAAATGTTAAGTACGTTTGGGAAACACTGGGTTAAAGATGGTTAAGTGGATCTTTCTAGTATAATCTTTTTCAGAGGTTTTAATAGTCAAATATTTATTACAAATTCTAGGGAGTGGTAGTGTCCTGAATGTATGGGACTGAAGAACCCTTCTTCCAAGCATTCTGAGGGACACACCTGGGGAACAATGGCCTAAGTGATCCAAGGGAGCTCTCTTAGAGGAGTACCTTTGGAGCTGAGACTCCAAGATGAGCAGGTGTGAGGCAGAAGAGGTTGGAAGAAAAACAATCCATGTAAAGGCACGGAGACAGGACATGGCTATGACAATACCAAGTGGCTCCAAAGAGCTAAGCCAAAGGTCACGTGAAAAAGTGACCAGAAGTAGGTACAGAGATAAACAAGAGTCAGTCAGATCATTCCATCCAGGTAAAGGGTTGAACTTTAGCCTGAAAGCAAGAGAGGTATTTAGATGTTCTGACACAGGGGAGAGGTATGAATGGATTTGCTTTGTCAAAAACCCTGGGAGCACCTGGGTGGCTCAGTTGGTTAAGTGTCTGACTTGATTTCAGCTCAGGTCATGGTCCCTCAGTTTGTGGGATGGAGCATGCATTGGGCTCTGTGCTGACAGTGTGGAGCCTGCTTGGGATTCTCTCTCTGCCCCTTCCCTGCTTGTGCCCACATGTACATGCATGCTCTCTCTTTCTCTCTGCCTCCAAATAAATAAACGAACATTAAAAAAAAACCCCAAAAACATCACCCTGGTAACAGTATAGCTGTGCATTCATAGTGAAGTTGCCTAGAGAAAGGAAGAGTGGTCAGGAGGAGTTCTTGAAATAACCCAGATGTCAGTGTTGAGGGAATGAGCCAGGGGAGAAAGATGGATGGATGGATGGATGGATGGATGGATGGGAAGGAAGGAAGGAAGGAAGGAAGGAAGGAAGGAAGGAAGGAAGGAAATAAGGAAAGAAGGCAGGATGGGAGGAAGGGGGGCTAAGGAAGCAGTATCTGCAGGACCAGGAGTCCAGTTAGATGTGAGGTGAGTGGCAGGTAAGGGTTAGGGGACACTGGGTAGGTGATATAGTCATACAGTGATGGGGAATACGGGAGAAAGAACAGGTTTGGATTGAACCTAATGGCTCACTTAGGAGGTAGAATTCAGGTGAAAGGGGATGGAGGCCTGAGCCAAAGCTGTAGCCAATGCTTGGACATGTTGAAACAGAAGAGCCATTGGAATATGTAACTGTTAAGATCCTAACAGGTTAATTTATTAGAGATACTAACAACTCTAGGAATCCACAGGTTAGGTAATTATTCCCTAGGAAACACATATCTCATTTAGGAATTCTGTACCTCAAGCCCCTCAACTGACAAAAAGATAAGTATGAATTGTTTTTAAACGAACAAAACATGGTGAAAAAAAAAATTAAACCCAAACGGACTAGCTTCTTTTGCCTTCTACAGGGGGGTGAATTAGTCATATGATGGAAAAACAAATCCCTATTTCAGGGTTTCTCAACCTTGTTACTACTCACATTTAGGGTCAGATAATTCTTTGTTATGGTGACTGTCCTGTGCCTCACAGAATATTTGTTTAGCAGTGTCCCTGGCCTCTACCCACTAGATGCCAGTATTATTCCTGATTGTGACAACCCAAGTGTCTCCAAACATTGCCACATGGCCCCAAGGGACACAACGGTATTCTCCTACCTCCCACCCCGCAGGTCAAACCACCGCTCTGGACTTTCCCTTTGACAAACTGTGGTGGCATTTGGAAGAACTCTACTAAGTCCTTTATGCCACTAAAGAGTGAAACCCAGAGGAGCAGACCTTTTGCTTCACAGAACGTATTAATGAGTTTGCAAATTCAAGGTTGGCCTAGACCTTGAGTAGATGGTGTGGGAGTTACATTCTGTTATAGAAGGAAGTGAGAGGAACTGAATTCCTAAGTAAACTGAGGGCACCTTGTTGAGCAGCAGTGGGGCTGATCTCTTACAGAAAAGAGAATGGTGAGAAATTCCTAATGGCTGGTGCTCTGGAAAACAGTGTGGAGGTTCCTCAAAAAATTAAAAATAGACCTACCCTATGACCCAGCAGTAGCACTGCTAGGAATTTGCCCAAGAGATACAGGAGTACTGATGCATAGGGGCACTTGTACCCCAATGTTTATAGCAGCACTCTCAACAATAGACAAATTATGGAAAGAGCCTAAATGTCCATCAACTAATGAATGGATAAAGAAATTGTGGTTTATATACACAATGGAATACTACGTGGCAATGAGAAAGAATGAAATATGGCCCTTTGTAGCAACGTGGATGGAACTGGAGAGTGTTATGTAAGTGAAATAAGCCATACAGAGAAAGACAGTTACCATATGTGTTCACTCTTATGTGGATCCTGAGAAACTTAACAGAAAGCCATGGGGGAGGGGAAGGAAAAAAAAAAGAGGTTAGAGTGGAAGAGAGCCAAAGCATAAGAGACTCTTAAAAACTGAGAACAAACTGAGGGCTGATGGAGGATGGGAGGGAGGGGAAAGTGGGTGATGGGCATTGAGGAGGGCACCTGTTGAGATGAGCACTGGGTGTTGTATGGAAACCAATTTGACAATAAATTTCATATATTAAAAAAAAAAAAAAGAAATTCCTAATGGCTGGGAAGATGGAGAACACTGAATGACAGGGATGCCTAATATTCATTCCTAAACTAGTCACTGTTCTGCAGTGGTGCTAGACTCCCCTATTGTCCCAAAGTCTGAAAATGGGGCCCCAAGCCAGATGCGGCTGTGAGCACGTCCACTCTCAAGGTTTTGCAAACATTTTCTGCATGGGGCTTACGTCACTGTCCTTGCCATTGTCACCCTCTACTCTTTCTTCTTATATTTTCCTTTTTGTTTCTTCCTCTTCTTTCACCACATCCTACAGTAAAACTTTCATTCTTTGAGGTTAATTTCTTTTACTAGAATTACCAGTAGGCTTAATTTCCCTGTGGGATGCTGGATTCCTTAAGGGCAGGTGGCTAGACAGACTCTTCAGACTTGACTGCACAGAGGTCAACATAGAGATCCTCTCACCTGGTCTCTCTCTTTACAGATGGGTAAACTGAGGTCTGGAGGGTTACAGTGCTTTGTTTTAGGAACAAAGCCTACTTAGAACTTTTTGTGTTTTTTCTAGCAGAACACACTGCCTAGGAAGTCACTTCTCTCTGATTAGCTGGTACCAGTCTCTAGAAAGTTCTCTGATTTCTACATTAGAGGCTTCAAGGTAATAACCCTGCCAGAATAAAAAAAGCAGAATACAAGCTACTTCACTAAGGTTTCACTCCAAGGATATCTTAAAACTTCAGTTCCTCTCAGATCTTTCCTCCATGACATCATTAAAATATTATCTGGCTCACAATATTTTCTACTTTAAACACTTCTCAAATTTTGATCTCCTGTCAGCTGACAATATAGATTCATAGAGCCCTTTCATGTCTCACAGGCTACTGTCCAAACCTTATAATTAAATAATGAATTTCTAAGGATTAATTATTCAAATGTCAAAGAGATGACTTTTGGTGAGGAATGAAGTATTTTTCAAATTTACTATAGATAATAGGAAAGCTGATTAATTAATGGCCAGTGTTTACATTTCTAGCCATCAATTTTAATGAAACATTTCCTTTGAAGTCACTTATGGAAAATCTTGAACTCCACATACACAAAGCTTAAAAATCACACTGAAGTTCTTTCTTATAAAAGTGACCTCAATTGATATTGATCTATAACTCTTACAGCAGGAAAGCCATGGCTCAAATTCCTATGAACCAGAGCACAAACCTAAGCAACTTCTTATTCATATTTTCTCCTCTGTAGTGTCTAGTAGAATATTAAATGCATAGTCACTCTTCAATAGTTTGTAGCTAAATGAATAAACCTCCAGGCTTTCCCTGCCAATAAGATCCTATCTGCCCAGCAGCCTCCCACACCCATGCTGCTTCTATCACCATACCTGTGCCCGGAACACATTACATAATTTGTAGGGCTCAGGGCAAACATGAAAAGGTGGGGCTCCTTCTTCTAAAATGATCAAGAACTTCAAGACAGTGATGACAGGGCATTAAACCAAGCATGGGGTTCTATGCTACTTCGGCAGGTGTCTGTCCATGGAGCTGGCCCTGTCTGTGCCCAGCCAGGTTCTCAGCCTTCTGATTCCTTTATGCCTGGTAATTGTACCTCCTGTGCCATGGGAAAACCCATGCTTGAGCTTCGTCAGCCTCTTTTTTTCCCATCTCACTCAGACCCCCCTCTCTTGAGTCCATGCCCTTCCAGCCTCCTTGTCTTGTCCCTTTCATTTTGTTCTCTGGACCCCTATTCTAAGGCGAGAAAGCTTCCCTCTGTGCCTTCTCAGTCCATCTCCTCACCTGAGTGGAAACCAGGCTTTCCCACCTCCACAGTTGTCTCCAATAGGGGCCACTGTTGCTTCTAGTTCCAAAGCAAAATTCTATCTATCTGCCCTTGAGCCACCATTTTTTATGCTGCTCTTGTGGCACATAATTGTTTGCACCCTGTTTTCCACATCTTACCCTTTACCATCAGCTGCTCTCCATGCCTCATTTCTGCCTCCCTCTGACTCCAGCATGGGACTCTCAGTTTTCCCTTGTATCCCACCTTTCTTGGTATTTGTAATATCTGTATTCATGACCCATCTGGCTCCCTGATCTCAGTGTAATGATTTCTCAGTGCAAAAGATCAGCAGCCTTGTGCTGATCAGTCACTCACTGGCATATCTCAAACCTCATTACTACTTAGTATGACGCCACTTGTAAGGTGTATATTCTAATCACTGGACAACTTGAAAAATAGAGAAGGCAAAACGCAAAAACAAACCGCAAAACCATTCAACCAAACAAAAAAAATAACAACAGTTCTATCATTCAAAGGCATCCATTGTTAGAATTTTAGAACCCCTCCGACACTTGTCTTTTTTCTGTGCATAGAAAATTGAAATGTAAGAGTTGTGATGAGTCTAGTCTATGAAAACAGGGGATGTTGATCTCATCTGGGGTACCAGATTAGGACTGTTTATTAGAAAGGGCTATTTAAACTGAAATCCAGAAGCTGGGGTAGAGTAATTTATTGAGAAGGGAGCAAATGCAAGGTCACTATAGGCGGAGGCACAGCTTATACAAAAGTCCTGAGGTAGGAAAGAGCATGTCTTATTTGAGGACCTAAAAGAAAGCCACTGAGTAAGAACAGGGTGAGCTGAATTACCTCGGTTCAGATATCAAATTCTTTACTTCAGCCTTAATTTCTTTCTCTGTAAACCAGAGATCACACTAGCCTTCCCCTAGGATTACTGGAAAGATTAAATGTGTTCCTATGTGGAAAGCACTTAAAATAGCATCTGACACATAGGAAAGCTTTCTTAAAACAGAAGATAAGTGTAGACAGACTAAGTAGTCAGTGTGGAGAGGGGGAAATGTCTCCTCTGCCTCCCCATGTTCTCCTGGAGACTTCTATATGCACACCATGAGTGACATATTTTGGAGTAAGCATGTCTAGTTTCTCTTCCTTCCCTTTCTTCTCCATCCAGGAAGAGGTTGACTTATTAGACCATGGGAAGCCAGATGTCCATGAGCCCATGGTTCTATACTGGGCCATGGTTCTTGTGTGCACAGAATTCTGGGCTCCTATGTTAATGCTGCAAGTTGGGTGTGTGCTCCCTCAGGTCCAGCCATGACTGGATAGGTGAGTTATGTGAATCTGACACTGGGCTCCAGTCTCTTCAGTTCAGTGGAAGGTAGTGGGAAGCTATGGCTGGGTTTCTCCAGTGAAGTTTCCTACTTGCCCTACATTTTAGATTTATTGGATATTCCCCAGCTATCAGTGAAGTTGATACTTTGATACTCATTTAGTGAGGAAGAAGAGGTGAAGGGATAGCATCATGATCCCCAACACATTAGTGCACTGTCTGGAAACCTTAAGATTAAATACAAACATCTGGAGAGCAAAGAACTTAGAGACGTGAGACCACAGATCTTGGTACAGCTACTGTGACAGGTTTTTGCGTGAATGGGGTGTGCCCATATAGTGAATTGCTGCTGAGGCCAATATTGGGTGATTTGGGCTTTAAGTAGCCAAAAATTAAAGTAAAGTAAAGTAAAGTAAAGTAAAGTAAAGTAAAATAAAATAAAATAAAATAAAATAATCCAGCTAGATTTCATCTAGAGTAGAAAGAACGAGAGTAAGTGGTCTGGCCTTAGTCACTGGGTTTAGTGCTAGTCACTGGGAACACTACTCAGTTTATCCAACTTTGGATCCCTTCTATCTTGTTTGGAATTCCACAGGCTCCAGGGGGTCTATGGAAAGACTGGTTTCCTGATTTGTGTGGCTTGCCCACAGCCTCCTGGGGCTCCTCTGCCAATGGTCTTCAACTGGGTTCTTTGCCATTAAGCTTATATCTTAAATAAGACATGATATGGTATGGATTTAAAAGACACAGGCTCAAATAATGGTTAAAGAGGAGTGTAGTCCCTGATTCACTTCTCCAGGCATTTGGCTAGGAAGTTTATATAAAATGCCGTTTTCTTGAACTGTTTCTGGGATAGACTTGCTTAGAGATGTAAGGAAGAATGGAAGTGGGCTAAAATACAGGCTTTGATCTTGCATTTAGAACATGAGCTGTTGGAAATGAAAGAAAATGAAGGAAGATGCTATGACTGAGTAGAAGGAAAAGAATTACTTCTTGGGGCGCCTGGGTGGCTCAGTCAGTTAAATGTCCAACTTAGGCTCAGGTCATGATCTTGCAGCTCGTGAGTTTGAACCCCGCGTCGGGCTCTGTGCTGACAGCTCAGAGCCTGGAGCCTGCTTTGGATTCTGTGTCTCCCTCTCTCTCTCTCTCTGCCCCTAACCCACTCACATTTTCTCTGTCTCTCTCAAAAATAAATAAACATTTAAAAGATTTTTTAAAAAAGAATTACTTCTTTAGGAGAAATGCAGAGATTTTAGAGGCTAGGTTGAACAGATACAAACCTAAAACATTTTAAATGCTCCTAAAGTTGGGAATTAGAAAAGAGGCATGATTGAGGCTTTAAAACAACAAAAATTAAAGAAAGAAAACAAAGGAGACTAATGCCCCAGACGATGCCCAGATGTGAGGGACTACTGGAAGCCGCTTGAATGGAGGGATGGGAGAGCCATGCTGGATGTTGTTACATGACATATGGACAGGACTGTGAGGGATGACTAGGAACACTGGGATGGAATCCTGCAGGGATTGTTTCACTAGTGCCAAGATAACACAGGTGTTGAAGCAATGATGCAGGTGCAGGTGGGTTGCCATTAGAAATCATATGCATCAGTCCTTAATGGACAATTCAGGGAGAAGGACATAGCCAGCCTGAAGTGAACTGTACCCTGACCTCCAGAGGAACATCTGGCAATGTCTGGAGGCATTTTTTGATTATCATAAGTTGGGGACGGGGAGCTTTTGGCCACTAAGCATCTTACAATACACAGAAGAGCCCCCATAACAAAGAATTATCCAGTCTGAAGAGTCAGTACTACTAAGATTAAGAGACTGCCTTAAGGAAAGCCAGGCTGGGCTACAACACTTGAGTCTGGATGGGGTCAGATGGTGGGTTGATGGGCAGAATTATCCAACTAGGAGAACTAGCCATGAACAAGATCTGCTTCAACTATGGATATTTTGGCAGCTTCTGAAATTGCTGACTTCACATCTCTTATTAAGGAGGATCTCAAAGGACAAAATCTATAATACTATGAAGAAAACAAATGAATGGGGCTGAAAGCAAGAGAAAGAGAATGAGGGGAAGGTGCTGTGATCCAGCCAAGGGTATTAACACCACATATGGAGAAGGTAGGGAGTCAAGTTAGGAAGCATATTACACTTTTAAAAACAGCTGAGTTTGTTTGAAAAGAGTGGAGAAGGAGAAGGCAAATGAAACACTAGAGGCATTTGCTACTGTAGAGGGATAAGGTGGCAGAGATAAAAGTTCTTACTACCAATGGAATAGCATAATTTTCTCAAAGTCTAGAAATTTAAAAATTAAGCAAAGGCAAATTAGGGAGGAAGAGCACATGGTAAAAGATAACTTCCCACTTGAGCACGCAATCTGCAGCTGCACCATCAAGTCTTAGGGGATCTGTTGAAGGCAAGTGCCTATTAAGAGAAAAATGCAAGCAAGAAAGCCGTATCATTCAGAGGTAGGTCTACAGCAATGGTTCTTAAACTCCGATTTCTGTGTCCTACTCCCTGAGATTCCAATACAACAGATCTGGGTGAAGCTTGAGAATCTGCATTTCTAACAATTTCCCAGGTGATGCACCGATGTCATCATATTTAGAGAACCAGTGTCGTACAGGATTCCAGTGTAGGAATCAAAGACAGTAGACATTGCTCCCTGGGGTCTTTTGACAGATGGAGAAATACAAAAAGTAGAGCAAGACATTGAGATCCTGGGGAAGGCATAGCCTTTGTTCAAACAGGTGCTTCTCTCTCTTGACCACCTTATTCCAAGAGGGAGAAAAAGCTGAGTCATTGTAAAGAGCCCACCCACTCAGCCCACTTCAGTACTGGGGCGAGGGGCAAAGTGTAGGGCTCAACCACGGATTAAAAATTAAAAGGATACACAGCATAGAACAGAGACACGAGAAGACATGGAGATGAGGGCCACCACTGAAATTTCTTAATTTTATGAGACTAGGAGGTCTCAAATGCCAGTCTCTGAGAGAGGAAACAGAGTGTATGGGAAGATTTCCCCTTCTCTCTTTGCCTCCAAGGATATGGTTAGTCTGGTGTTACAAAGAATTTCTTTCTTCTCATCTCTTGGCGCAAAATTTCTAAGTTCAATTGTTTATGCTCCCAGGTCATGAATTATAGATGGGCATTCTTACAAAGTTGAAACCAAGAACATTTTCTTTTTTTTCTCCAATTTTTTTCTGTGAACTTCTCCCTGGATAATACATAGCATTTTGCTATGATCCATAGCTGATAACCACAATGTGAATCCGGAACTTTGTATCCCCTCTACCTCTGTTGTTCTCTGTGCATGTTTTCCTTCTGCAGGAAGAGGGATCAAATAATCAGATTCAGGCACCAAACTCCTTCCAATGCTTCTCTAATCCAGTAAGAGATGGTTCAACTAAATCATGATGCATCTGTATACTAAGAGACTATCATATAACCATCAAAAAAAAAACTTAATGAAGAATTGAAATTACATAAAGGAAACGCCTATAGTATTATGGTAAATGAAAATATATTAACAGAATTGAATATATAATACCACAATTACATGAACACACAAAAGCAAGTAACATACTAATCACTGATGAAACTATAGATGGAACTATATAAGAATGCATACTGAGGTCATTCTTTTTTTTAACTTTACTTATTTTTGAGAGAGAAAGAAAGAGTATGGGAGGGGCAGAGAGAGAGGGAGAGAGAGAATCCCAAACAGGCTCCACACTGTCAGTGCAGAGCCTGAAATGGGGCTCAAACTCACAGACTGTGAGATCATGATCTGAGCTGAAACCAAGAGTCAGGTGATTAACTGACTAAGCCACCCAGGAGCCCCCATACCGAGGTCATTTTTAAGTGGAGGGAATTTTCTCCAAAGTTTTTCATTATTCATTTGAGTGTCACATATAACAGAAATAATAAACTTTATCAATTTTAAGTATTTTAATGCAAGTGTTAGCATTAGAAAGTCATAGGGAACTTTATTTTTTGAAGACAAGAGAAGAAGATAGGTAAACAAATTACAAAATGATAAGGAAGGTGCGAGTAAAGATGTGCTTTGAGGTGGTTGAAAGACGTGTGACTGGAGAAAGGATTTTTAGGGTGAGGTGGGGGCAGGGGTGACATTTTAGGACTAGCATAGATTTGATGTGCAGTCATAGAAAGAATGCCCAAAAGTTGGGCTGATATTGCTAACTGTTTGCAGAAGTGTGAAAGCACATTTTAACACTCTATAGATAATAATGAAAATCAACAAAGTTAGGAATTGCCTTAATGAATACCACATGGGAAAATAGAATGAACTGGCTATGAAAAAAATCAGAAATCTCCCTTTGAAAGGATGGCTACAGTATCACTTTCCATTACAAATGAGGAATATAAACACATTGTCAAAAATACACATTGTCCAAAGAATTTGAACAAAAATATTTTAGCTTTCTGTCAGTTGACTAGAATAAGTTTAGATTTTAATTTAAGCATAAAGAGACATGATCTAATGGTTTATGAGCAGCTTTGCAGAGAGCAGAAGTGATAAAAATTGCAAACAGATGATATGTAAATAAATATTTGCATCAACTGGTATAAATATTTAGAAGTGCTGACAACTCCCAATTATCTTGTTTTAATTGGTTCACATAGAAACTAATTTTTGACAATTGTATTTGGCCAATTAACACTTCAGTAGCTCAGCTAAGGTCTTTGATCTTAAGAGTGCTTTTGGGGACAAGTCTCTGGGTAATCACCTCTTTGTACATTGGAGAAATAAACTCTTCATTTGGTCATGAAAATACAGTGGTTTGTAAGCCTCCGTCTGCAGCCAAAAATGTCTTTGTCCAAGAGAATGGAGCCAGAAAGGGTGTAATATTAAATTGTCAAAACCAGTGGTGCTGGGATTGTGAGTAGGAAGGAGACAGAGGGACAGAACTCACAGGAGGTCTTGATCGTGGGCTTTGAAATGTCTATGTCACGACAGTGGTTTCCAGCAAGTTATGTATGATCATAAACAGTGCCTGGTTTTCTGAGAGGCATAACTTAGGTAATATTTCAGAGAAGAAATCAGGCATAGTCTGAAAGTTCATCTATTTCTTGCCCCTCTCCCTCCCAATTTGTGTCTCACTACCAGCCCCCTTTTCTAGTTATATAGTTTTATTTAGAAAAATAGATATGCCTGGCGAGGTTGTGCCTGTCTTATATTCTAAACCCATGACTTTAACTTTATTATTTATTTCACCCAGTAATTTTTATTGTTTGCCACAGTACTCATTCATGCTTTTGGCCAAGTATTTCTGACTCTCTACCTTCTAAGTACATGGAGGGTTGCTTTCTTGGCTCCTTTGCAGATGAAGGAGGTCATATAACTAGTACTAGTTTCAGATTTTTATCCCTATGAAACCAATCCCTTCGATTAAATCCCCTGTGTTAAAAATCCTAGAGTGGTTTTTCCCTCCTCCTGGCTGGTATGAATAAAACATTAAGGCACAACTATCAGAGATGAATAGAGAATTCGATATCCCGGATTGGCTAAATTTTTGTTTTCTACAAGTTACTTTTGATTCACCAAAGCACTCATTAATTCTTAATGCTTGTGGCACATTTTTGTAAAAGGTGTGAATAATTTTTCCTAGCTCTTTAGTAGTTTAATCAACAAATATTTATTAAAAGTGAATTACATGTCAGGCCCTGTGCTGACCTTTCATGGAGTTTACGGTTTGGTAAGGAGGGCAGACACTGATCACATAAGTACACAAACAGGTGATGGAGAGGAAGGATATGGAACTGCATGTCAGCTTATGATAGGGTGGTCTCCTCAGAGCTGAGGAAGCAGAGCTCTGAAGGATGAGCAGGTGTTGACTATGAAAAGAAGAAGGGGAGAGTTTTCTAGGCAGAGGCACAGCATGTGTAAAGGCCTGATGGTGGATGGGGTGTGGATTTGAGGAGCAGAGAAAATGCTGGAGAGGTATGTAGGATATGCTAGGTTTCACTGAGGATTGTATACTTTCAGAGCAATGGAGAGTCAAGTTGTTGAAGGCATTTAGGGAATGGTAGTGGTGGAAAGGCTGTAATGAGTGTGATGTGACCAGAAGTACATTTAGGAAGGGTCATTACTGAGGAGGCAGAGTGGTCAGACTGTGGGGCCCCACAGCAGAGACACAGGTAGACCTCTTAGGAGGCGACAGCAGCAATCTCTCCCACAGACTGGGGCTACTCTGGGGAGACACAAGGGGGAGCACAGCATACATAACAGAAGTTAATCTTGTCTGTAATGATTTTCTCATGATCCCAGCTCACCACCATGACCATCTATCCTCATTAGATAAGAGTGTAACTCTAGAAAGTTGGGATGCTTTCATTAGATAAGAGTGTAACTCTAGAAAGTTGGGATGCTTTCAGACTAGTAGTTTTCCTCCTTTTCTTTTTTTTTTTTTAACATTTATTTACTTTTGAGACAGAGTGAGACAGAGCATGAATGGGGGAGGGTCAGAGAGAGGGAGACACAGAATCTGAAACAGGCTCCAGGCTCTGAGCTGTCAGCACAGAGCCCGATGCGGGGCTCGAACTCACGAACCGTGAGATCATGACCTGAGCCGAAGTCGGCCGCTTAACCGACTGAGCCACCCAGGCGCCCCCCTCCTTTTCATCAAAGACTGCAGAAGGCAAGCATTGGTTACTTCTGATGTTACTGTCTATACATGTGTGTACCCATTCACTCTCAGGTAATCTATACCTGGGTACGATGCTACAGTAACACATAACATATATTAAAGTGGGATGGTATGCTGGCCTTGAAGTCTGTCTAGCCCAATGGTGTTGGGTTATAGAGTTGCTTATGGGACTACTCAGGAAGGCAACAAGGAGTTGAATTGGAGATGCTGGACCTGTTATGTTTTCAACCAGAAGAGTTCTACCTTTACCTGTATTAGATATTGGGGTTCTGTGTAATATCTCATTTTTGGGTGACTTTACCACTAAAGAATTTGACAGCCATTCCTATTCTACTCTTAAGACGAAGAAACTGAGGCCCAGGAAAGTGAAGCGACTTGCCCATGGTCAAATAGTTAATTCGTGGTAGAGTCAGGATTAGATCCAAAATTTCCTGACTCTACTCCAGTGCTCATGGCTCTTTCAAATATCCAAAGTAAAGTGATATGCTTACTTATCTTCTGGATTAAAAAAAAAAATCCAGTCTGGAAATCTGGAAAAGTGGCTGTACTTTTGTCTTTTCCCTGGATGCTCTGACACCACACACCTTTTTGTTCCTCTATTTAAGAAGAAAACATTTTACAGTACATGTGTTCCAGTAATACTCAATAAATATTGATGATCTGTTGGCCATTATTCATATATATTTTTAATTCATTTAACAAACACATTAAATGGTAGGATATGTCAGCTACTACAAGGTTCTGGGGATATGAAGTACCCTATGAACATATCATTATGGTAGAATATTAAAAAATGATAATAGATATCTACACATATGAGCATAGAGCCATGGGATCATAGAGGTAAACTTGGCCTAATTGGCTTAGCAGTTGGAACTGGCACTAAAGTTTCCATATTTACCAAATAAAAAAACACAGGGCTCCCTGTTAAATCTGAATTTCAGATAAATAACAGGTGATTAAAAAAAATTTTTTTTAATGTTCATTTATTCTTGAGAGATAGAGAGAGACAGAGCATGAGCAGAGGAGGGGCAGAAAGGGAGACACAGAATCCAAAGCAGGCTCCAGGCTCTGAGCTGTCAGCACAGAGCCTGACATGGGACTCAAACCCACAAACCGTGAGATCATGACCTGAGCTGAAGTTGGACACCTAATGAACTGAGCCACCCAGGCGCCCCAACAAGTGATTTTCTTATTATAAGTTGTCCCAAATATTGCATGGGACATACTTATGCCAAAAATATATTTGTTGCTTACCTAAAATTCAAATTGAACTGCATGTCTGTATTTTATTTGGCCACGCTCGCTGGTGCACCTGGCTGACTAGTAGATGAAGTTCCATGGGGTCAGTATGGGAAAGTTACCAACACACCAAGAGATGTTGAAATTCACTAAGGAGAGTCAAGTGAAAATGCCAGGAAAAGTGAGGATATTTGGGGGTAGTGGTGGGGAGAGAATGCATCAAAGGTGGGGGATCAAAGTTGAGTTTGTGATTTCACATTGTTCTGGAAGATCAAGCCCATGTAATGAGAACCAGAACAGAAATGAGGTGTATGACCTTTGCCTACTGGAAAAGAAAAAATATATATCACTATTTTCAGAAAATATCCTCTTAAGAAACCCAGGAGAATCATCCAAAAAAATATTGGAATAGATGAGTTCAGTAAGGTCATTAAGTATGAAATAAACATTAAAAAGTCAGTAGTTTTCTTTTGTAATAGCAATAACCAGCTAGAAAATATAATGGGAAAAGATTGCATCTGGAAGACCATCAAAAATATAAAGCAACTGAGAAAAAACTACAAAACCATAAGATATCTTGGGCTCACATAAAAAGCAAATTTAACATTATTAGAGACATAAAAGGAGATGAAAAGATGAGCAGTCGTGCCATGTTTCTATATGAGAAGACCAAATAATGTAAAGATGTAAATTTTCTCAAAATTCATTTTTAGGACTAATGACATGATAATCAAGACTTCTGCAGGACATGTAAATACATATAATCACTTCAAAAATGATTCTAACACTTACTTGAAGAAAAAAAACTAATAACAGCTAGAAAAATTTAAGAGACTGTACTAATGAAGGGAGTTGCTATACCTACCTGACATTAAAACAATGCAAAAATGACTTCCTTCCATCAGAATTGTGTTTGGGAAGAAATAAGCAGAGAAGATAAGAGTAGAGCAGAGAACCCAGAAACAGACCCTGGTGTCTGAAACACCTACTCACACGTCATGAGAGAAAACATGGATCAGAGTTGGGAGAGAAGGATTGATAAAGACAAGGTTGGAAATCTATTTGGTAAAAAAAAAGTTACCTCATTGGAAACACTAATTGCCCGATGCATTAAAATAGTTAAATGTGAGAATTTGACAGAAAAGAAGAAAATAAAGGCAAACATTTATCTGATCTTGGAGCTTAAATTATTTTCTGGGTGGTTTAAGGGACTCGAGCCATGTCAGTCCAGCCCATCAGGAGACTTCAAAGTTTTTAACGTAGATTTGTCTTTTGCAGAATGTTTGCTGACCACAGAGGAAGGGGCACCTGGAAGCTAGTTAGAAAACCATTGGAATAATCTGGACCAGAGACTTTAGGACTCTTAACTAAAGCTTGGCAGTAGGGAAAGAGAGCAGAAGAAGGATCTGAAAAAGAAAAGTAGCCTGCCCTACGTACTGTGTGTCTAGACACAAAGGAGTATGCTGGGGATATGTCAGATGGTTCATAAACGGGTGGGTTTTTTTTTTTTTTTTTAGTAAAACCTATTTTTATTATTCCCACATACAAGACCTCCCCACAATTCAGGTCTTTTAAACTCCATGCCTAGCATAATCAAATTCAGTGTTTCCCACTTTCTATGTTTTCTTTTCTCAGTCCCTGGAAATATGATATAACTACGTTTCACTGTAATCGATAAAATATTGTACAGTGTGTGTGGAATCAGATATGTCTGTGTTTTTATAAATGCACATTAGAGAGGGACAGGCCCGGAACAGAACAAGGCAGACTTGTTCGTGCTCTTTAATATAGATATGCTGCATGAAACAGCATGATCTGTCATAAAATGAAAGCTAATATTTGAAAATGAGATTGCAGTCTCTCCATGTTTCAATGGTTTTCCTGGGAGACAAATCTTCTTTCATTTGAACCAACGCACACACGTGTTTTTTATGGAGTACTAGGAACTACCCGGCAGTAAAGCTGTGCCAGCAAAGAATGGCTGGCCAGCAGCTTGCATGGCTTCTAGCACAGTTCTGAGCAAGCCACACTTAGACCTGCTCACAATAGGAATTAGTTCTGCTCACAATAGAAATTAGTCCAAGTGTCAGGTTAGAAAGGTTTGAAATTTGTATGACACAATGTGCATGGCACTGCTGATTGGCCACAATTTTTTTCTCTAAGTATTTAATATTCTATTAGGTGCCACAACAGCTCTGGTGGCTCAAAAAGAAAAAAGGGCATCGGGGATCTTGACCTCAGGGTTGAAAGGCACTTGATCCAGTCTGACTGGATCTTTCACTTTGCTCCCAAGTACATCTCCTTGAGTGAGTATATAGAGGAAATCATCGTTTCTTGCATTTACATGTTCCCCAAATGCAGTCATAATTACAAATTTTGGATGTCCTCCTCAATACTAGATTTTTCTTGTCAAGTATCCACTTTTATTTTAACAAGAGGTAGTAATAAAATCTCAAGGGTGGAACTAATAACAACCATGGTGATGTATCTACATACTACTTGTCGGTAATGCCCATGCATTTTGTTTCTTCTCTTCATTTTAGGAAGATATGCATGGAAAGACCCATCACATGGATGGAGATAGATGCCCTGTTACTAAACAGGAGGTGCAGACCTGTAAGCATTCACAGAGCAAAGAGAATAATATGCTGAGAGAGTCACTCTCTCTGAGTCCGGTTGCTTCCATACCCTATCGTCTACTTTGGGAGAAGGAAATAGGCTCCGAATTATTCTTTTGGCTTTCAGTGTAGAAGCCTCTGCTTCCTCTGGGCCCTGGGTTTTCAGGACTTAAAAAACACAGAGCCAGTTTTCTAAGTAAAGATTGGGTGTTTGACAAGAGGCAAAACATTGTCAATAACAGCAGAACTGAAATGAGGGCCCTGAAGATGAAGGCCAGGAAAGGAGAGGATGGAAAACTGAGTTTTCCTCTGGTACCATGACGAGGTAAAATAACATCCTCTAAAACACACTCATCCCACAAACATTTATCAAGGGCTTACCTGCAGGAGCTAGACAGATCCTTGAATATACAGAGACAAACCAGACCCAGCCTTCATGGAGCAGAGTCCCGTGAGGGAGAAAAACATGATTTCCAAATTACAAGTCAGTGTTGTGGTCCAGGTGCCCAGAAGCACCAGAGAGGGTGTCCAACTTCCTGGGAGAGCTGAGGAAGATGCCAATCTAGATGGCAGGGTTTGAAGGCCAAAGGAACATTAACACTCTCAGGGTAAGCTGTCAACATGTGGTGATTAAACATTCTTTCCTATACAAAAAGAGAGGCTAAGAGATGTGCTTGCTCCTAAACTTCTAAGCTGTCCTCTGTCTCTGTCCTCTTTCTCATTATGAAAAGTCTCCGGCTGCCTGCATGATGCTTATTCACAGAGGATACAGGTGGACGGTGGGGAGGAGGGAGAAGGATGGCCAGTTTACACTGGTGAACTTTATCATTCTATTTGTGAATGACAGAGTGCAAGATACAAATTCAGTCTCAAATTTTGTCAACCCCAGCTGTGGTAGGCTGAATAATGACTCCCCAAACATGCCCAGGCTCTAATCCCTGGATATCAAACACAGTAGAAGAGACTTTGCAGGTGGAATTAAGTTAAGGATTTTGAGATGGCAAGATTATGTTGTATTACACAAGTAGGCCCTATATAATCATAAGGGTCCCTGTAAAGGGGGGGGGGCAGGAGGAAACAGTAGGAGATGTGATAATGGGATAAGGAAGGGGCCACAAGCTAAGTGCCAGTGCCTCTAGATGCTGAAAAGGCAACCCCCTAGAAGGAACGCAGCCCTGCTGAACCCTCGATTTTAGCCTTGTGACCTCCAGAACTGTAACCGAGTACACATGTATTGTTTTAAGTCACTGTTTGTGGCAATGTATGATAGGAAACCAATACACCAGGCTCCTCATTAATATGGACAGGAAAGTGGTCTCAAAGCCAGTGAGTTCTTAGAAGGTTTCAACAGGCATAATAACTTACATTAGTTTCATGTGATGTTTAATGACACTTTCTGGAAGTAGAATGTCATATTGTGCATACATGTCTCAAGCAGAGACACAGCTAGCCTGTGTCAGAACTGGGCTCTATAAAACCTTAGTTCCATGATTTTCTCCTGGTGTAGACACTTTCCCTGTTGTCCAGGGAGACAGATGATGTCCATCTCCTGTGTCTACACAAAGTGACCTTAGACATCTTTGCTCAGTTTCATACCACTGATCCCATGTGTCACAATGGACAAAGTGGAATGCTCTGGGGTGAGTGTTGGAAGTGTTGACTGACTCCTAGTAGCTCCATGACTTGGACAAACCACTTACCCTTTCCTGAACTGTAAAATGGGATAACCACACAGATCATTCCTGACTCACCACGCCGTTGAGGATCAAGCGTGATAATATAGGTGAAAGAGCTTTATAAATTCTATAATGCTATTCAGATGTGAAGAATTATGAATTTTATGTGCTCAAAAAGGCTGGCACAGCCCCTCTCCCAGGTGACTAAAAAGCATATGTGATTTTATTTGCTCCAATCATTTTATTCTTATTAGTACTTGTTCAGTATACTACATGGGCATATGCACAATGCACAAAGCATTTATTCTTCTGGCTGCAGTAACTACGCCCCTCCCCCTCCAAACTTACCCTTGTAAAAACAAATAAGACTCATAAAACAAAACAAAAGCCAAAAAGGGGGATGGCGGGTGGCATCATTCATGAAAACTGTGTGTCATTGAAAGCACTCACCTGTCACTTTGAAAATGAGCTGCTTTTGAGAGGGGACAGTTCGTTCTTTTAACCAAGCAACTCCCTAAACACACAGATCTGTTGCGTTGCTCTTTCTCCTCTCTCTCTCTCTCTCTCTTTTTTCACTTTAATTTTGAACATGGTTTCCTAACCTTCCACTTCAAGAGGTAAATACAATTCTGGCAGAGTCCTGGTCTAATTTAGTTTATTAGGGCTTTTACTACAAGTTTTTAAGCACTCGCTGATTTTCAAAAACATATTAAAATGGCCATGGCCAATCTCGTAGATTGGTACAAGTCCACATTTCCCAAACGACTTAATAGTCTGCAACTGTGCCAGACAGAGAATGATTTCACCATTCTCTTTCCCACAACCTAAAGGCTGGATATTGTTTTTTAACTCTGTGGTGGGAAGAAGCAGTTTGCTTTGCCATACTGGTCTCCTCCCTAGAATTCCCTCCTATAAGTTTTACAGGTTCCACTGTCCTGGAGGGCACATTAAGTCCCCAAAGAACTTTTTTGTAGACCATTTCTGAGACTACCAGCCCTGCCCTGGCCTGTTCTTGGAAAGTGGAACACCTAGGAATTTTTCCAAAGTTTGGTATTTGGGGCAGGGGGATCAGAAAGGTGATGGAGACCAGTCCTATGGAAAGGTAGTTAAAATTGGGATTTATGTCCCTAGTTTCTTCCCCCTTTCTCTTTCCCTATATCTTTTCTAATTGCCAATGACAGATTCAGCAAACATTTATGTAAAACAAATAAATGAGTGGATAAATATTTGAGTACCTTCTGCTGCCAGGCTCTGTGCTAAACACTGGATTCCAGAGGTGAACTCATAATCTAGTTGCAGGGGTGGGGTGAATCGCACCAATATCCATGTGTCCTATAACACTCTGGGCTGATAACTAGGGCTAGAGCTTAGCCCTAGTTAGCCACGTGGTCAGAAATTGAGGAAAACAAAGATGGTGGATTCCTCAAAAGAGTGAAACTTTACTACACAAACACTGTGCCTGACTTTCATGCTGCATTTCTGACTCACAGTTTGTTCCTTTATTTCTATCTGTTAAGCTTCTGCATAGTCCAGAGAACTACTATTTGTTTGATGGCCTATGAAAGGCAACAAGGCATTCTGATATTCTGGAATAACAGCTGGAGCGAGGAGGTTCTGGTTTGAGTTCTGCTACAAGTAGTGAACTCACCAGGGATAAATCATTTCATTGCTGAACTAAGCCAAAGAACACAGGACCTGTCAATCTCTCAGGGCTAACCTAAGGATAAATGAGATCATGACAATAATGGTTTATATGAAAATATGTGTGAAAATTTCTAAAATGACACTGAGGCACAGAGGATTATGTGTATATCACCTAAGTAATTAGAGCTACAAATATAATGAAGTGGTCTTCAATTGCCAAATTGAAGTTACTGTTTATGTTCTTTCCATGTAGTATATGTGAATGCATATAACTACATTTATGCATATACATGACACACATATATACGTATACATGCATATATAATGTGTGTTTGTTGATGCTAAGAAGAAAAGAAGGGGTGCCTGGGTGGCTCAGTCGGTTAAGCACTCGATTGTGGCTCAGATCACGATCTCGTGGTTTGTGAGTTTGAGCCCCGCGTCTGGCTCTCTGCTGACAGCTCAGAGCCTGGAGTCTGCTTCGGATTCTGTGTCTCCCTCTCTCTCTCTGTCCCTCCCCTGCTTACGCTCTTGTCTCTATCTCAAAAAATAAACATTAAAAAAAATAAAAATAAATAAATAAAGAGAAGGAAAACCATGGGGAAGGAGCAGGCAATGGTCTGAGCACTGGGAATTCACTTTGACTAGTCTGCGGCTGTAATGGGAGGTCAGGAGTTCATTCTCAGAAGCCAGGCTGCCTGAGCCACCACTTACTGCAGGGTCATCCTGGATCAGTCACTTCTCTCAATTTCATCATCTGTGAAACAGACACATAATAGGGTGGCCTCATCAGGTCGTTACAAAGATAAGATGACATAATATGTATACTTCATAAAGGGTCTGGGACATAGTAAGTGCTTGATAACTCCTGGCTAGTACCTTTACTAGGAAATTTTACTTTTCAAAAATAAAACTTCGGGGGAAAAATTCTCCAATTTCAGAGATACAGAGAGAATACCATAAAGATGTAGAAATGGGTTCTAAAAGTCCTGCAGATAAAAAAGTCTTTCATGTAGAAAAGATGAAATTTCTCTGCGATAGAGATGTTATCAACATTATACAGAATTAACATTATTTTTCTAATAATAATAAAAAAAGCGTCACTCATTCCCTAGACCAAAATAGCCAACCAGGCACTGGGGAAAGGCGTATATTATGTTAGCAATTAGCAAATTGAAATAGAAACTCCTTTGAAAGCTGCTCAATAAAGAGCCCTTAATGTACTATATATGATATAGGGCAACATATTTTGTAGTTAATGAACCCAGAAGCTAAAGCCAATGGTGTTGCTTAAAATCGGTGCTCGTTCCTTGATGCTACAAGGTGAATTAGCATCAAATCCTCTGTCATGAAACTTTCAATAAAGAACCGATTATATAAGGCATTAAGCCTTTCTCTAATTACAGCTATAAATATAGATAATCAAGTCGTTTTGAGTACTAAAATCAATTTCAGTGTTTATGCTCTTGCCATGCTATATATTTAGCTGTTGACTTTTAACTTGAAGACATAAGCAGCTGGTGAAAAATATCCTTAGAATACTAATTATGTTGTCATGGGGGATACCGATAAATGTTGCCTGTAGGAGAGTTAATAAGGATTGAAAGCAGTATAATTGTTTTACCAATGAAAACACTAAATATGGGGAGAACCTATGATTTCATTTCATAAATTAGATGCTAACTACTTTTCTCTGGCTATTTTCAAAAGTCTCATCTCTATAATAAAGTTCTCTTTAAGTGCTTGGTTACATGTGTAGGCCTGGGGCTAAGACTGAGCGTTTTACCCTGAATCATGGGGCTTGTACATCACATGGGTGATGTGAAAGATATGAGTGGGGTTACTGTGGAGACTCCGAATCCCCTTCTCCACTCACAAGCATGGACAGGGCAGCAGACAAACTCCCACACCTACTCGCAGACAGTACAGAGAATGACATCCTCCTGAAGTCAGCTGTGTCTGTTCTTAGATATTGGAGACAGGAAGTGACTGTCCCCCCACAAAAAGGTTGTCCGGCAAACTGTCAGAGGGACTCCCTTGGGGAAGATCAAATAATGGATAGAGAAACCAAAAGAGTTTCCACCAATGCTCCATGTACGGGAAGACTAGAAGACTACCTGAGTCACTTCTTCCTCTGTGGATCCAAGGTCCTTTCTCTTTTTGATTCACATACGACTGTTCAGTCACACAAAAATACTTATTGAACACCTTCTCTGGTCGGGCCTCATGCTATGGGCTGAGCTCAGGATGCTGGTTCTCCTCTGGCTGAGGACACAGTGAAAGCTTCTTGAATTGAAGTCAGGTTCAGGGAAGTTGCTTTCATCTTCAGATCCAGGGGAAGAAGGAAGGAATGTTTTATTCAGCTAAGTCAGTCTCTACCAAGCTCTGGGCTCTGACCTGAGTACCTTACACACTTGATTTCACTTTTTTCCTCAGAGACTCCATGGGTAGGTAGGCCACTCAATTTTTAGATAAAACAAAATGGAGATTTAGACTGGTAAAGTACTTGCCCAAGGTCACACAGCTTGTGAGAAACAGAACAGACGAAAATCTGAGTCTTGGATGGCCTTCCTTCTTAACATTCAGCTTTCAGGTCTCTGTGTTTTCCCAGGCTGGTCTAGTGGCAGAAAAGTCAAAGCCATTCTACTTATCCCTACAAATGGCTCTCGTCCCAATTTTGCGCCCCCCCCCCTTTTTTTTTTGGCAATTTGGAAAATGTATTCTCTTCTCCTCTTGAAGTTGTCAGGACTACTGAATGCAGCATCTCAAATAGGCCAGGGGCTCCTCACTCAGCACCCAGAGAGCAAGGCTGACCTGGCAGAAGTCTGGCCTGTGGCTTCTGGTGAAGGAAACACAGGGGTTTGCTTTCCATTCCCTTGTGTTACTAAGAGCTCAGGAAGTGTTAACAGGGAGTTCTCTCCATTTCATCTTCTCATTTCCTCAGCTGAGAGTTTCCTAAACTATGTTTGAAGGGACACTTGTTTTATGACCAAGGAAGCTAAGTTCAAATAGGTTTGGGAAAGGCTACACGTCATACTCCCATGATGATTCACAATGCTCATCAGCATATAAAAGGCTCTAAGAAATTCTGCAGCAAAAAGCAACCAAAAAAACATATCATCTTTCTTGAACCCATGCCTTTCACCCAAACCAGTTTGCTCCTTGGAATACCCTTCCTACCTACTCTGAGGATAAAAGCCCTACTCCTCCTCCAAGGTCGAGTTAGGAAAATACACAGTTCTGCAGCCCCATTCTCAGCAAGTCTGATTTGGGAGAAGTCCAGATAATTTTAAACACCTTCTAAAATCCATATTTCAAACCACTTGTAGGTCATTCAAAGAGCCAAATGCTGAATTAACAGACAAAACTGAATCTAGTAAAACACCCTATTCAGGAATCCAGGGGCTAAGATGTGTTCACACCAGCAAAGTTGGCTTATGCTGTCAGTTATTGATACTGATAACTTTATATATGCAGTGATACAGTTTATAGTGGGGCATGTTTAAATGAATGTCCTCCAAATAACAACATCTTAAAATTTTTGAAGAAGTACTGTTGGTTCTCTTGGTGCATTCAATAATCACAAGATACCTGAAGCAGCCCAAATGTGCCAATTGCTGGGTCAGATGGTCTCTGGTCTCATGAGAATGTATCCCAAGCCTCATTTACTTAAGTCTGCACCTTTTCCTTTGAAGACTCCTGTAACCTTTTCTGAGTTTTTAACTTGGTCACAAAAATGTGGGTGAGGACCAGGGGTGAGGGATGATGAATGGCCTCCTACCACCCCCAAGAGACCAGTTATCAACCAGTATTCAGGGCTGGTTACGTTAACACACAGGGAGAAAAAAAATCTGTAAATAGAAATTTATTTAGTAGTTGTTCTGTGTGACTTGTTCTGTTGTGACTTCCCCTAAGTAACAATGAAATCCCAAGTAAATCATGAACTTAACTGGAAAATACTGCCTTGGAAATCACTTTAATATTAATAATGTGCTGAAAAAAATTCCCAGCAGCTTAAAACCAAAAACAAAACCTGTGCTGGCAGCCAGGGTAAAATCAGAAGCTTAGGCAGTTTAAAAAAATAACACCAACATCATAGAAAATAATACTTTCACAACTTTATTCCTCTTGTTGCAAACATCATGTACTGCAGCCTATAAAAGGCATGTGTTTTCTTAAACAAAACGTATATTGGTCTTTTATCTTGTGAGGCAGTTTCTGACTGCAGCAAATAGGTCCAAGACAGAATGTTGGAGTTGCCAGCTCGAGTGGCTTTGAGCACCAGCCAAAAGAGGGAAATTAATTGTAGGTGGATTATGAAAAAAACCCCTCCTGCAATCACCTTTTCCAGGGCAGATGGGCCAGAAATCTCCAACTTACTCTTGGCTTTTGCTCCTGAGCAGCTAGTCGAGCCCAAGGTGAGATGGTTTTCCACATTACACATTCCATCATGAAAAGATGGGAACTCATTCCCATGTTGGGAAACCAAAACTCCAGCTGCATCACAGGGTAGGGATGGCAAAGCATGCACACGGTGGCTCATGGCCATGCCCCCTTGAGCATGGGCGCATGTTCAGCGAGGTCATGGAGCTCCAGACAGATTTGTGGTTGGACAGGGACCTCCTTAGGAAAACCAAACCAAACCATTAAGTGAGATTCATGATGGTCAGTCAGCTGTTCATTTTGCCAGTCGGTCTGGAATAATGAATGCTGTTATTCACCAAGGAGAGAAGGGCAGGTGGGTCACATCATCTGGGGGCTGTGAGGAAATGTGCCCTTTTCTACAGAGATGGTAAGGGTGACCCGAGTTCCTAGAAATTCTAACCTAGCCTTCTTGGAATTACCTGGCTTGCTTGTTTTGCTCAAGGGGTGGTAGGGTTGAGGTGGTATTATTTAGCGGAATATCAAGTGTTCCAACCCCAGGCAAGAGGGAGTGTGTCCTGAGAGAACCATATTTAAAATCATAGAGTGAATCTTTTGTCCTACAATATATAATTACAGCTGAGCCAGTAACCTTATAGGAAAATAGGACGTGAGTTTGAGCACACAGATTTTCCCATCTCTACCCCCTGCCTCTGCACTTTGTTGGAGAGCTCCTTTCCAAGGTGGTGTGGTTCAAGGCTTCATTCGCACACAAGTCTTGAGAAAGTGCTTTGGGTATTCTGGGCCAACTGTCCCCCCTCATCCCTGTCAGCTAATGTTTTGGGAAGGCCAGCAATGTTCAAAATATGGGATGAAGCACAGACTTCGACACAGTGACCACAAGGAATGGTTAAGACATTCTGCTTTGCTATAAATGGAGTTCTCTTAACTCGTTGTGCGCATTGAATGGGTTCCAACATATAACAAACACTCCAGTCCCATGCATTCCCAAGTGCATATCCATCAAAATCCAAACTTTAAACTTGAGTAAATATATCTGTCTTACAAAGTCCAAGGTATTTATTACAGGGATCACCCACTTCAGGAATTTAAACAATGTTCAGACCAAGGAAAAATGTCTTACCAGGGGTTTTAAACTCCATTTCCCCTCACTGCAGCTGGCTAGCAGAGCCTGGCATGAAAGCAAGGGAACCAAGCAACCCTCACTCTCCCTTCCTCAGTCCAGGACTCCCCGGTCTCTTTAACCCCTCCCTTGCTCAACCACACGGATCCGCATCATTTGCAAAAAGAATGTGGTGGGTGGGTTGGTGCCAAGCTGGCTGAAGCCCCTCAGGGGACTCAGCAGGGTGGTAAGAACACCCCTCCTTACACACACACACACACACACACACACACACACACACACACACACACACATCCCCCCTGTCACTTCACACTCCGCAAAATCAAATAAATAGATTTAAATGAGAAGACCATAAAAAGGTATTTTCTTGCCTCTCCTTCCCCTCCCCCTCCCCCACTATCTAATAATAGGCTATTAATTCCAGCGATTTTAGACTGTCTAAAGTGTGGTGTGTAAACCGTGGCTGCATCAATCAGAGTTGTGTGTCCAGTTATTTCAAGCATTCCCTGTTGGCATAAAGAAAGGCTGGTTTGTCCGCTCCAGCCCAACTGCAGCTGAGATCTGCATTGATTGATAACTGAATGCACGAGCTGGAAACTTCTACAGCTGGGGCAGCAGGAGCAGGCATAGCTGAGTGATCAGGGGGAGGGCGGGGGAGGCTGGGGCTGCTGCCTGAAGGGTGGGGAAAGGTGGAAATGGACGCTGACAGGGTGTTTTACCCAGTGAAAGTAGGTGGGGGTCTGGGCTTCATTGTCTCACTCTCGCCTACTGGCCTGGCTGGCTCTGATGTCACCTGAGTTGCCTGTACCTGATGATGATCACCAGAGCTCTGCAACGTGTGTAGCAAATTCCCCCAAAAACTCAGCCCCCAAGGGCTGAGCATCAATGTTACAGCATACAATGTTACAATCTTCTTGACACTGTGAAGTTCTGGTATGGAATTTAAACGCACCAGTAGCTGCAAGTGGCAGTGTTTTAACTCCTGAAAAATTATATCCAGGTTTTTTTTTTTTTTCTTAAACTTTTCTCCTTGTAAAAATCTTAATTGACTGGAGCTCAAAGTTCTTACCCTGTCATATTGTTAGCACCTTTTCTAGACCAAGAATGACAACACGAAGGACAAAAAATATATAGAATATGCATCTTTTGATATCTGGCTATAATCCTGCAGACATCAGAAAACCCCAGGTTTTCTTAAGAGAGTAGCAATAGAAAGTATTCTGGTCTAAAAATTGGAAAATACCTGTTTCACACAAATATGGATATGGATTTTTTTTTTTCTCTTAGTTACTCTTTACCTTGAAATCTGGGTTGGGGGTGATCAGGGCACAGGAAAAGAAATAATGGCACACAGAGAGGTAATTAACTCCCTCCCACTCAATAAAAGAAATAAAGAAGATCCATTTAAGTGTATGTGCTTTATAGACTCATTTTGACCTAAATAAAACCCACCCCTGCTACCACCAGCTAAATCCCCAAGGTTAAGCTTGACTTTTGAACGTGGACATTCAGTCCGGGGGAAGGAAGGATGAAGGAGGGGGGCTGTTGACAGGGAAGATCAATCTTTGTTCATCCTTGTTCTCTGACTTGGGAGTAAATGAATAGATTTGAGAAGGGTTAGGCAGGGGTCTGAGTGTCCCTGGAGGCTTCTTTGGGTAAAATCCAAGCAAGGAGCTGCAGGTCTTATGTTCTGTCTAATTATAGGACCCTTAACAGGAATGAACAGCTGATCCACATGGCAGAAATCAACCATGAATCACTGAAGATGATGATGAGAGGGGGGGAAAAGGCTGTCCCAGGGGCACAGAGACAACAAGGGCTAATGCAAATAACTGCATCAGGTCTAGCCAGAGAGGCCTCAAGCAATTCACTAAAAAGATCACTTGCTAGGTAAGCAAGCCAAACTCAACCTCTCCTCCCTCCTCTAATCCAGCTGTCCCAGAACGTGACTGCACTGTGCATTTGCTGGGGATTCCAGGCACTGTCAGCTCCTGTGTCCCCTGGTCAAGCTGCCAGTAGACTACAGACAAGTGTCACTAGAGGGCTGAGGGGGCACACATGCCTTTGAAGGATTGTTGGCAATGTACTGCTGCCTTGTGAACTTCTGGCTCTCTGGCTGGTCCAGGAAGTGAACAAGGGAGGGCAGAGATGACAGCATCCAGGAAAAGAATGCAGTCCCATCCTTCCCAAATGGACCGCCCACAATGTCAGGCTGACCCAAGGATTCTTGGAAGGCAAGCATGTTGGAACCCAGCAGGTGGCACAGAGAGACAGCAGCTCACCTACTCTCCTCCAGAGCTCAGGTGCACAAGAGAAAAGAGGGAGGAGTGTGCTGTGACCAAGAAGGAACATTCAGGCAGGTTGTGGAGAATGTCAGCCAGGTAATTAATCTTCAGTATCAGAATGACTGTAATGAGTCCCAGAAATCTGTACCTCTATGTGCCCCATGTGATTCTTGGATATTCGTTGTCTGTGCTAGGCATTGTTCTAGGTGCTGGAGACACAGCAGTAAGGAAAACAGACAAAATTGCCCTCCTGGGACTGACACTGTAGTCGGGGAGACAGTGAAGTGTGTGGCACGATGGAAAGTGCTGAGTTCCACATGGAAACATAAAGCAGCAGAAAGTGCAAATATCCATGCGGTATAAAATAGGGTGGTAGGAAGGTCAAGGAAAGCCTCATTGACAAGGTGACAGTTAAGCAAAGACTTGAAAATTGTGAGAAAATGAGCCATGCCAACATCTGGGGGAAATACATTATGTGTAGAGGGAACAGTAGAGCAAAGGCTGAAGGCAGGAGCGAGCATGAGCAACATCCAGGAGGCAACATGGCAGAGCCTAGGGGCCATGAGGAGGGTCACAGGTGAGAACCCAGAGGTAGCACACAGCCAGATTCACTGGCACGCTAACACTTGAAGATGCTATTCTAAAACTGGGATCCTTAGAGCGAATTGATAAAACATTAATGAATTAACACAGCCTGTTTAAAGAATCCACTTTAACCAATTTCAGACAGAGACCTCGGGAAATTGGTGGAGTAAGCTGATCAACGTTTGTAATTACAATTCTTGCTGTGGATCATGGTCTGGGCTAGATGCTAGTTATATAAACCCCAGTGAGGCAGCTCCTGCCCTCCAGGACCTTTTGTCACAGTGGCGGGGTCTAAAAACTAACCACACAGAGCAGTGTTTGCCAAGGGCTAAGTGTGTGGTACAGACAACAGATGCTATAAGCACTCAGAGGAAGGATGTGTCCCTGTTCATTGGCCTGGTTAGAGACCACTTCCTGAAATGGGCCTTGCCTGACCAGTAGTATTAGGTGTCAGGTAGTGCCTGTAAGACAGCATAGGACAAGGGCCAGCCAAGAAAGTGCTCCCTCTCATGCACTCTCTGGAAGCCCCAGAAGGACCAGCCTGGCCAAACAGCTTGTCCAGCAAATGTGCCCATGTCCTCCTGTCTCTAATTCCTTGGCAGCTCCCCTGGTTCCTAATCCTGGGGTTGGCCTCTGGATTTTAAGCTGGCACCTGTCATGTTTTGCTCTTGGGTTCTCACTGCCACCCCCTAGCATTGACCTTGGAGGCTTCCATGGCCTACCCTTTGTATTTGGCTGAGTTGGTCATCTGTTTGTTGCTTTCTGGACTAGAATCTACTGAATCCACTTCTTCCCAGTGTGATGTCTTGACATTTCATTTGGCATGATAATTAAGACTCAGATAAGTGAAAGGTGGGAGAAAGACACTGCTCACTATCAAGGATGCAGAAGAAGAAAGCTGTAGGGGTTTTCGAGGGAATGCAGAGTATAACATTCTCGATAAAGTTAAAGAGTAAATAATGGAATGGTATATTGTGGCCTATTCTGAAGGACCCATTTTTTTCAAGTCAGATAGAAGTGGTTTTGAATTCAAGTTCTGCTATGTTTAGGCGTCTGACCAGGAGCTAAGAGTTACTTAATCACACTTAGTTATTCTTCTCATGTGTAAATAAGGATAATAATATTTATGTTTTAGAATAGTATAATCAATACAAAATAATCAATATAAAATACTACGGATTTTACAAGAACATAGTAAGCATGCAGTTAAAACTAGAGTCATTTTTATTTTGTTACTGCTAGAGACTGAATGTTCATGTTTTCCCAAAATGCACATGTTAAACCCTAACCCACCCTGGAGGCTTTGGGAGATGATTAGGTCACAAGGGTGGAGCTTTCATGAATGGAACCAATGCTCTTAGAAAAGAAGACCCAGACCTGAGACTGCAGGGATTGTGTTAACAAGAGAGAGGGCCCAATCAGGTCAGTCTGGAGAATCCATGCACATCGGTCATCAGTGTCTGCCATGCTGAGGAGAAGAAGCTTTTCAGGACCCCCATTCTGAGTTCTGAGAGTTTATTTCTCTTCTAAGACTCAGAGATTCACATTCCTTCCTTGTTTCATCTTTAAAAAGAAAAATGGACGTATCTTCAAAAAATGATCTTAGAGGTCAAAGAAAATAATGATTAGCGAAAGCACCGATCCGTTTTTCTGCCATGTGAGGATGTGGTGAAAAGGCAGCTGTCTGTGAACCTGGAAGAGCGTCCTCACCAAACGCTAAATCTGCCAGGGACTTGATCTCGGACTTCCTGGTTTCCAGAACTGGGAGAAATAATTTTCTGTTGTTTAGAAGCCACCAGCCTATGGTACTTTGTTACAGCAGCCCAGGTAGACTAAGACAGCCATTATTATTCCTGGTACTAAGAAGTACAAACAGATTCTGGGTGTCAAATTCTGGAAGGTCTTAATCATGATGATTCAACTTTAGAGTGAGAAAAAACAAAGCCAGGACAGAGACCCTCCTCCTTGGTTCCTTTGCTAGCTCTGTGTCCTCGAACTTTCCTTCTCAGGACCTCAGTGCTGGACGGGGGAAGAGTTTGCATTTCAATCACATGTTCCCCTGCTGTTTCCTGTCTTCTCATCTGTGCTGACATTTGTGTGCCTGGACAGTCTTAATGGGTCCGTGTGAAGACCCAGACTGGGAGTGATGTGACCCAGCTGTGGACAACCTCTTGTTTCAGAGACTTGCTCTCTTCTCAGAAGCATGCCAAAATGAAGAAAATAACTTTGCCTTGGCAGTTTCCACAAAGTGAAATGCCAGTTCCTAGTCTTCAGATTTTTTTTCCCCTTCTGTTCACCCACCCTGTTTATGGAAAATGAATCATGCGACTCATTTACACACAAATGGAGAGGGGTAGTTTGGGGATAAACAACACAACTTCCTGGAATGCCCATGAATGTTCATCACACTGCGTTATAACCATTGCTGTGGACTCTGGTTTGCAGAGAACCTACTGGAGTATAAGGTGCTGCTCAGGTCAGAGGAAAAAACAGGCTCCTGGCTCGTCCACTGGCTAATTAATGCTGGAGACAGGATTCCTGTCTGCACATGGCTCCTTCCCTGGCATGAGCCAGAACCACTCACTCCAGACTCTCCAGCTCTAGTCCCTCACCTCCACCCAGGGGACAAGTACAAAGGCCCAGGGGAAGGACATAAGACAATGCCTCGGGCTATTTCTACTTTGCAATGTAGGCCATTTTCCATCTAGTAGATTACCTGGTGCCAGTCCTGCTTCCTTCGGGAATTCTCAGTGAATTTCTCATGAGTGCAAATCTCTTCCTTGGGGTCCAGCCCCTGTAACGGTTGGTTCTCCTGTAACGCTTGGTTCTCAGGAACTCCTACTCTCCCTTCCCTTCCAGCTGCAGAAGGTAAGTTT
Source organism: Panthera leo (assembly GCF_018350215.1). Taxonomy (NCBI): domain Eukaryota; kingdom Metazoa; phylum Chordata; class Mammalia; order Carnivora; family Felidae; genus Panthera; species Panthera leo. The sequence goes on from NC_056692.1 coordinate 30,126,480, forward strand.
AGAAGTGGTTCTTATTTCCAAAGGGTCTTATATCAACATGGAAAAAAAAAAAAAACCCAGAGACATGTGTGGTAGTAGTAGGGACAGGTAAGAAGAGATATAAATATGAGAATACTATGATAATTTTAGGACATTTCATGAGACAAGCCTTGTACAAATATCTGTGCCTCCCAATGACCCACCCAGCTCAAACATCCCATTAGCCTTCTGCAGACTTTGTCCTGGCTCCTCTGTGTTCTTAGAGCTCTTACAACTATTTATGTCTTCACGTTGGTGGCTATTTCCTTAGGTATCTACTTCCTACTCTGGGCAGGTAACCCTGTAGGGACAGGGATCCTTCCTTACACTTTGAATCCTTGGCAGCAAATAGTAGGAGCTCAATAAATGTTGGCTAAATGAATGGATGGGTGATTTCACTAGTCATTATTTTCTTTGGGCTCCAAGATCATTTTTTGAAGATACGTCCATTTTTGTTTTTCAAGATGGAACAGGAAGGTATGTGAATCCCTGAATCTTGGAAGAGGAGCAAACTCTCAGAACTCAGAATGGGGGTCCTGAAAGCTTCTTCTCCTCAGCATGGCAGACACTGATGTGCATGGATTCTCCAGACTGGCCTGATTGGGCCCTCTCTCCTGTTAACACAATCCCTGCAGTCTCAGCTTCCTGATAGATCATTAGATGGAGCAAAGCGATGAGTGTCACCATTAGAATTACGCAGGGCTGCCTCCCCTGCTGCCACCAGCATCAGCATCCTCAGGGTTCACCACCAAGGCGGCCAACAGGGCACACACTCGTCACTGGAGCAGGGACAATAGGGCAGCTGTTGATTTGTTATCATTACCTTCAGGCTGAGCCCTCAGCGTGGCTTGGCAATGTCCCCAGGGAACTCCAGGGGAAGCTTGCTCTACCAATCCAGCCAATGACTATTTCACTTGTCTGATCTCCTCCGATCTCCTGTTCATCCTACAATCTCCCTTTTTCCTCCTCACTCTTTGTGGATGCCCCTCCTCACATTTCATAAAGGAATTAGGAACTCCCAAAGGGTCCACACATCTCCTGATATCTAAACACTTACTCTGCTCCTTTCCTTTAGTTACATAGGAGAGCACAGCCAGGCCCTACATAGATTCTGGATGTCATCCCTTTGTCCATCTTCAGGAGCCATTACTGATTCCCGCTTTCTCTTGCATGTTCAAATCCGCCCCCCCACCCCACCCGCCACCCCTTTCTCCTGGATAACATTCCCTGTATTCAAGCAGGCTCTCTTAGCATCTTCATAAGACAAAAAACAAAACCAGACTCCCTTGAAACCACTATCTATAAAGGTAGAGTGGAAGTCTACTTTTATTCTTCACAGTCAAAATTCTAGAAATAGTTCTCCAAAGCCTGCTATCTCCACTATCCATTTACTCCTCAACCTCTCCCAACAGTCCTCCTCGGAAAGCAGCAGCTCTGGCTACTGTGACAGATAAGAGTCATCTATACACATTATACATTGAAAAGCAGTTCGCAGTCAACCTCTGGAGAAATGATGGTGGTGCGGACAAGGTGGGGGGTACAATGAAGGGGAATTGAGGAGAGGATTAAGTCAGAATACATTTTGAGGGTGTGGTCAAATGCATTTATTAAAAGACTGGATAAATAATGTAAGAAAAAGAGGAGTCCATGACATTCTAGGCAGCTCTGTTGGAAGACGATGCTGTCATTTACTGAAACATGGGAGATTACGCAGGGCACAAGGTTGTTTCCCTTCAGTGAGAGTAGTTGCTATTTCTCACATATTTATTATTTCCCAAACACCCAACCCAGTGGGCTCTTACTTATTTGTTTAGTGAATAAATCTTAATATATAATGGTATTAGTCTCAGGATATTTTCAGCTGGAAGTAATGGAAAACTTTGACTCAAATTAGTTTAAAGCATGAACAGTTGATTATCTCACAAAACAGGGAGAGCAAGCTCTGGGCCTGATTCATCGCTGCATCTCTGCTCTGTGGACCTCAGCCTCAGACTCCTCCTTAGACTGATGTGTGGCAGTTTCCAGAGTCACATCCAACCCAACCACAGGAGAAAGAGGCAGTGTCTTTCTCCCTCTCTCTCTTTATCCCTCTCCTTCTTTTTCTCTGTCCCCCATCCCTCTGTCTCAAGAGTGAGAAAACTCCCCCCCCCCCACTACTCTGGTTGTTTTATGGGGCAAATCAGGCCTCAGGCAATCAGGCAAAGGAAGCACCTTTAAGTCACTGGGGCCTGTGTCTGAAGCTGGGGTGGGGTCTGCTTGCCTCAGGCACCTGGCTGCAATATGGTCAGGAGGATACCTGAACCAAGTCTGGATTTTGTTGGAAAGGAAGAAGAGGGAAATTGGAACCTGTATGAAACCAATGTTGTCAATGCTGACAAAATGCCTTATAATAATGATGAAATTGTAGGCTTATGAGAAGTTATGTGAATTCTGAAAGTGTTAAAAAAAACAAAACAAGACAAAATCAAGTGCTTTGGTGATGCTTATGGATATTCTAGATATAACAATTATCCAGAATGTTAAATTAGTCTTGTAATTGATTATCGCTCTATAACCACATTTCCTATGAATTTGAGATAGCTTATGAAAAATAACTTCAAATTTCTTATTAAAGTTATTTAGTAAATATTTCTTGAGCACTGTGTGCAAAGACTTGAGTTAGAAATAGAAAAGGAATAAAAGTACATATACAACTTGTCCCAGTTCATCAGGAGGAAAAGAAGAAGGCACCAAACAGTTGCTGAAGACCTGTCCTACATGTTGATGAGGTTATTACTTTTAATTCTCCTAATAGGCCTACAAAGTAGTCATATTACCTTCATCAGACATTTCTAATGGTCACCAATATCTGGTTCACCTCTTCTTCTGAGTTCATGGAAGGCTGCGCTTCCCAGGTCCACTGAGGTTGGCTCTGTGACAAGAAGTCATATAGGTCACTTCTGTGTTGGGCATTAATTGCTGGTGTGAAAACTTCCACTCTCTTCTATTGCTCTAGCACCTGGAATGCCATGTGTCCACAATGGCATAGTTTCAAGATGGTGAAGCCAGCCTCCAACCTCCTGAGTCCCTGAATAACTACAAATCTGCTATGGTGTGTAATGCAAGGGAGAGAGACACTTTCTTCAGGTTCTACCACAGGGAGATTTGGTTACCACATGATAGTGCAGGATAGTTAGTTCTAACATAGATAGTTTATCCCTTTTTTAAAAAAATTAATGTTTATTTCTGAGAGAGAGGGAAGGAGAGAGAGAGGGGGAGAGAAAGAGAGCACACATGAGTGGGGGGAGGGGCAGAGAATGATAGAGACACAGGATCCGAAGGAGACTCCAGGCTCTGAGCTGTCAGCACAGAGCTGGACATGGGGCTTGAATCTACAAACCGTGAGATCATGATTAAGTCAGATGCTTAACTGACTGAACCACCCAGGTGCCCTGATAGTTTATCCTCATATGGAAGATGAAGGTCCAGAAGAATTGGTGACTCACCCAAAGTCACCAAGAATGGCATCATCCGGCTATGAGAACACAGGCTTAGTTGGGCTCCAAAGCTTGTACCTGCTCTGCCAGTGCATGCCAGCTTCCAAATTAGGCATAGTTCTTGTCACAAAATTGGCCCTCAATGAATGTTTTATCGATGATTATTATTAGTGATAACTTACATGTTTTTATTATATGTGTTTAACATCTCAGCCAAGGTTTTCAAAGATACATACCACATTTTTTTTTCCTCTCATTTAGCCCTTACAGTAAGCTTATTAGGTAGGTCTTAGTAAATTTCTCTCTGTTTGTCTGTTTCCTCCTCCTGCTAAAGAAATAATTATTGATATTCCACGTTGAGCCAGCACAGTGTTCGCTGTTGGCTGTACAGTAGATGCTGTCTAAGGATTAGATTCAATGACTTGTCTGCAGACTTACAATAGGAAGAACTAGAATTTAATCAGAGATTGTTTTTTTTCTTTGTAAATTTTCTAATGTTTTTATATCTTATTTTTGAAAGAGACAGGGCATGAGCGGGGGAGGGGCAGAGAGAGAGAGGGAGACACAGAATCCGAAGCAGGCTCCAGGCTCTGAGCTTTCAGCACAGAGCCCAACACAGGGCTCAAACCCACAAACCGTGAGATCAGGACCTGAGCTGAAGTTGGATGCTTAACTGACTGAGCCACCCAGGTGCCCTACAGATTGTCTGTTTTTTAAACATAGGAGTTTATAGTCTAGTAGAGGGCCAAGAGAGCTACATAAGTATCACTAAATATAGTAGTCAAGAAGGTCAGAAAGGTGGTATAGTGGTCTTATGACTGAAAAAAAAACTACTGTGCAGATTCAAGTATGGAGGGCATGATCACTCCCAGTTGGGGTTACTTGCAACGTTTTCACAGAGGCTCACCTGAACTTTGATAGGATTTGATAGAATGGATAGGATTTGGACTGAGGACTGTGAAGTGAAAGGGCATTCCAGTGACCTAAAATATTGGAAATGCATTTGGGGGAAATATTCAGAGTGTAGTTGGCAATACTACTGGCTTTGCATTGGAGCAGTAGGTGGGTGAGATGAAAAGAAGAGGGCAGGACTATGGAAAGTTAACACAGGAAGCAGCCTCAGAGATGGACCCATTCAGGGAGGTCAAGGGTTAACTTTGGTCTGCTGGGTGTGACCAATGATTAGTGATTCTGAAGCTCACTGGTGCTTAGTGGGAAAGAGCCAAGGGCCCATGAACTGTGAAATTCCAAGGGCACCTTAGGAAAGGAATGGTGCCCAAAAGCCATGCATCTAGCATCTCAAATCCTGTCCAATCACCTTGATTTCATAGTCAAGGGAACTATGATCTGAGAGAGAAAGCAACTCCTCCCAGGTCACAGGGCTCCACTTGTGACACAGCTGGAACTAGAACAAAGACCACCTGATTTCTTCTCCCGTGCCTTTTTTCTCCACACTAGGCATCAGAATCTGGAAGACCTTAATGCATTTGAACTATCGCGTAGGTGAGAGGGAGGCTCTGCAAGATTTTCAGCATGTACATTGCACTGAAATGGCAGTGAGAGTGTACCATGCAGAGGGACATGTGGAAAGGTGGAGGCAGGGAAAGGGTTAGGTGAATTCCAGAGTAGAATAAGGAGTCGTGTAATCACACCTGAATTAGTGCGATGGAAGGGAAAAAGGATAGAGGAGCGTGACCACGACACAAGAGAAAGAATTCTTGTTGTTATTAACGATGCTGACAATGCTGTTCATAAACAGGATCAGATCACTGTTCTAGAAAGTGATGTTGAAAAGAACATTTCCCCCGAGAAAGCCCAGACTAATCCCATGTTTAAACAATCCTTGGATGTTGTATTCCAGGCTGAAGTGAGCTGTTTCTCTGAGTGCCAAATACCCATATGAAAATTAAAAAAATGAGTCCAACATCTGAATGTTTGGGCTATATGACGCCAAGCGTCCCACACAGCTGATTCAGAGGCAACAAGAGGGCATATGGTGCTGACTGCTGGCAGGGCATTTTGTAGATTCCACTAGGACTCTGAAAAGTGTCGGTATGGAGAACGCATTACCCAGACAGCACTCATTTGTATGTTTTTGGCAAATCAACTTCACCTGACAAGGAGATGAGACATAGGAGCTACCCTACCTCATTCCAGTAAACTCCTGCTAAGAATAGTGAATGGTCTATATAATACTGGTCTATATCCTATAGGAAAATAGTCTATATAATAGCAAATTACAATGGCATGGAACGTTCCCTCTCTGGGTAATTTTGAAATATTTTCTAAAAAACATCTGTAATTATTAAGCCATGAACTTGAGAAAGGTAATATGTGATGGAACAGAAATAAACAGATCCCATGGGACTTTGAAGAAAACCTGTATTTGGGTTTACTCATCTCTAAAATGCTTAACAGACTGACAGGAACAAAGTAGGCACTTAAGCAATATAAATTTTCATTCCATTCCATGGACGCAGAATTTGAAGTTCATAAGACAATTCACGTGAGCCTCATTTCATTTGATGAAGGTCAAATTAGTTGGGCCCTGAAACATGAACAAACTTTGCCCAGTGCCACCCAACTAGCAAATGGTGAGGACCAGGTTTGAGTCTCTGCCTTTTGGCTTGAGGTCCAGTGTACTTTTCACTACACCATAATAATGAACATATTATGTATATTACCATTTCTCCTTTAGCAGGCTATAATTTTGGCAGTCCGTACTGGGTTTTATTTTCCACTGTGGCTTGTGCAATAGTTACCACCACTGAGTATTTTTAACTGACAGAACAGATTTCTATTGAGAAGCAAACTTATGCATTATCCTGAGAAATGGGCTGAATGTTGTAAGGTGAGGCCCCAAGAATAACTTGGGGATCACAGAGTACTTTCAACTTGGGATCTTGGGGCACTGGTCCATTTTAAAGGAACTTGGGTACTACTTTCAAATAAAGAGGCTTTCAGAACTTCTAGATTGTTGAGAATAAGAAAGCTGTGTCTCCAATTATTCATTTCTTTTTAAACTTTAATTAACTCATTTATTCGTTCATAAATGCCATTAAGCATTTATCGTGTGCCAGGCACAGTGCTAGGGGCTGGAGAAAAAGAGGCCTACATAGTCCCCACCTTCAAGGAGCCCACGGTTTGGGTAGAAACAGATAAAGAAAGAATGTGTTATATGATACAGTGTGAGAACAGAGGCAGTATAGATGCACAGGATGCTATGGGATGTTGAGGACGGGCATCCAACTGAGACTAACAAGCAGGGAAGGATTCCCAGAGGATTTGCTATCTGGGCTGGGGTGTAAAACACCGTCAGAAGTTATGAGGACTTAGAAGTGCATGAGACATGATGGAGGTCTTCGCCAGCCGAAAGGTGGGAAAGCACCGGTAAATAGAGTGTGTGGCCATAGTGGAGAGGAATAAAAAAATGTGGGTGGGGGACAGATTATGAGAAGCCTCAAAGTCCAAATGTTTACTGCTTAATATACATGGGAGGTACTTTTTAAAAATATGTTTAATGTTTATTTTTGAGAGAGAGAGAGAGCAAGAGAGAGAGAGAGAGAGAGAATGAACACAAGCGGGGGAGGGGTAGAGAGAGAGGGAGACAGAGGATCTGAAGCAGGCTCTCTGCTGACAGTGGAAAGCCTGATGCAGGGCTTGAACTCACAAACCATGAGATCATGACCTGAGCTGAAGTCCAGTGCTTAACTGACTGAGCCACCCAGGTGCCCCTCACATGAGGGGTACTTTTTAGACCCAAGTCATCCCAGCTACTGCTGGTGAAGGCTCATCCAAATTCTGTGATTATGTGTATAAACACCAACGCACATACATCCCGCAAAACATCCGTTATGCTGATATGCTGAGTGAAGATAGTAAACAAAGCTGTTTTAAGTTTCTAGATGATTTCTTCCTCAGAGATGGGAGTTGGAGCTTTCAATCGTGTAGCTTGTTCGTTTGGCTTGCCATCTAAATCCAGTGGGTTAATATTCACAGGCACTGGAAGTGAAGGAGAAGCAGGGCAGACAATGTTTGGCAGAGCTGAGTGGACAAAGTCCCATCAGTGTCCAGGCCTCGGTGGCACTGAGGTGCCATCACTCCCACAAAGACATAAACAATACAGACTACCTTTAAACTTTCAGCAACAAACTACCTCTCGGGTTCCTTGGTCAGGGGAGTACATCTTTCCAAGGAAAGATAGGTATGGAGGATGAAGTCTAACAGAAGTGGAGACTGATCATGGAAGAAGACCACAAGTGTGTGTGTTGGGAAAATGCGAATCACGGGACCATAAACTCTGAGAGCTGGGAGTTTTAGGAAGCAAGTTAAAGAGTCCAGGATCCAGCCAGGGCTTTCTGCATCACTACATGAACATTGTTTACTTCATGTATTGCTCAAGGCTGGACAGAGTCAAGCCTGAACAGCAGCCAGAGTCAAAGAGAAAATCTGTATGTGTGGTGGAGGTAATATGAGTCATTTCTGCTTGGCTCTGCTCTCAGAAAAATTTCTGAAAAATTTTATAGGCAGAATTGGCATCTCAGATATAAAGTAGTTACCAGGTCTTGTTTCTAAGATTCAAATGTGTCTTTATTTCAATTTTATTTTTTTCAATATCAGAAATCTAAGCTTTATTACTGCTGCTTTTAATTCTTTCCCAAATAAATATGTATGGTATTATAGGAATACCCAATAGCAACTCTGTAGATGAGGATCAAATGTGTTTTCAAAAGAAAAATAATGGATGCGATAAAACTGTTTATCTTTGTTCTAATTAGCTCAACCAGCAAATTTGGAACATCAAAGATCTTTGCAGACTTTGCTAAACTGTTACTCCATTTTCACTAAAAAAATGCTACAGACACAATTGGGTGTCCATTGATATACACACCCATTTGATTAATTCTATAAATTAGGGTGTTTATAGCATGCAGTTATGGGCTGAATTATGTCACCTCACCCCACTCCACCAAATTCATGTGCTAAAGTCCTAACTCCCTAACCCCCAGTACTTCAGAATGTAATTGTATTTGGAGGTAGAGTCTTCATTTATTTTATTTTTTTTAAGCGGGCTTCTTACCCAACAAGGGGCTCAGTGTGAGGCTTGAACTCAAAACCTTGAGATCAAGACCTGAGCTGAGATCATGAGTTGGACACTTAACCTACTGAGCCACCCAGGAGCCCCTGGAGATAAGGTCCTTAAAGAGGTAATTAAAATAGAGTCATTAGGGTAGGCCCTAATCCAATAGGACTGGTATCCTTATAAGAAGAGGAAATTTGGATACAGAGAGAAGAATGATGTGAAGACATAGGGAGAAAATGACCATCGAGAAGCCAAGGAGAGAGACCTGGAACAGACGCTCCCTCACGGCTCTCAGAAGGAACCAACCCTGCCCACATCTTGGACTTCTAGCCTCCAGAACTGTGAGACAACAAATTTCTGTCGTTGATGCTAGCCAGTCTATGGTGCTCCATTATGGCAGCCCTAGGAAATGCAACACAACATGCATATTTATTCTATCTAGATATTAGTAAGTTTATAACATGAACATTTATTTTCTGCCATCTGTTCCTTTTCAGTTTGGCCTCAGCATTCGGATTTCTTTGAGGAGAATGACCTGTCCTCATTTTATGCATTCTAGATAGGACTGTAAATAAGATATTTGGGGGGCAGGGTGGACATGTGACCTGAATTAGGCCAACGAAACTCTCTCCTGGGACTTTGACTCTCAAGAAGAACTAGGATGAAAATGACACTAGAAGCTTATTCATGGTGCTGACAACTGCCTGCTAAATCGTGTCTGCTACACAAATCAGTGTTGTTGCCAGCGCCCTGCTTTTTTGTAAGTATGGTTGTCTGGCATTCTCATGGATTCTAAGAGCTGCCCCTCATTTTCTAATAAACTGTTTTATCTTAGATTAGAAAGATGATATTTTTTATAGCTTGCAAGCAATTATTTTTAATCCTGTTCGTGCCATTTTTTTCTATTGAAATCTAAAAGAAAATTTACTAATTTTTTTTATTTAAAACCCTTTCCTTGCTTAATTCTCTTTTATTCTCCCGTGTAGGTTTTAGGCATTCATCATTCAATAAATGTGCACTGAGCACCTATTATGTGTCAGATATTGCACTGGGTGTTTTCATCAAACTGGGAGTTGGAAGTTGTTTTGTGTAATGTGGGGTATTATCGAATATTTAGAAATTAGATATTTCACATGTTATTAAACTGCATTTATGTAGAGTCTATATATATTTATATCAACAGCATAAATTAAGTAGGTGGAAAACCCCATCTAAACTTGGGGAATTTTATATCAGCAAGTGTTTAGCATCTGCTGTGTACAAAGATCCGTATCAGGTAATACGGGGGGGGGGGGGGTACAAAAAAAAAAGATAAAGATTGCCCAGCCTAAAGGCACTTACTAGGAGCTCCTCAGATATATTTAACAGTTAACAAATAGGAACACGTTCTATAGTGAATACCAAACCTTAAGAAAATGAGAAAAATCCATCTGAATCCTCTGACAATGCTACCACAGGAGAATTTGTTGTGTTCACACCATGTTACATACTTTAATGTCAGATCTCATTTAATACTCATAGCCAACCTGTGAGCTGGGCACTGTTATCATCCCATTTTACTCGGATAGAAACTGAGACCAAATGAGGTTAGCAAACTTTCTTGGATCCTTCATAATTTTTCAATTTGCACACGAATCTCTAATTCTAGAGGCCAAAGATATCCCCTTATCCTCTCAAAACAGTCAACAAAACAGAACAACTTAATATGCCAACATTCAAGGAGCTGGAGTTAGGACCTGTGCATCCTTGCCACTGTCTCCTGTCCTCTCCTGGATTTAGAACTTTGTTTGATTTGATAATTGTGTCCTCACATCCAGGCTATCACAACTATTTCATGTCGAAACCCTGGGAGTGTGAACTTTGCCCCAAATTCGTTTCTAAGCCTAGGGGCAGGAGCTTTGGTAACAGACTACCAAGGCTAGAATTTCCAAATAAATCAATATGCATCTTCTATGGAATTCACTGCAATGGGAGTTTGTATTTATCATTACTTGGCTCCTAGACTCATTTAAGAGAGGCCAACTGGCAGCTCCCATCTCTTATAAAAGTTTCCAGAAGACAAAACATGAAAGTTCTGTTTCATTTTTTCCTGGGATTCTTTTATCTTGTGTGAGCATCAGTAATCAAAGTGGCATTTACTAGCTTGGCAAATGAAGAAACCTTTACTTTCCCACAAGCTCAGTTGTAGGTATCAGGCTCTCCTAAAGTTTCCATAGCAAATAGCTAGCTGAGTGTGCAAAAGGAAGAAAGACAGAAAGTCAAAGAAACAAAGAAATACAGAAAGAAACAAGGAAAGACAGAAACAAAGAGACAGAGAAAGAGAAGGAAAAAAGAAAGAAAAAGAGAAAGAAAGAGAACAGAGGAAAAGAAAAGAGAAAAGAAGAAAGAAGAAGAAAAAGAAGAAAGAAGAAAGAAATCTGCAAGGAAAAAAATAGTATAACAAGGACCACACTGATCCTACATTAGTTTTCTAGTGACTTGCAGAGTTTGTAATTTTTATCATTTACCTTTCTCTCCACTACACCAATTCCTAGGGGAGGGTTCATTTTTTATTCATTCTGAAAGTTTACCATCAATCATCCTCTTAAAGAGCTTGCCAGAAACTTGGACAGAGCCTCATAATAAAATTGCACAGACAGAGGACTAATTGATTTCTATAAATAATGTTTAGCTGTAAAGATATGAAAGGTGGTTAGAACCACATGTATTAATCTCCCTTTTGCTCCATCTGTGTCTGCAAAAGCAGACTGTACCTTGACAAAGTACCCTGACTATTTTGCCCTGCAAACACACAGCAGGAGATTAACACCAGATGGCCCACCCCTCCCATTTCCTTGCCCTGCCCTCCGCCCCGCCCCCACCTCCTCTGGCCAAATCCTCTAATTACTCCTCCCCTCTGGTCCCCACTTTATATCCCATAATTTTAAAATTCACTTTCCATTACCATCCCTGCACTGACAACATGCCGAGTTGACAGTCCCCCATTTCTCTCCACCCTTCCACCTTTCTGTACAATAAACAAAAACACAACCCAAACCTCAAACACAAAAGCTTTTCATCAGACTGCAAGACTAACAGTGTTCAGAAAAAACAGTAACTACCGGTGCTAAAGAATTATTAATGTGTGTGTCTTGGAAAGAGGGGGATTAGAGAGGACTCACGCTGGAGGACACTCTCAGGCACTACTAGCTTTAATCACATGGCACCAAAATACCCAGCATTTACTACTTGTCAACATCATATAAAACGGGAACAAAATTATATCTGGGGAAATAAATGCTGGCTGGACAAAGATAATGCTATAAATCTCATGTTGCTGGAAGAATGTTGAAAACCCGCAGAAGCCCCATCTGCTCAGGCCAACTGTGATAGGCTGAAATAAAAAGCGAACTAGAGACAGGGCAGGGCTGTGTGATAGATGCCCAATTCCAAATTATGAACATTAGGTGGTTACATCGCAAAGACTGATTCATAAGGGCGCCATCTTAACTGGTTGGGTCAATCAGCTGGTTCCAATCCCAACTAAACACAACACAAAATGTCATACTTAGCATCGAATATCATTTTTCTGGCTACAGATTAAATACAAAATGAATGATTACTTTCACTTGGGAGACAGGAAAATTGTCACACTAGACAGAATTCGATGAAATTGGCCCATTTCTTCCTCTTCTTCTTCTTCTTTTTTTTTTTTTTTCTTCTCTTTTCCTGGCCTGAATTGCTCCTAGATGATGGTAGATATTTTCCATAAATAAGAGTGCTAGGGAGTCTTTTTTGATGGGGCAACACAAATGACTAGATTGATTCAAATAAAGTAATTCTACATCAGTCTAATTCTGAGAGCATTAACTATTCCTGATGATTATCATACTTGAAATATGGTCATAATTTTAAAAGCTTTCACAGATACTTTCCTTTTCTGTAGCTTTTCATGTGAGGCAGCTCAAACTTTCTCAAAGCTTTTCTTTTAGGGGGAAAATGCATGCTGTGTTTCGTAATTTTAAGTCTCCGTAAAGTTAACCACACTTGTAAAAAATCACTTATTTTTAGCGTGGGCTCCTTCTGTAGCATTCCCTTCGTCTCCACACGCTGGTTAGTTGTCTGTCTTCACCCCCTTGCCCTGGCCTGCTCACGTCAGCCTAGCAGTTCCTTCTTTCAATGGCAAGTACTAAGAAGGCAGGGGCTGTTGTAGCCCCACTTGCTTTGCCTGGAGCTCCCAGTGATTTCATGAAGGCTACCAGCTCTGCTACCAGCCTAAAGTGTGTGGGATCTGCTGGCCGTTTTGTTATACAGCCATCCCCTGCTTTTCCAAAGTTTGCTTTATGCCGCTTTGCTTTTACCAAAGACCTGCATCAGTACCTGTTTTTGCTAACTGAAAGAAATCCAAAGAAGACTTTTGCTTTCACCAAAAAATGGAGAAAGGCATACACAGCATTCAGCATCTGTTTCGCAGCAGGCCATTATGGAGGCAGCGTGCACCTCGAGCAGCCCCGCCAAGCTCCTTCCCCAGGAACCATACTCACTCAGCCTTTCAGCATCAAGTGCCATACTTTGAACTGTGTCTGAGAGCGTGAGCACTTTATCTTGATTTATTTTGTGTATCTGTTAACAAGATGTGTCCCAAGGTATCAGAAAAGCTTAAAAAAATTATTTTGGGGGTCTGGGACAGTGCAAAAAATGTCCCATATAATTGAATGCTAATTGCTTCTTTGCTTTATGCCATTTAGGCTCACGAAAGGTTTTGTAGGGATGCTCTGCTTTTGATAGCTGGGGAAACCTGTAGTTTCATTAGCCACTTCTGCAATGGCCCTAATCTCATCTAAGCACTGGAGCGGAAGAAGATACCGGAAGGGAATGGTTGATTGGACATAAGGAAGTTTTTGCTTCCTTTTCTTTTTAAAAAGGTCTTGGGTAGGGAGGGCCCATGTTGGAACTGGGCCATTATGCTACTTGATTTCATAATTATTGACCTGGTTCTAGGAATTAGGAATTAGACAAGATAGCCCTTGAGGTGTATGTGAGGGGAGTTGCTTGGTCTGTGAGTTAGTGAGTGTGTCAGGACACAGTATGGCTGATCCAAGCCCTGAGTCCATGATGTTCAAATGACTGAAGCATTTCGAGCAAGCAAAAAATTAGCACATCTGTTCATTGGATCAGTGGAAGGAGCCTACTGAGCTCTGAAACACCATGGCCGATCTGTCTGGTGAATTATTTAGCATTCCCAAAAGCTAGGGTGTTCTCCATGTAGGCTGGTTGGAAAGTTAAAAGTGCCAAGAAATACATGGTACTGTATTTATATTACCTGGAGTTGAAGAACTGTGTAACCCAGTTTCCACCGCTTACGGCAACAACTGAAGTCTGAAACCAAGAGTCAAGAGGAATACCTAAGCATGAAGGTCAAACTTGGATTCCACACATCTAATCAAGTGAAGCAATCACTGCTTTCTGACCAGTAGGTTCACACTTATAAATGTACCCTCAAACACAAGATTAAAACCTTGAAGTAGGTAAATCATCATGTGTTGGGACCAAATGCACCAGAGTCCTAGTAGAAGGATCCACCTAAGTACATCGGTAGGAACTTGGAGGTCAAAGAGAATGAAGTCAATCTATGGCCTTCCTGAGTGCCAGGCAAAGAAAGAGTCTCTGAGAAGACACCATAGTCCCAATGGAGTCCTAAAGTCTTGAGAAGAAGGAGGACCCTCCAAGTAGCCTTAAGATGTTTGAGCCATGGTGTCTGAGAATAAGCAAGCAGAGTCATAGTCATGGTCATATTCATGGGAGTATGAGGTGATGTGCCCTGGGGTCTGCCTACTCCCTGGTAGATGTCTCCCAGACAGTCCCAGTTCAGTGCACATTCAAGTTGAGGTGGTCAAATAAACCTTCTGCATCTGCCTGTCTCCTGAGCTGTCGAGCTTCCTCCTCACCTCAGGTTTAGATAGCTGTCTTTGTGGTTTGAAATAGCTAAGGGCAAAGGTTTAGGTCCTTTCCCCCCATCTATGCCCCTTTGGCCAGAGTCCTCATCCTCCCTCTTTGCCACCTTCCCTAGGTGACCAGTGCTCCTATGCTGGATACCAGTGGCCCAAGGTCACTTGCTATATTATTCCACCAGGACCATGCCCTCCCTAAGAGACTCTCTCAGTTGTGCTATTTGAGAGACCTGGAGATGGTGTCCCCTTCCTAGCTGATGATACATAAGCTAAATACAGTAAAGCCATTCCAATTAGGGGAGCAGAATGGTGTAGGACTAAAATTGGCAAACTTTGTAGAAGAGCCAATAAATAAATATTTTAGCCTTTATAGGCCATGCAAGCTTGGTTGCAAAAGCTCATCTCTGCTGACCTGGTGCTAAAGCAGCCATAGTCAGTTTGCAAATGAATGAGTATGGCTGTGTTCCAATAAAATGTTCTCTATTAAAATAGGGGACAAGTTGGATCTGGCTTGTGGGGCCTTAGTTTGCTGACCCCTGGCATAGAAGAAAGAACACTACATGCGAATAAAGACCTGGCCCCCAGTCACAGCCCTAACCTTCACCACGTGCATGACTTCAGGCAAGTCACTTCTTCCTTTCTCACCACTCACTCCTCCCAAAGGAAGCATGTTGTAGAGAGGGTGACATGTGAGACTGGTCATGTGCCTGACATCTTCAGTTGTCTTGCTCGTCAATGGAGTTGTTGATGGCCAACAAAGCAAAGGCCACACAATTTGTTTTACAGGAAGGGTTATCACTGTGAGCATCTGCCATGAGATAACATACATACTCTCCTTTCTTCTTCATAGCGCACCAAGGTAGGTAATATGTTCCCTCTTTAACAGATGAGGAAACAGAGATCGGGGATGTTAAATGACTTGCCCAAGCCACCTAATGACCAAGTTACCAGGTCAAAATTCAAATCCAGGTCTGTCTAACCATACCCAAATTTCCTTTTCACCACGTAGCCTTCTGTGTAGGCAGTTTAGTTTTCAATCCCTTCATGCTAACCATTTTTCAGATGTTGTCTCTGACGTACTGTTCTCTCCGCAGTTGTTGGAGTGATCAGATATTGTCACTTCCAGGTGCAAATCTGCCCATTGGCTTCCCGTCACACGTTGGATAGAATAAAGCCATTCCAAATGAGCACAACAGCATAGATCCCAAATCCTTCCCACGTTTTATGAGGCCACTATGGTCTCTGCTATCTTGCTCCACCCTCTCTGACCTTTCTTCTCTGCCTCACTTACTCTGTTCCAGCCCCACACACTTTGCTTTGCCTTACACACGTCAAGCAGACTCCCACGTCAAGATTTTCACCATTGTGGCTCTCCAGCCTGGAACACTATGCTCTGTGGATCAGAATGGCTCATCCCCTCACTTAATTGATGCCTCAGCTTAAATGTCACCTCCTCAGAGAGAACCTTCCTGACCACCTTATCCATAAAAGCACCACTAATCACTCTGTCTCCTGATGGTCCTTTTGTTTTCGTTGTAGCTCCTATCACACTAGCCAATAATCACATTTACCTTTTTTCTTCTTCTCTCTTGCCTTGTGAAGGCAAGGGATTTGTCTTGTTCACTGACAAATGTCATCTAATCTCATAGGCTTTCAACGGCTATCTACTGATTGTTGAATAAATGAGAGAAAACATTGGAATGAGGCAACAGTGTGACTGGCTCAGAACCAGTTGACCACCACTCTGAGGGCAGTGTTTCAAATCTATCAGCAGTGTGAAATTTTGTCCTTGAATCCCCTTCTAGGAAGCACAGCTTGCTTGCCTTTGGCAGAACAACAAAAAAAATTAGGGTACTCCTTCGTCTCATCCTTAGAAAGTATGTAATACAGGAGAGGTGCCACCAAACTGGGAAAGATTAGTCTCACAACTGAATGGCAGAGGTCATCGAAGGTCCAAGGTTTTCCAGCTGCCAGCCGCCAAGCCACTTGTTGTTCCACCTCCTCCACCATCTGCACCATCCTTTTCTGCAGGGGCTGTTCCTGACCAGACTGCCACCACTGCTAAATCCTCTCCCCAGGCTTAAGGGCAGCATGAAAACCTCAGGTAAGCACTTTTGGTGGGAAAACACCATTCTTATCCAAACACTGTTACTTAATGGGTGGAGAAACCAAGAGCCAGAGAACTGAAATAGCTTGGCTAAGGTCCTGCTGCTTATTAATGTCACTTGTGAGTCTATAGCCTGAGTTTCCTGATCACAAAACTGGTCCTAGCTCCACACTGCATGCAAAATGTTAGAAGTACACAATCTGTAACATCCCAGGCTGCTCACTGAAGAATCAATTCAATTCTACATAGATGGAGCATCCAATATGGCTGGTCCCATAATTGCTGAGAGTCTGGGGGTGCAACAATGAAAACACTAGAGTCCCTGTCCCCAAAGAGTTTACTGGAAGTCTGAACACAGAATGAAAGAAATTGGATTTTTGGGGTGCATTTAAATGTTGATTAATAGGTGAATGCAGTAATCAGTTTAATCTCAAAGAGATTCTTAAAGCACCTTCCAAAGCTTCCTCAGTTATGCTTAGGCCTCCCTCTGCATATGATTCTTAAAAAGAGAGAGAGAGGGAGGAAGAGAGAGGAAGAGAGAGAGGGGAAGGGAGAGGAAAGGAAAAGTGAAAGGAAAAAAAAGGAAAGAAAAGGAAAGGGAAGCCAGCCCTCAGCCCAGACTTCAAAGATTATCTTCTGCATTATTGTAGCAACTTTTGATATGAGAATGCAGAGACTTTTGGTTACTACTAACCTAGTCAATAACAGACATTCCCTCCATCAATCAATGGCACATTTGAGGTCTTCTAGAACAACCTGGGTCAGTGACAGGGATTCAAGTACCCATACAACCTGTGAGATCAGTAGGGGGACTTAACGTCAGTCAGTCCCAACTGTGCTAAGCCCTGGCTCAGTTGTTCAGAGATGACCTCCTATAAGAAAAGCTCACCCTTGCCTTTAGAACAAATCTTTCCTCTCCATCACCCAGACAATAAAGTCCAAAAAGAGTGAAAGGGTAAGAGAGAGAGGCAGATAGAGCAAGCAAGAGCGAGCCACAAGTACACTGGCAGAAATAATGAGCAAGAGTTGACATTAACACAGAAACGCACCATTCCTGATTGCTTTGTATTTATAGAAGTAAAAACCAAGGATAAAAGAGAAACCGGAAAAAAAAAGGTACATACTTGCCTCTAGAAGCTTCTCTCCTTCCACATGCCCCATTCTCTCACCTCCCAAAAGATAAAGACACACTTTATCACAGCCCCAAACTACTTGGGACCAAGACTTTGCAGCGCACAGAAACGAAACCAGCTTTCCCTCCGCCTGACCCAGGATGCTTACCCGCTCGCTGAGTTCACTCATCCACTCTCCCCACATTTTCCTGCCTGTTGCATGCAAAGCATTGTCTCCAAACGCCAATTACTGATATTCAAAACTGCGGTTTTCCTACCCTGGTTAGAGACGCCTCCATGAGAGACCGGGTTGAGCTCTTGAGTTGAAAGAGAACCTGGGGGGTGGAGGGAAACCCCTTCTCGAACCTCCACGCGGTTCCCGTTACCAAGGGAACTCTCTTTGTCCTGGGAGGCGAAGAATGGCTGCCTCTCCCACGGCCTGGCTCCAGCAGTGGCCAAATCTCTGCACAGGGTCAAGAGCAGAGGGAGGGGAAGCCTCACACATGCTTCTCACAAAGAAATCACTTTCAAAGAATGAAAGAAATGGTGAAAATGCAGTTTGAGGAGGCACCCCGGTGGCGAGGGAGTAAGTTTATCTATGGTGCTGTGATCAGATTGGCGTTGGCTTTCCTGCTCCCCAAAAGGAGATTCAAATCTGTATCACAGGGGAGACAGTGATGGGAAAGTTGCAAAGGGTATGTCCCAGCCTCCTTCAGCAGAGGCTGAACATTGATCAGATGCACAATTAATTAGTTAAAATGCTTAGTTGAAGCTTCGAGCTGGATTATTTTGGCTCCTGGACTCGTCGGAGGAGCTGTCTGCCTGTTTTCTGGAAGCCTGGTGGGGCCCGGCCTGGAGATGGTAGTATCATTTTGACCGTGAAGCAAATTCTCATTTGCCCTGCATTTTAGGGACCTGCGTTGGCTTTCCTTTTCAGAATAAATTCTCTTAGGGAAGATGCCAAAGGAGGAACATTTTGTACATGCTTATTTTGAAACCCATTTGTCAAGGCTAGACCAGACTGAACAGTAGTTTGGAAAGTTTGGATGGATGTCGATTACAAGCCTAGTGCCTGGCACAGGGCAAGCGCTCAATAAAACATCAGCAGCCTGAATGGTTGTAGAAGGATGACTTGTTCCAGCATCTTATCTTTCTAGCAAGGTAAGAGGATAAAAACGCAATAAATGGAGCAGTTGAGGCTCGAGGACATGGCTTACCCAATGACCCATGACTGAATGGTAGTAGACAGACTCAAGCCCAAAGCCCATTATCTCTGACCGTGATGTCTAACTGCTTTTTTAGAACAGAGAATTCTCTATCCAAATGTTGTTGTACAAGTTTAAACACAAAAAAGGCAAATCAATAAAGGAAAACAGATACTGGCCACCTCTGCATCTGGTCTGGGCTAAACATGGGGTGAAGTTATTCACACTGATAGTGAAGTACCAAGCAAAACTGATACACATCATTGGTGCCTGTGTATATGATCGTAGGGATTTCCTCTACCATAAAATAATCTCCAAGAAGGAAAGCACCATGCTTCACTCCTTTTCTTCTTTCTTTCTTTCTTTCTTTCTTTCTTTCTTTCTTTCTTTCTTTCTTTCTTTTCTCTCTTAAATACCTACTAATATGCCTACTACATAGCAGGTGCATGATCCTTAAGGACGGAGGATCAATGAGTCCATTTTTGAATGTTTTATTGTCAACTACATTAGGCCCCAGGGAGGACTCAGGAGATGTTGAAGGCATAGTATCTGTGCCTGTGAAATTTAAGATTTATGTAAAATGAAGGATTCAGTCCTGAAATATCACTTAAGCCTATTGCAGCAAGTGTAGCTGAGAGTAAAAGAAGTAATGCATTTATTTAATGGATGAAAACCAGCTCTCTCGGTGGTTTTGTCTGTCAGACTGTGGCTGTAAAATCCCAGGAGCTCTGAGCTGCAAACAGGCCCAGTTAGGCTGGCAGGGTCCATGCTTATTTCTTGTCAATACCCTTGGCTTTTTCAGCCTGCCTCCTGGAAAGAAACCCTGGGTAATACACATGACCTCGTGGTAGAATGGCTGGAGATAGCACCATCATGGCACATTCCATACTCTGTGATGCTGCTTCTCTTTTACAAAAAGACTAATTTAAATCTATCAAAACCTACTACCAAAATACACAAGATATGCCTGGTGCATAACCACAAGAAAATAGCCTTCTGGACACTCTTATTAGTTGGGATTTGTGGGCCCAGATTTCCCTCTCATTCTCTCTAGGGGATGCTGACACAGGACCTACTTTGCATGGCCCACAGCACTAACTTGTCAACCAGGGGAAAATTCCAGCCAAAGGGATCAGGGTCCTGGCCTCACTGCACCTTCACAATGGAAACAGCAGGTGGAGAGTGCTAAGTGCCAGAGTCTCTGCCAAAAAGACAGACTAATGCTTTCAGGTCATCTGAAGGTCATAGATGAAGACTGAGGCCCAGAGATACAGACCAAGTGGGCAGAGTAGACGGGACTCCATGAATGGAAATGCCCCCTCCTATCTTCCCGAGTGGCCTCTGACTTTAGGCGGAGGCATGCCTCTCATCCTGGCCCTCCTGTCTGGTCATGCCACTCTTCAGAGTAAGATACTGCCACGTCTATCCACTGTCCTTAGACCGAGTCCAATATCTGAGGCTTTCTGTCATCTGCACTGCCCAGCTTTGCCTCAGAGACTGCATTTACTCACCCAGTATCTTACCTCTTCTCTGAAATACTCAGGTCATTTTATTTCACCACATTCTTTCTCTTGCATTTTACTCTGCTCATATGTAACACAACCAATGGCACTGTCACAGACAGCACCCCAAATCGACTTGCCAGACCTCTCTGCTTGTGCCAGGGAGCCCTGGGTAAGGTGCTGTGGAAGGAGGGTTTCGGTGGAAGGATGCTCACTTAGAATTATGTTGTGCTTCACCAGAAGGAAGGAGCAATGTCTTATACTCAGCATTCATCATGGCGTGCTGTGCATTTTGGGGAGAGAGTGAAGAAGGAGAAGGAAGGAGAGGAGGAGGAAGGAGAGGAGAAGGAGGAGTTGGAGAAAGGGGGAAGGAATTAGAATTCAGCCATACCTGCCACTCAAGGGCATTCACGTTTTCTGGTGGTGAACCACCTCTTGTTTGAACTAATACCCTTGTCATACATTACAGTCTGAAGTAAATGAGGGCAGCTGGCCTTGTGTCAGGTAATATGGACTGGTGGAGACTGTGGTAAAATAGAGACTAAATGCTATATTCAAAGGGCACGGTAGTATCTCTAGCCACTGCCTGACATGTGGGACTGAAGCCCAGGATTGCCAGCACTTTTTACTTTTTGAAGAAAAGCCAAAAATGTGAAAATGTATGAAATTTCCCAATTTAACAGTGTTGATTCAAAATGCTCACAAACACTGCATACGACAAACAAAATATATCTATCGAGTTCATGGGCTGCTACTTCATGACCTCTGCTCTATGTGGGACTTTCCAGAGTGTGGGCACAGGCATCTGTAGGCAGGGGTGTAGAGCTGTCATCAACAATCCAGATCACAAAACTTATGTGAAGACATCCAGAGGGTAACAGGTAGAGACATAAATGACCTCAACATGCTACTTCATGAAGTAGAGGGTGCCACAGTGATCAAATATAAAAGCGATCAAATATAAAATCAAAATGGGGAAAAAATAATGGAAGACCTACCTCTTTCTCAGGAATTGTGGCAATGGAAGTGTTCAGTGCTCCCATCCAATTCAGGGAGCTGGACAGCTCCAGAGGCAGTCCTCCCTAATCCACCTGTGGTGCCAGAAGGCTGAGCTGGCAGACTGGCAGAAAAGGGGTGGGGTGTGTGGGTGTCACCATGGCAAACAGAATGCCATGCCAGGGGGTAGGCATATGCATGACTCAACAAAAGTCCCTTTTCTCACTGGCCTCAAGCATACTTTCTCCAGCTCTTAGCCAGTATAAACTCAAGAAGCATTGTTTCTGGGGAAGGGCTGGCAATGGTGAGATCCTCCTCTTCAAGGAAGACCTTTCTTCACCATGAACACCTGCAGACGCACCGTCATGGTGCAAGTGGCCCAACTGTTCACAATGGCTGCCCTGCTTCTAGCTCTCTCTGTTTAACCTTGAGGAGACCACCTCTGCCCTTTGAATCCCTTTATACCATCACCAGTCTCCTTCCTTCTCAGCGTTATGACAATGTGCCCCTACTTGTCAAGAATTTGCTTTCTATATCCCTTTTCTCTCTCCCCTTCCCTTTGGTTATGATTCAAATCTCACCAATTAGTTTTCTACAAAGTCTGCTGGTTCCGAACTACCATCTCCTATTTCTACAGCCACCATCCTTATCCAGGTGCTCAACATTCCCAATTCCTGTTACTATTTGGGGCCTCTGAAGAAGGTTTTTCTTGCTTCCAGACTCTCCCCACCTGCCCTAAGCACCATTTCCATCATGTCATCCCCTTCCCTATTATTTATTATCTTAAATTAAAATACACAAACATGACCTTAAAAGACTTTTCCCCCACTGCCTCTGTGTAGAGCCTATTCAATTACCTTCAGGCAATGGAAAGAGCATGAATCTTGGAATCACACAGACCCAAGTTCACATCCTGGCTTTGCCATTTACTCCCTGTGTGATCTGAACAAATTACGTAACCTCCCCTGGCTTCATTTCCTCATCTTAAAACTGGGATAAATAATACCTACCCTGTACAGTTTTTGAGAGAATCATATAAGCTAATGCAGGCTATCCTCTTGTATACGTACTCAAAAAATGGTAGCAGTCATCAGTATTATTCTTTACAAATGTAGTATTAAAGGGGGAAAGTAGGAGGGTGTTTGCATCTGTAAGTAAGCAAGATGACAGATATTTCAAAAGAATATGAATCAAACTAAAGAAATTATGGAAATTCGTACAGCCCTATGTATTCTGCTACAGTGCAGAAGACAAAAAAGATTATCGAGAGAGGGGCGCCTGGGTGGCTCAGTTGATTAAGTGTCCGACTTTGGCTCAGGTCATGATCTCACGGTTCGTGAGACCCGCATTGGGCTCTGCGCTGACAGTATGATGCCTGCTTCGGATTCTGTCCCCCTCTCTCTGCCCTTCTCCTGCTCTATCTCAAAAACAAACATTAAAGAAAAAAAATTTTTTTTTTTAATTTTTAAGAGAAAAAAGGGAAAGCTAGTGCTATTAAGTCCCAGCAGTTTTGTCCCCTGGATATCTTAGCTATGTTAACTATGTTCTCCAACACAAATATGTGGCTGCAATCCAAGAAAGCCCCTGAAAGCTCCCTAGAAACAGACAGATGAATGGGGCGCCTGGGTGGCTCAGTTGGTTAAGCGTCCGACTTCGGCTCAGGTCATGATCTCACGGTCTGTGAGTGCAAGCCCCGCGTCGGGCTCTGTGCTGACAGCTCAGAGCCTGGAGCCTGCTTCAGATTCTGTGTCTCCCTCTCTCTCTGACCCTCCCCCATTCATGCTCTGTCTCTCTCTGTCTCAAAAATAAATAAAATATTAAAAAAAAAAGAAACAGACAGATGATGCCCAACTTATGGATTTCACTGATGTGTGCATGGCTTGTGGTCACCATTGCCTTCATAGCACCATTAAACATGGTGGAGTGGATAAACCAGCCCTACAAGAGATCCTAAGGGGGATCCTGTGAGACAAAGTACCAGAGACATCGCTACAAGCATGAAACCTACAGACATCACAGTGACTCTAAACCCATATCTTTCTATAATAACACTGAATGTAAATGGACTAAATGCGCCAACTAAAAGACACAGGGTATCAGAATGGATAAAAAAACAAGACCCATATATTTGCTGTCTACAAGAGACTCATTTTAGACCTGAGGACACCTTCAGATTGAGAGTGAGGGGATGGAGGACTATTTATCATGCCACTGGAAGTCAAAAGAAAGCTGGAGTAGCCATACGTATATCAGACAAACTAGACTTTAAATTAAAGGCTGTAACAAGAGATAAAGGAGGGCGTTATATAATAATTACAGGGTCTATCCATCACAAAGAACTAACCATTATAAATGTCTATGCGCCGAATACGGGAGCCCCCAAATATATAAAACAATTACAAACATAAGCAACCTTATTGACAAGAATGTGGTAATTGCAGGGGACTTTAATACCCCACTTACAACAATGGATAGATCATCTAGACACATGATCAATAAAGAAACAAGGGCCCTGAATGATACATTGGATCAGATGGACTTGACAGATATATTTAGAACTCTGCATCCCAAAGCAACAGAATATACTTTCTTCTCGAGTGCACATGCAACATTCTCCAAGATAGATCACATACTGGGTCACAAAACAGCCCTTCATAAGTATACAAGAATTGAGATCATACCATGCATACTTTCAGACCACAATGTGATGAAGCTTGAAATCAACCACAGGAAAAAGTCTGGAAAACCTCCAAAAGCATGGAGGTTAAAGAACACCCTACTAAAGAATGAATGGGTCAACCAGGCAATTAGAGAAGAAATTAAAAAATATATGGAAACAAACGAAAATGAAAATACAACAATCCAAATGCTTTGGGATGCAGCAAAGGCAGTTCTGAGAGGAAAATACATTGCAATCCAGGCCTATCTCCAGAAACAAGAAAAATCCCAAATACAAAATCTAACAGCACACCTAAAGGAAATAGAAGAAGAGCAGCAAAGACAACCTAAACCCAGCAGAAGAAGAGAAATAATAAAGATCAGAGCAGAAGTAAACAATATAGAATCTAAAAAAACAGTGGAGCAGATCGATGAAACCAAGAGTTGGTTTTTTGAAAAAATAAACAAAATTGATAAACCTCGAGCCAGGCTTCTCAAAAAGAAAAGGGAGATGACCCAAATAGATAAAATCATGAATGAAAATGGAATTATTACAACCAATCCCTCAGAAATACAAGCAATTTTCAGGGAATACTATGAAAAATTATATGCCAACAAACTGGAAGAAATGGACAAATTCCTAAACACCCACACACTTCCAAAACTCAAACAGGAGGAAATAGAAAGCTTGAACAGATCCCATAACCAGTGAAGAAATTGAATCAGTTATCAAAAATCTCCCAACAAATAGGAGTCCAGGACCAGATGGCTTCCCTGGGGAATTCTACCAGACATTTAAAGCAGAGATAATACCTATCCTTCTCAAGCTATTCCAAAAAATTGAAAGGGAAGGAAAACTTCCAGACTCATTCTATGAAGCCAGTATTACTTTGATTCCTAAACCAGACAGAGACCCAGTAAAAAAAGAGAACTACAGGCCAATATCCCTGATGAATATGGATGCAAAAATTCTCAATAAGATACTAGCAAATCGAATTCAACAGCTTATAAAAAGAATTATTCACCATGATCAAGTGGGATTCACTCCTGGGCTGCGGGGCTGGTTCAACATTCGCAAATCAATCAACGTGATACATCACATTAATAAAAGAAAAGATAAGAACCATATGATCCTGTCAATCGATGCAGAAAAAGCATTTGACAAAATTCAGCATCCTTTCTTAATAAAAACCCTCGAGAAAGTCGGGATAGAAGGAACAGACTTAAACATCATAAAAGCCATTTATGAAAAGCCCACAGCTAGTATCATCCTCAATGGGGAAAAACTGAGAGCTTTCCCCCTGAGATCAGGAACACGACAGGGATGTCCACTCTCACTGCTGTTGTTTAACATAGTGTTGGAAGTGCTAGCATCAGCAATCAGACAACAAAAGGAAATCAAAGGCATCAAAATTGGCAAAGATGAAGTCAAGCTTTCACTTTTTGCAGATGACATGATAATATACATGGAGAACCCGAGACACTCCACCAAAAGTCTGCTAGAACTGATACATGAATTCAGCAAAGTCGCAGGATACAAAATCAATGTACAGAAATCAGTTGCATTCTTATATACTAATAATGAAGCAACAGAAAGACAAATAAAGAAACTGATCCCATTCACAATTGCACCAAGAAGCATAAAATACCTAGGAATAAATCTAACCAAAGATGTACAAGATCTGTATGCTGAAAACTATAGAAAGCTTATGAAGGAAATTGAAGAAGATATAAAGAAATGGAAAAACATTCTATGCTCATGGGTTGGAAGAATAAATATTGTTAAAATGTCAATACTACCCAAAGCTATCTACACATTCAATGCAATCCCAATCAAAATTGCACCAGCATTCTTCTTGAAGCTAGAACAAGCGATCCTAAAATTCATATGGAACCACAAAAGGCCCCAAATAGCCAAAGTAATTTTGAAGAAGAAGACCAAAGCAGGAGGCATCACAATCCCAGACTTTAGTTTCTACTACAAAGCTGTAATCATCAAGACAGCATTGTATTGGCACAAAAACAGATACACAGACCAATGGAATAGAATAGAAACCCCAGAACTAGACCCACAAACGTATGGCCACCAACTCATCTTTGACAAAGCAGGAAAGAATATCCAGTGGAAAAAAGTCTCTTTAACAAATGGTGCTGGGAGAACTGGACAGCAACATGCCCACAGCAACATGCTGGACAGCAACTAGACCACTTTCTTACACCATTCACAAAAATAAACTCAAAATGGATAAAGGACCTGAATGTGAAACAGGAAACCATCAAAACACTACAGGAGAAAGCAGGAAAAGACCTCTCTGACCTCAGCCACAGCAATTTCTTACTTGACACATCCCCAAAGGCAAGGGAATTAAAAGCAAAAATGAACTATTGTGACCTCATGAAGATAAAAAGCTTCTGCACAGCAAAGGAAACTATCAACAAAACTAAAAGGCAACCAACGGAATGGGAAAAGATATTTGCAAATGACATATCGGACAAAGGGCTAGTATCCAAAATCTATAAAGAGCTCACCAAACTCCACACCCAAAAACCAAATAATCCAGTGAAGAAATGGGCAGAAAACATGAATAGACACTTCTCTAAAGAAGACATCCAGATGGCCAACAGGCACATGAAAAGATGCTCAACATCGCTCCTCATCAGGGAAATACAAATCAAAACCACACTCAGATATCACCTCACGCCAGACAGAGTGGCCAAAATGAACAAAGCAGGAGACTATAGATGCTGGAGAGGATGTGGAGAAATGGGAACCCTCTTGCACTGTTGGTGGGAATGCAAACTGGTGCAGCCACTCTGGAAAACAGTGTGGAGGTTCCTCAAAAAATTAAAAATAGATCTACCCTATGACTGAGCAGTAGCACTGCTAGGAATTTACCCAAGGGATACAGGAGTACTGATGCATAGGGGCACTTGTACCCCCAATGTTTATAGCAGCACTCTCAACAATAGCCAAATTGTGGAAAAAGCCTAAATGTCCATCAACTGATGAATGGATAAAGAAATTGTGGTTCATATACACAATGGAGTACTACGTGGCAATGAGAAAGAATGAAATATGGCCCTTTGTAGCAACGTGGATAGAACTGGAGAGCGTTATGCTAAGTGAAATAAGCCATAAAGAGAAAGACAGATACCATATGTGTTCACTCTTATGTGGATCCTGAGAAACTTAACAGAAACCCATGGGGGAGGGGAAGGAAAAAAAAATGAGGTTAGAGTGGGAGAGAGCCAAAGCATAAGAGACTCTTAAAAACTGAGAACAAACTGAGGGTTGATGGGGGGTGGGAGGGAGGGAAGGGTAGGTGATGGGCATTGAAGAGGGCATCTTTTGGGATGAGCACTGGGTGTTGTATGGAAACCAATTTGACAATAAATTTCATATATTAAAAAAAAAAAAAACATGGTGGAGCGGAGACCCACAAGTCATCTGAGGAAACCAGAACGTGAATCCTGACTCCATCAAAGTCCTAGCTTTGGAACTATGGGCAGGATACCGGATCTCTCCAAGCCTCAGGCCCTTACCTATAAAATCAACGGAACCATGCTATCTGTGTAGGGAGCTAATTAGATTTGCACCTCTTCCAAAGGGCTTCCCCTGTTTTAGCTGTGTGATACATGTTTCCTCTTATTCTCTTGGAGGGACCCAACATTCACATCCTTTAAAGAAAGTCCCTTGATCAAGGTGTTCTGATACTAACTACAGCTTTATCTGTGTCCTCTTAGCAAAATGCAATTTTAAATTTGTAGAGTTACAAAGATAAGTTTCTGAGTGAGTCAGGCTTGGTTGTTAACTTCTGGTTTTACTACTCACTAGCCCCATTACCTAGATATGTCTCAGTTTCTTTTTCTGTAAGATAGAAGTCACTGTCCTTCCTGTAGAGGATCCTCGTAAAGATTCAAGGAGATAATGCGGGTAAGGTGTTTAGAACAGGACTTAACAAAGAGAAAGGATCCAGCAGAGGTTAGCTGCTTTTACGAAGATGGAAAGTACCAGAAGTGGTACATCCCAGGATGGGATGTGGGTCCCATGTTGACACAAAGAAGTTACATGATCTTGGTCCATTCATATAACCTGTTTTCAGATTTAGAAAATGAAAGTCATGCCACCTGCCTTATATCCCAGGAATTTCATAAACATGAAACAATGTCATAGATCTGAAGATTCTGTGAAAAATGAAAAGCAACAGATTTACACATCTGCCAGCAAAAAAAGTTATTTTCAACTTCTCTTTGTGTGTGTGTGTGTGTGTGAGAGAGAGAGAGAGAGAGAGAGAGAGAGAGAGTGTGTGTGTGTGTGTGTGTGTGTGTGTGTGTGTGTGTGTCTGCCTGTCTGGAAGCTCCTCGAAGGTAGGAAGGGATATTTCCACTTCTTTTGCACCCATCCCATGGTTTCTACTTTAATTCTGTGTTCTCAGTACCCTAGTCAGTGCTTATTCCTTACCCATGCCTGCCTTGTAGATCAGGCTCAGATAAAAGCACCTACCCCTTATGTGTGGGCAGCATTTCTGCCGAGGCAAAGATTCCACTCCTAGGTTCGAGAGCCTGAGCTGCCCCAAGGAGAGGGGAAAGATTAAGCATCTGTAATAAATGTTCTCTAGGCAGGGAGGGAAAAATCACCTAACACTCTTGTGGCTTTTAGAAAAAAAGAGTAAGAGAGAAGAAAGAGGAAAAAGAAAAAAATCTGAGCCTTAAACAAGTGGCCAGGCTGTTTGTCATCTGTAAAATGAGGCGATGGAAAAGCACGGAAGGGCAGTGGTCACTGGGTCTGCTTCAGGGATTCGTGCCTCAGACGTCTGCTCCAACATGCCCGGGCTGTCCATCTGCAATTTCTTTTTCTTTAACAAAAACAGAGAATTCTCACTGGGCTGAAGTTTCCCACCTGGCTCAGGAGTTTTCAGACCTGGCCTAGGTGGTCTCTAAGTAAATATTTTCATCCTCACTCACTCACCTCCTCCTGAGGGAAAAAAAAATCATCTCTTTGCTCAGCTAGAGAAGAAAGCACCCAAACCAAACAGCAGATTATCTGCACCATTGGAACCCTCATTCCAGGGGCTCCCAGGAGGGCATGTGGTTTAAATCAGAGTGTCCAGGCTACTTGTCCATCTTCTAGATGGATCTGGTTAACATGGACCTGGAGAGAAAGCTGGGATGTGTGCCAGAGCCCTTTAGTGCCTGTACAGATTGGCTCAGGGACTCTCAACACCACCCAATAATTCTAGAAATCCACCTGCAGGCAAAAGGTAAAGAAACAGTCTAAACTAGAGTGGAAACAATACTGCATCCTTGAATGCACAGAAAGATTGAGCCTTCGTGATTTCTACCTACCTAGCAGTTTCAGTGGGAATCCTCCTGCTTAGAGCTAATTTCAGGGGCTCTTTTCCTTCTGCATTCAATTGGGTCAGGCTCAGTAGTTTTGTTTTAGTTTGTTTTGTTTTGTTTTCAGAAAACATTTCTGTAAGATGAAAAAATTCCTCTATTTGTACCAGGCACTGTGCTAGGCTGTGGGGCTCTAAAGATGCACAAAACGCAACCTCTGCCCTCCAGCTCACAGCTCTTGCAATGAAGCTAAAAATCCAGATACACAATTATTAAAATATTTGTTTCCTAGGGTTACCATAGCAAATTATCATAAATTGGGTGACTTAAAATAATAGAAAATTTTCTCTCTCACAGTTCTGGAGGGCAGAAGTCTGAAATGCAGGTGTCAGGAAAGTTGTTTCTTGTGGGGCTTTGAAGGCACATCTATTCCTTGTCTCTCTTCTAGCTTTTGGTGGCCACTGGAAATCTGTGGTGGCCCTTGGCTCGTGGCCACAGAGCTCCATTCTCTGCCAGCACCTTCACACGGCCTTCTTGCTGTGTCTCTGTGTCAAATTTCCTCTCCCTTCTAAATCCACTGGGTTTGGGGTCCCCCTCTAAAACCAGGATGACCTCATCCTGAGGAACCTTAACTAAATTACATCTGCAAAGACCATAATTCCAAATAAAGTCATGTTTCAAAGGTACTGGGAGTTAGGACTTCAACATATCTTTTTGGGGGCGCACTTGAATCTACCGCAAAGACTACACGTGGTATGTGCTATAAAAATAGAGGCAAGTGAAGGACACAACTGCACCAGAAAGGAGAGAGTCTAATGCTGCTGTGGGGAGCATCAGGGAGAATTTCTGAAGGAGGTGATTCCCAAGGGGGGTTTCAAGGCTAGTCTGGAATCTGCCTACTGCTTACTACCTACTTCACTTGTGTGAAGGCTTGGAGGTTTGAAAGTGTCACGAAGGGGACGGCTCTATTTTTGGCATTTGGATGTTGACAGGTCCCTTGGATCTCCCTGCTGCTTATCCCTCCTCTCTTCTGCTGTCTGTGTGACCCAACAAGGAAGGTCAGTGTGCAGAGGTGCAGGGGCTGGATCTTCAAATAATGCAGCCGCTGGCTCACAGTGCAGAGAGCCCCCTCACCTTGGCCCCACATCCGAACCACCAAAAAAGCCCAAAACCACCTCCACCTCATCCTCTTGCTCTCCTTCTCATCTTCTGACTCTTGTGTGTCCTATTCTCCTCCTGGGAGTTCCAGTTTGTTGTGTAAGTAAACATTCATCCGTCCTCATTGGTGAATATCATCTGTCTCAACATCTAAATGCATTCCAGGATGGGTGATCAGAGCCTCTG
Organism: Panthera leo; assembly: GCF_018350215.1. Lineage (NCBI taxonomy): Eukaryota > Metazoa > Chordata > Mammalia > Carnivora > Felidae > Panthera > Panthera leo. The sequence continues at coordinate 30,157,248 of NC_056692.1, forward strand.
GGCAGGCTGATCAAACAGAAGAAATGGTGGGACCAGGGAATCACACAGAGTGGGGTATGTGGAGCGTGAGCAGGTTGGAGGGGAAGTAACTTTGTGCTGGAGAGGTAGACAGGAAACCCATCACAGAGAGTCTGAGAAAGCAGATTTGCTACAGTGAAACACAAACTGGAAAGAGCATGCCAACAATAAATAGCTCTTGTCTGCTGGTGAAAATCAGCAAGAATGTGCTGTTTGGGGACCATCCTGATTCTCAAAGAGTTAAGACACCAGCATCAGGAAATATAGGGAAGGATGGATGGACAAATGGAAAACCTGAAGGACAGAGAGCTTTCTGAGGTGTGGCTGGCTGTCCTTAAAGGCAGAATTTTCCAGGGTCTGACTTTCATTCTGGAAACCTGTCTGCAGGTGGGTTAAGCTTTCAGGCATAAGGCACACATGAATAAGGTTCTTATGCAGTGTCCTTTGAACGCATTACTGGTTTATAAAAGCTATGTGCTTCCAAAAGCATTTCCTATTTGGCCAGAAGAACGATTTACTCTTCACAGAATGAACTTGGCCAATAGCTAACCTTTGATGTAAGCTATAAGGGGCAACCTAGTAAGGATATTTTCAACTTGTCATTTCCATCCAGTCAATGAAATTATCAGAGCTGCATCTGTTTAGACTTTTTTTATTTTTTACTCCTATGAAATTGCCTAGACCATAAAATTAGACTCAGGAACACCCTGGTTATAAGGAAATGGGGAGACATGGGGTTGACTGCTTTTTGAATAAGGGTATCAGAGGTTTGTTGGTATGAGGCAGTTCATAAATTTGTGGACATTAAATACCTCTACCTAAGTACTGTGCCTAGACAGATATCACAGCACAGGGGTGGGAACTTGGTGTGGAAATGCAAACTTCATTGGAACTATTTACTCAAAGAAAGCTTTTCCCCCACCACACCCTGATAAATGTTTTTCAAATGGTCCTTTATTCGAACTAGTCCACCACTCCAGGAATACTATATGGCTGACTCAGAAGGCCACATCCCATGCTTTCTTGTTGCTATTCCAAACTCACTATTTATGTGTGGCTTTGGATGGTCTTCAGAAGGTTTGTTGAAACATTCACACCAATCAAAACTTCACCCTTTTGCTGGACCATTCTTTATGTGACAGTCTTAGCATCCCAAGTCATTTCAGAGTAAAACATCAGGCACATGACCTCCCAAAGAAAACAATGGAGGAAAAATAGCCAGCAGCCCCCAATCTTCAACTACTCCTCTTTAAAGACCCTATGGTATTCCATATTAGAGCTTGGAAAACAACCACATGACTGTCAACAAACTGCAGGAATTGTACTGGCAAGATTGGCTTGTGGTGGCTCTGTCTACAGATTATGTTTCCTGTCTGCCTGCCAAGACCCAATGTCCCCGATAAATGTAGCACTCAAAGATGGCCAAGAAGAGAGGTAGATTGTACCATTTCAATCAACTTTTTGGAAAACATCAGTGAGGCCAAATCTAGAAATAAAGCAGAGATGGTAGATTGAGAATCAGAGCATCCAGAGGATCATTTTGGAAAATCAGGGGTATATCAGTTTGTGATCACTACTTGCATATCCCCAATAGGTAAGATAAAACTAGAGATTGTGGAGATATGAAAAAATACATCATGTGGCCTTTCCCCTCAATCTTTCAGTCAATATGGGTAGCTGAAGGACATGATGTGTGGGAGCATAAAGTGACAACATAATTTAATAAATAGGGCAGATTAAGGGTTATATCTGTAATATATTAATGGTGAGGATAAGAGGAGAGATGAATTCCAATTTGGAATAGCTGGAGAATACACACATTTTATTTAATGTCTTACATAGCACTTACTAGTTCTGAGTGCTCTAAAGATACTAACTCATTTAATCCCTCTCATGGTCCTGTGATGTAGGTATTGTTAGCATACTCATTCTTTTTAGATGAGGAAACTGACACAGATAGATTAAGTAGCCTGCCTAAGGTCACATGGCTCGTAAGTGGCAAAGTTGGGATTCAAAGCCTCCATCACAGGAGGAAAAAAACTTAGATTGGACTTTGAAGGTAGGTTAGGATTTAGAAGGCAAAAAGTTAAGAAGGACTTCCAGTTGGTTGGAGTGGCATGATGAAAGACTCATTTTCCTCACTTCTGGATGGTTGGTCTTATAGAATTTAGGGGATGTTAGAAAGAGAGGCAGAGAAACAAGCTGGAAGACCGTGCAGTGATTTGGCCAACACCTGGTTTAGGTATTGGCTGTGAAAATGGAAATGAATGGATGAATTCAAAAGAATCTATAAATGATGAACTGACACAAATTGATTATCAAGTGGATATGAGAGAAAAGAATATTGAAAGTCAAGGACTTCTCTCAAGTTCTGACATTAAAAAATGGTGGTACCATAAATAGAATAAGGGAAGCCAAGACAAAGCTTGGGTTTTACAAAGATCAGTGATGTTTTAGACATTTTGAGTTTGAGATGATTGCAGGACTTCTAAACATATGTGTCAAGCAATCGATCAAGTGTGACTTGAGCTTAGAAAAGTGGTCAGGCTTGGGTTTATAGACTTAGCAACCAGTAATGCAGAGGTGGATGCATACAGGTTCTCCAAGGAAAGAAGATTATAAGGGCAGAGGTGAAAAGCTGAACTTTCCAGTCTAGTTGCTAGAGGAAGTAAATTAATTAATAATGAATAGGTAAAAGTGAATAAAGAATGAAGTTATGAAACAAGGATAATGTACTACTGTGGAAATCAAGAGAAGATATTGTAAGAGAAGGGGATAGTAATGTGTAATGCGGCAATGAGGTAATGGAGAATGGAGAGTGAGACAAGAAAAAAAAAAACATGGTGACTTCTGAGCAGCCAGTATAAATGGGGTGGTCCTTTTCTTCCTTCTCTGGGCTGAGGGTTGCCTGTTCTGTCAACATTTCCTGATACAGGATGATTTTAAACCTTTCATCTTCAGCAACACAGCATAATGAGAAGAAGATGGCATGGACTCAAATACAAAGGCTCTGCTGATAAACACAGATCTGGCAGCCAACAGAGCAGGTCATAGCCAAGGGTAGAGCCCTGGTTTCTCATGCTAGAAAATTTCCTCCAGGATGTCACAGTCCTTGAGCACAGTTATTTAACTCATTGTGGATCTGCTGCGGAGACATTGTTGAATGCCTGGTTGCAGTTAAGAAGTACTCTGTTTTGGGATGCTCTCTTATCAACACAGTACATTTTAGCTCAAAGGTGAATGAAGTTACCATGCCATGATTTGTTGTAATGAACAAATGGGGGTTCTTGGTGATCACTTAATTTTTTCAAAACTTTTGAACCTACAATTTAATCAACTTTTCCGGAATTATGTCAATGATTTTAATAAAAATTTAATTTTAAGGAATTAAATTTTAGTGAACTTGGATATCTCCTAATCACTAGTCTTCTGAGAATGCTTCCATTCGTTATACATCATCCAAAGATAAACAATAAGATTGCTAAGAGGATATATGGATATATATTTTCAGCATAAAAACTTTTCAAATAAAACTTTTCAAGGCCTAAAAACTTGAACTTGAATTCATGGATGCCTAATTGTTCTCTCTCAATATTGACCTGAATTCCCTTCTTTATATTCTTTTTGATGTAAAGATAATTCTTGCTAGAAAATCTGAAAACCTAATACAAGTTGAGTGTTCTTCCTTCTCTCTTATTCAGCAATGCAGTTCATTTTGACAATTGTTTATTAAATGCCTACTCTGTGTGGGTTCTATTGTAGGCTTGGGTGACATGAGGATCTTACTCAGGATTTATTTCATTCAGATTTTCAGCTTTCCCAGCAGCCAGAAATTAAATGGCACTAATATTGCATCTTCTGATTCAAATCAATTTTCTGAACGGATCTTCTGATATCAAAATGCAGAAAGTCCCCAAACCACTGACACCCCTCTCCCACCACCCATGTATCCATACAGGTTTCATGAGCTAACTCATCCTCTTTTGTTTTCTTTTTCAAAAAATTTTTATTTATTTATTTTTGGGGGGGGAGGGAGAGAGACAGACAGACAGACAGACAGACAGACAGTGAGCATCAATGCAAGTAGGGGAGGGGCAGAGAAAGAGAGAGGGGTAGAGAGGGAGAGAATCCCAAGCAGGCTACACACTGTCAGCACAGAGCCCAGCATGGGGCTTGATCTCATGAACCATGAGATCATGACCTCAGCTGAAATCAAAAGTCGGACACTCAACCAACAAAGCCACCCAGATGCCCCATTTTTGTTTTCATTGGGATCATTTTAAACTGAATAACCAGAATATCAACTATTGTCATTCCTCAAATTTAGAAGTCCCCATTCACTTTAGGAATCTTCTATAGAAGATATAGACTTATCTCTATTAATTCTCTGAATTCTTTGAAGCCTTGGTACATGTCCAGAAACCTTGCCTTTAACAATGTTTACAGAAACATCGTACCTTTAACCTTTCTGAGATGGTTCTTTCAAAATTCCTTCTAATCCAACATCACTTTGAAGGCCAATATTAAGTATAAGGGCAATTTTATTTTTTCCTTCCACTTTCTAAAAAATGACTTTGTCAATGAGGTAAAGGATTGTGTGATATTCTTCTTTTAAAGGAATCAGACTTCTGGTGGTTTTATGAGGAGATAAAGTCCCTCATCATACTGAGATCACCTCTGTATTTTTTTTTAATGTAAATGTTTATTTATTTATTTTGAGAGAGAGAGAGACAGACAGAGAATCCACACAAGTGGATGAGGGGCAGAGAGAGAGGGATAGAGAGAATCTTGAGCAGGCTCCACACTGTCAGCACAGAGCCTGATGAGGGACTTGGACCCACGAACCATGATATCATGACCTGAGCCAAAATCGAGAGTCAGATGCTTAACTGACTGAGCCATCTAGGTGGCCCTGTATTTTTTAATAAAACACTATCTGGCTAGGTAGCCTACAGTATACTGCCACCAAAATAGACGTTTGGATTCTTTTCCTTTATTGCGGTCAAAATGCTTTTTACTTTACTTCCCCTCTCAGATCTATAACTTTTTTGTACAGGCGTATGACTCCATCATATACAGGCCTAAATTCTTCTCCTTTTCCTGTCTTTGAAGGCAGCATGCCACCCAGTTCTTCCAACTGGTATTTAAAAAAAGATTTACAACAAGTAAGCAGGACTAACTACAAGTCAGAATCAAGCAAGAAAAGCTTGAAATGGGTAGATAGAGGTTTCTGAAAGGGCTCATCAAGGCTGTAGTAACAGAAGAGAACCTCTGGAAAGGCATTTGCCTCATGAGAAACTTCAACTTCAAAGGCATTTGCCTCATGAGCTGAAATTGATCTTGCTTAAGCATACAGCCACCTATGTTCTTAAGTTATTGTGCCCTATAGAGTCAGATCCCCTAAAGAAATAAATTCAACCACAAACCTCCATGCTATGTATTCAAAGAGAGGGCTCTATCTTTTGCTGGAAAACCTACTTCCTTCTCAACCCTCCAGGATTTTTTTTTTTTTCATACTTCCACAATACTACAAATACATCCAGCCTACTGGATTCTAAATATTTAATTTTTACATCTCTCTTCCCTGTCAGATTGTAACCTCTTGGAGGGCAGACTATGTCTGATTCATCTGTGCATTTCCACCACCTACCACACAGTCAATGATTATTAAATAAATGGTCTGGTTTCCTTTGTGAGCACAGTTGTGGTAGATCCCTAGTAAGGGTGTCTGGATTTATCAAGAGTGATTCTACTCTTTCAGAGCAACAGAATTCTTATTTTTAGTGACTAAGCATTCTGGTTGCAAGGATCTGACATTTAAATATGCTTATTTGGATAGGGTTAATATTTTTATTTTGAATTTCTCCAAAGGTTAATTTATTGTTCATTCTATCCATAGGCTTCCCTATGCAAGTAGATGAATATCTAGGAGACTGCATATACACTTCATATATCTTAGCATCTTAAGTCCAAATGCATGGCCCTGTATGTTTGGCATATAAATGCCATTTGTCATCACCTAAGAAATACTAGGAACCTTTCCCTTGCTCTGTTACTTCTTGCCATGTCAGACATAGCATTGTCCACATAATCCTATTTTGCAGTTTATTTGCACTTTTCCATCCTCTCTCGGACAAAAGTCCTCTTTCAACTCTGTTGATCAGCTCAGAATAGCCTGCCAAATACATACTTTCCAGTCTCTGTGCAGTGTACCCAGATCCTAGCCAGGACCCTTCGTTCTGGTATGATAGTCCCAGAACCTAACATCTCTTCCACACCATTTTCAGCCCTTCCAGTCCCTTATAGTCCTTTCTTTTCCAAAGACCTACAGCTGAAAGAAGAGATGAAAGGATAACCTGTGTCCTGAGAGTCCCTCCATAGTTTTCCATCCAGATCCTCAGTGTTGCTGGGGACCCATCCCACCATTCCTTTTCACTGGAGCCAGTAGAAGAGGGCAGTGAATAATGGGGTTCAGGGATGCCATACAACCAGCTGTCCATATGTAGGCACCTCTAAAGGTCAAGGTCCAAACTCCACCCAACAGATCGTTTTCTCTGAGTGGTAATAGGGTTCTTCTACGTGATGGTTCTTGCAAATCTCTTGTACTCCTCTTACAATGTAAGGTCATGCCTTTTTTTCAGAATGTCTCATAGCATGCTTCACCACAAGAATCTCTTTGGGGGAGGGATTCTGGTTTTTTTTTTTCTCATTCATACAACTTTTGACAGCTATTTCCATTCATAACCTCAGCATATTTTTCAACCTGGTTGCTTTCTTCCTGAATTATTTTTGTACTCCCCATTATGTCCATTGTCTATTAAAGTGGAACGTAACAAGGTGATCCTCAAACTTTTTCCCTCATTTGTAGTACTCACTGAAGCTTGAAAGTAGAGCAAATAGAACTCTTAATCAATAACCTCAGGGAAAGAGAAACACAGAATAGATTCTGAAGGTCAGAATGTTCTTCTAATCAGTGTGAGTCACTTCCCAGCCTCCAGAACAAAAGCATCTGTGGGTCACAGGGAACAACTGTTTTCAAGTCTCACTAACTAAAACAAGTTAATCTCCTTCTCATTTATTTTCTCTTAAAAATTATCTATGTACTTGAGAATCTCCAGACAGCTTCTCAATAGATGACACCAAGATATCAGAAGGCCACTAATAGCTTTGTGATGTTATAGAGCGAACACCAGACAAGGAATCTAGAGAACTGGGTTATAATTCAAACTCCATCATTGTCTGGTTTTGGGCTCTTCATGTGAAATCTGAATCTCATTTCCTGATCTATCAAACTGAAGCAGAAAACAGTCCCTGTTTTCCACAGGGTATTTGTAAAGGCCAGACACACACACATATACACATGGATGTATGTATACATGTAAACACACACATATTTTACAAACTGCATAGTGCTGCACAAATACTACATTTTAGGTAATTATCATTTTATTAAAAATGTTTTATTTAAGTAATCTCTATACCTAATGTAGGGCTCAAACTCACAACACCAAGATCAAGAGTCACATGCCCTTCGGATCAAGCTAGCCAGGCATCCCATCACTGCATTTTAAAGTTAGCTTGGCATCCTAGAACCTTTATAAAAGGAACAAACTAGACTGAACAGCCCTAGACCTGATCTTCCTAGCAGACCTGGCTATGTGAAATTGAGCAAGTCATTCAAACTGGCTTAGAAATTCCATTATATGAAATAGGGATGATGAGAACCCCTGGCCTTCCTCCAGAAAGTTTTGTTGTATGGCCCGAGGTTCCACCTCTTCACTTAAAGAATAATACCGGGGAGACTCACTTTTAAGGGAGCAAAGAGCACCCTACCCACTTTTAAACTCACTGCTTACCCTAAGAGTCCATCCAGACAACACATCAGAAGACAAAACAATAACACCAATACCTAGGCAAGACATACCATGTATAATAGTTGATTGAGGTGGGGGTAGGAGGAGTCGACATTTCCTTACACTAGGGTATTTTACACTACGGTATAAAATTTGATACTCTAGTATTTTATAATAGGATATAGAATAACTTGAAGTAGAACCTAATATACTTTCAGCCTAGAAAGCCATACCATCACTTACTAATTAATTGATTTCCTACCTACAATTCTCCTATTATACAGTTTAGCCAGGACTGTAGATTCAACCATGAGCCACACTGACAAGGCTGGAGAGTCAAGGGGAAAAGAACATCGATGGGTATAGATTCAGGCCCAGGAAATTAGGATTCATAGCAATGCTATGGAACCCAGAACCCAAATTTGTGAGCACAAAGGAGGGAATGCAGATATGTGTACACACACAGACACACACCCACAGGTGAACACATCCAAAATGGCATCAAGGCCGAGAACAAATATTGCTTTGCTATTTCATTTTTAAGGCTGTCATTGTTCAGTAGACCAGAACAAAGCAAAACTTGTGAGAAGGAAGGGCAACAACGGTTTTATGGCTTTTATTCGAAGTCATCCATGGTGAAAGTGATTTAAATTTCAATGTGGGGTTAGTTACTTTGGGGGTCGTAGCACATTTGCAAGCTGGGACACTCAGCAATTACCTTCCACCATGTAAAAATCTATAAGCCCAAGTACTTGGAGAAAGACTATTATTTTCTCACATGAAACAAATTAACCAGCCAACTCAAAGATACACAGACTTAATGACAATGACAAAAATGAATTATTATTATTTTTTTAATGTCTATTTTTGAGAGAGAGACAGAGAGACAGAGAGCAAGCTGCGGAGGGGCAGAGAGAGGGAGATACAGAATCGAAAGCAGGCTCCAGGCTCTGAGCTGTCAGCACAAAGCCTGATGCAGAGCTCGGACTCACAAACCATGAGATCACGACCTGAGCCAAAGCTGGACGCTTAACCGACTAAGCTACTGAGGTGTCCCATATTTTCTTTATTTACTTCCTTCAGCAGATGTCATGAGGAGTTTTGTTTTCCTGGGCTGACAGCTAAAAAGGTAAGCCCAAATGACTCTTTTCAAATGATCTCTCACATGGAAGTAGAATTTGCTTCCCCATTTTGTGCCTGGCCCTTGCATCAACATAATGATTTTAAGGGAACGATTCTAAACTGGCATCCTCACAACCTTTCCCAGTGACCTCCTCCACCTCTAGTATATCGATGTGTTCTGATTTTAGGAAAACCCATTAAAGAGAGGCCTTGCTTTATAAAATTGCTTTATAAAATTGAAAACTTATGAGTAAACATTGCTCGATTGAATCTTTTATGAAATGCACTAGGAAACTCATTACAGTGGAGTCTTCCTGGGGGCAAGAGGTACATCCTTGAGGGCAGCTGGCCACAGATGGCCGCACAGAGGAGCACACAGCCTACCTCCAGCACACATCCTCGCCAAGACCTCAGGATGGTGTGGGACAGGAAGGCAGCCCGCCCTGAGATCTCCAGAAAACCTTAAAATGTCTCTAATTTTATGTTTTCTCATTTGTCAAATGGGGAGAACAAATGTTTTCTCACTGAGGTGAGAGGATTAAAAGATATCTTTTTGTTAACTGGGAAAGACAAGACTGGACTGAGGCATGAGCTTCCGTCTGAACAGAGTAAACAGTTTCTGCACACTGTCCCCACATCTCAGAAGACTCCAACTGACAAGACATGCCATGCCACCCATCATGGGGCATGTCACGGGTACACCCATCATGGGGGCACCCGTAAAGAGCCCTGACTGGACAGTAATGGAAGCCACAGATCCGTATCAACAGGGATCCACGGTTACAGTTTTGAATCTGGGTGGGGGAGGGGGTGTCACATGCTTGGATTCTCACAAGTTAGAATACAGATTGGTAGATTTGAGGGTAATAATTTGCATTAGCAGAGGAGTCTTCACATATGGTGAAGAGTCACCATAGTATTTTATTAATAGTGAGTTACCCACCCAACTTTTTATCTCTAAATAACATGCATTTGTAGAACCACCACTGCAGCTGACTCTTGCTACATCCCTGTCGTACAATTACCCTACACTATTGATCATACAATGAGGCAGTTCTAAACTCTTTAGTAATCAATGCCCTTGGAATAGGTCTAAGATGGGAATCCACTGAAACAAATCCAGTTCTAAGGAGAGACTAGCATATTTTATGTATATATATATATACAATTATATATATATATATATATATATATATATATACAATTATATATATATATATATATATATACATACACACAAGAGATATAAGAGATACATAGCTAGAGTTAGAAATTGAGGTTTTTGTTTTGTTTTTACTAACTGAAGCATCTATAGTAACTTCAGAGACTTCTGATCCAGTGGCCTATGTGTTCCACGCATATTTTTATTTGGATATCCTCAGACCTCCAGGGCATCCTAAATGTAGTAATGGACTGCTTCAAGAGCAACTTCTAGAAACCTCCTAAAAATTCTACATGCCAAGGCTATACAAATGCTGCTTATTTCAAGACATAGGGAACAAACCAGTAAGTAGCATTATGGATGGTGAATTTAGAATAAGTATTTTATGCCCTAGCTACGTATACAGTCAAAATAGTCAAGTGCAAAGTGAAAACCTCCTTCTGTCCCTTAAAAAAATTTTTTTTGACAGTTCCCTCTATAGGCTCCTTCAGTTCTCTGGCATTGTGTAGATTTGATCTTTATAGAACAGAGCTGAGTTCATTTTAACCTCCCCCTCTTAGATGCTGCATTCAATTTCAGATAGATGCTTTTCCACTTCTGCGAAAATGCAGTCCTTTTAAGTGGCTCACAGAATAAGAAAAAAAATAGAGTTAGAAGTCCGACAAACACCCAGATTGGCCAGCCTCACCCGATTCAATCCAAGGTTTGACAAGTCGCTCTACAGAAAAGCAGTCTTTTAGAGGCAACGCTGCTTGCCAGCGTGCCCATCAACTTTGGGAGAGGGCAGAACAGCAGCTGCCTGAATACTCTCTCAGGCTGCATCTCCAAGAACAGAAAGAGCTCTTCAGTTTCGGTGAAATGAACTTTCCCCCGGCTAATCAAAATGCCACTTGGTAGGCTGATTGAAATATCCTCCAACCCGGTAAGCCTGCACACCTTTTCGGAGCTACCCTCTGCCCAGGGAGAAGTCAATAAAGAAACAAAATGCAAATAAATTAGCATTCATCGCTGCTGATCTAGTATAAATATTTATAAGGGAAAGATGCGGCGATTTTGAGTGATAGATACCATGATCCTGGCCCCACATAAACAGTTAAAAACAGCCATACTTGTGAGATTGCACTTTGCATTTTTTTTCCATTTCACATCACCATAATCACCTAATAAATATTTAAATGGACCCATTTGCTGTAACTATAAAAGAACCGTGTAAACTTGTTGTCATCTAGACACATTAGCCGTGGTGGAGTCAATGAATTTCAACAGTCACTTAATATTGCAGCCACTAGCTACCTTAAAACTGCCAGCGACGGCCTGCCAGGAAGCTACTGTAACAGTCCTGCTCACTAACTCAGGAGCAAGACACGAGCTTCATTATGAATGCGAGCATTGCCGCTCTAATTAGGCCTGGGAGAAGTTTAACAACCATCCTACAGTCTTGCTGCTGACAAATATAAAAATAAAGCCTTGTTCGAATTAGCAATGTGAAGTGAGAAGGTCTAGAAGCACCAACTGTCTGACCGGCCCTGGAACAGCTCTAATCTATAGTGAGGTTATTTCGGTTCATAAACTGCTAGTATGTTACCTGCAGGAGGTCTCCCCTGTAAAATGAATTATAGTAAGCTATATGTGATAATTAACCATGCATTAGCAAATATCTTGAAACAGGGAGGCTCTGTTTTCTCTGTATTTTGACTAATAAAAGCATGAATTTGTTCAACAAATGATCATTTAGGTTGTGGGATTCTAACCATATTGGAAGGACACAGTGAGTAATACAACATTGTGCTGGTCTAAGGGTTTCCTTACCCAAACAGGCTGCTTAATAGACTGGCTCCATACTATGATGTTATTCACAAACCTAAAAACCACAGCGTTGAGAAGACAAATACAATATACATTTAAAATAATATGAACCTTGTGCTCCTATTTACTTTAAAATCACCCCTATATGTGACAATTAAAAAGAAAAAAAAAACATGGCTAAAGGTCTATTTCAGAAAACAACATTATATTTCGTTTAAAATAATTTAAAAGCAACCCCCGTAACTTTGCAACAATGAAAAAAATACATATAATTGTATGATTTTTTTACAGAGCTGTTTTCTGAGAATTTTCTCTAGAAAGTTTCAAACACGGGCTGCAAATGAAAATTAAGTCACAACATTGGGGAAAAAAAAATGCCAGTGATTTCTGAATTAATTCATCATCCAAAAGGATGCGTATGAGTACAGGTCATAGGAATGAAAGACTGGGAAAGAAGTGTTTTGGGTGCTGGGTTGGCTGGGCCCTGGGAGGGTGCCGAGAAGGGTGTCATCTCCAATCATCAGGGAATTCGGTGAGAACAGGAGTCCAGGTGTTTCCACTATTACGGGAAGCCGTGAACAGAGGCTGCCAGCATAGGAAATGGCAATAATGCTTTCGAATTTACGGACTTTCCCCTTGTCCTACAGGACACCAATTGCTTTTTTTTTTTTTTTTTTTTTTTTATAAAAGGTGATATTCTTTCTCCCCCCCTCCCCCATCTTCTAACCTCACAGTTAAAATGCATATTTATATGTAGTATATATAAACACACGCACACATACTTACACAGATCTAAAAATAATCCAGACAGACCGCTAAGGCAGCTTCACATTTTATCCCAAATATGTGACCAATAGTTGTGCTTTAAATAGTCTATCCAAACCCATCAATAAGTTGAGGTTATCCTGTCTAAGCAGTTTCAAGAGTTTATGTGTTTATACCTAAATTGGTTCCATGGGATAGTAATAGATGTTATGCTAAAGAGGTTCTGTGGTCAGATATATGTGAGAATCTCTGGATTAAGTAAAGTGACATAGGTTTCTTTACTACAGGACTTCTCAGAGCCTTTATTGCCACCTTGGGAAATACTGGCTCAGTGTAAACATTAGATACACATAGCTAGTCCTCGCTGGAAAGAGTATCCAGTGTTACAAAAAGTTTCCCAATGATGCAGAGAGATGCTGATTCTGAAGACTCCCTGAAGGGCCTGGTGGACTGAGGGACAGACCCTGCATGCAATGAGAGAACACCTAATCCTCAGTGGGGCCACAGGCTTTCTTGATTTGGCTAAGGAGCTACTATCTTGATAATCAAACATCCTTCAGCTGAAATCCATTCAGCCACTTTGGGTTCTTCAGGAAAATCACAAGGCAAACATGCTTTATCATCTCAGCAAAGAATCTCTTCCATGTTAAGTCAAAGCATTTCTACTCTTGATCACTGAGCACCTACCAGGAAAGAACATGTAGGTGGCCATTAGCCTTCATGGGGGAGGTGAAAACACACTTCACTCTACACAGTCTTTCTAGCTCAACCCATCCTCATATCCTGGCTTGATGTGTGAGGACTGCCTTTTTTGAGCAAGAGCTCTCTTTTTTACCTCCCAGTGTACTGGGTGGCCAGAACCCAGACAGACTATAAACTCCTGTGAAAGCAGAAATCTGCACACTGAGTGAAGATCTTGGAAGGGAAAATGGAAGAACACTGGTGTTTAAACAAGCTCCAGACTTCGTTCTGTGAAGTTCGGGGACTTGGAGGCTGGTGTAAGAGCCTGGAGAGACCCACCGGAAGGAGAATAAATATGGATCCTGCACAGACCAAGAAATACCTTTGGAGGTTGGGATTATCTTCATCACCTAGTTGTTCACTTCTTCCCTCTGCATCTCTCCACAAACACGTTTGGCTGAAATTTTTAAGAATTTTAGTCTGTGTCCTTGAGTAAGATTGGAATTGAACCAAAGGTGATTGGGAGTTCTCAGTGCTGGACTTCAAGATTTTATAAAGTGTTGTGGGAGTCTGAGACTAGGTGAGAAAATAAGGTATTGTGAGAAGTTGGTCTTAAGTTACGTTCCCTTGTCTAGTGGAAAAAGCTCGGGCTTAGACTCAATCAGACAAAAACAGGTTCAAATCCTGCCTCTGCCAAATACCAGGACAGAATAATTACCCTCCCTGAGCCTTAAGTTCCTCATCCATAAAGTCGTGAGAACAAGATGGTGCATGTAAAGTGGCCAACACACAGTAGGAGTTGAGTAAATAACGGTTATCCCTCACTCCCTGTCTAAGGCTGCCCAATATAAAGACTCAATCTACAATTACACTCTAGTGCTATGAGCCACTCTGGACCTAGGCAGAAGGAGGCAGACAAATCTCTTGAGTATATGTTTAAATTGTAGTTGGTCTTTCTGAGCATTTACAATAGATGTGCCAAGGCTTTGTGCAAGCAATCGTTTTGTTCATTTATCCTATTTAATCTCAACAACCTCCCTAAGATTTGGAGATTCCATTTCTAGTTAATGAAAGTCAAAGGTTTAAAAAAAAAATAAATCCCTGGTGATGAGAGTGGTTTCTTTCACTCCATTCTGCTGCCATCAAGACTGGTCTTAAAGTCCTGCACTGTTTCTGCACTATTTATTCACCAGAATGGTATTATTGGCTGGCCTTGGGAGCGAGTGCTAAGAGTGCCCCCTTTTGGTCCTTGAGAGCCTTACAGCCCATCTGGGAGAATTCGGTGTGAAGCCTCCTTAGGCTCTTTGCAAGCTCATTCAGGGTTATTTGTGTCTCATACTGTTGTGTCCCCCCGTCGGTCTGTATGTGGCTTTTACATTCCTTAATAAAGTAATAGACATGAAAGAATTCTGTGGCTGACGCCAGCAGCCACAGAGAACACCAAGTCTAAAGTCAGCTAAAGGTAAACATATGGAGCCATCCAAGGAATGTGGCAATAAAAATTGGAACATATGACGGAGCCTCCCCTCCCCCCTCTATTTTTCTGGGATAATTGTGTCAAGGAGAAGGGGGAGGAAAGCAGCTCTTTGCAGACAGCAGGCCTTCACTGTGATCTGCTGTCCTCTGGCAGGGGGAGCCAGTCAAAGAATCTTTCAAGAAATAGCTTTTTTTTTTTTTTTTTTCTTCTGACTTGAGTGTTCAACTCCCAAAAATCTTTCAAATCAAATCCAAAGACAATTATTTATTTTCCAGACTTAATTTAATAGCAAAAACACCCCCGGAGGACTGAATGTGGTATTTGACTTTTATTTGGGCCACTCTGGGCATCACCAGCGGCTTTATTCTCCAAAGTGTGACTTTGCAGTGAGCTCCATGCCCCACAGAGCTGTCCAGGGGCGCTGGCTGCCATCCTCACTCCCCTCGCAACAGCAGCCCCGGGGGCCAGGCCAGAGACAGCACATAAATAACGCTTCTCAGTGCAACTTTCACTTGGTATTTCTTCTCCGTGGCTCGTCCTCTTCATTCTCAGGACAGGAAAACATGACCCCGGTCTGTCCCCAGACCACCTTCCCAGCCTTGTCTGCCATTACAGTGGCCCTACCAGGGGCCCGTTCTGTCCCCTGTCATGTAGGATGAAGTGATGCTTCCTTCCCCCTCTCTTCCTGCTTTTGCTCCTGCTGTGCCATCACCTCTGTCTGCCGCATCCCCATCTCTACCAATTGCATTAGGTTTTAAAACATGTGTTATGGAGTTGAAGTGATGGATTCAAATCTTGACTTCACTGCTTACTATCTATACGTTCCAGAGAAAGTGAGCTGGCCTCTTGGTGCCTCTCTGTGTGTTTCTTCATCTGTAAAATGAAGACTAAACAGGACCAACTCCCTTTACAGGGCTACTGAGGATGAAATAAGCAGATGCTTTACCCAGGATCTGGCACATACTGAGCACTCAGTAACTTTCAGTTATTAGTACAATGATTATTAACCCCACTATGGAAATCCATCTCACTCTTCTAGAGACATATCAACCTCATTTCCTCCATGAGACCCCACAGGGAGTTTCCCCTCCCTTTCCAGCCTCCTTTTATTCAATTATTCTACTTCATAGGTTTCCATTCTTTTATTATATCTATGAGTCTAACTTGAAATAATTTCACTCAGTAGTCATTTATTGAACACATATAATGTGCAGAGCACATTGCAGAAGATATAATCATGGGGCAAAAACAGGAGTTAGTTCCAAGGAGGAAAAGTACAAGGGAAGTCATGGCCAAGGCTGATTTTGGTGTGAGGTTGAAAGTGCTGGGTGTTGTGAGGCACGTGCAAAAAAGATGTCTTTAAGTAGGGAGGGGTACAGACGAAGGAGAAGTCCATGTAAATTGAGGTGATCAGGAAATGCTTTATGGAAAAGATGGTGTTTGCAGTGGATCCTTCAGGCTTTGAGTATTTAAAGATGGGAGAGGGAAGGAGGGTAGGGAGGGGCTAAGGTAGAGAGACAAGTGACTATTTGCATCTGTCACTCCAGCTAGGGTGTTAGCCTCAAGAAACCAGGGACCATTTCAGAAACTGCACCACCCTGCCATTAAGCATGTTAAGAGGTCATAGCCAGGCCAGGAAAGGGAACCAAGAGGAGCATGGGGTAAAAGCCAGGGAGACTGGACAAGTTGAGGAGAAAAGGGATAGCCTCTGGGGGATGGGAATGGAAGGGCAACACGTTAATCTTGGTGGAGGACGTGGTGCTCTAGAACATTCCAGCTGGTATTCCAACACATGTAGTCCAATCCAAGGGACACAGTGAGTACATATTTTGACTGGCTAGTCCAGCAGAAGTAAAGGGAGTTTTCCTGAGCCTCTGGTTGGAAGAGAAGGTGGGCTCTGCCCTGGGTCAGGAGCTGGCAGAGGTCCTGGACAAGAGGGGTAAGGTGGGCTTAAAACTATAGGCCTGGAATATACCAGCCCCAGGGACCCTGGAAGATAGTGGGCTGAGTAAACCAGCTCCTTGCAGGCAGGGATGCTTGGGCCACTACTGTGCCCTAGTGTCTGGGCTGTATTTGTAGGTCACCATGTTGAGTCTCAGGGAAGCTGCAGCTTGAATGTATGTAAGGACTATAGTGGAACATAATAGAAGCACAGATTTTGGAGTCATCAGACCTGGACTGAGCTCATTAGCTCTGTGGCTGAGCAAATCATCCAATACTGTCAGCTTCATTGCTTTCATTTGTCAAATATGGCATCTTACACATTATATTAGGGTCAACAGAGACCATTATGTAAAGGGTCTAGAGTGTGGTTCACAGACCAGCAGTATTGGCATCGCCTGGGAACCTGTTAGGACTGTAGAGTCCTTGGGTACCACTCCAGACCCATTGAGTCAGAATGAGACTTTTTTTTATGTTTATTTATTTTTGAGAGAGAGAGAGAGCACGCACAGGAGGGACAGAGAGAGAGAGGGAGACACAGAATCCAAAGCAGGCTCCAGGCTCCGAGCGGTCAGCACAAAGCCCGACGCAGGGCTCGAACTCACAAGCTGTGAGATCATGACCTGAGCCGAAGAGCCACACTTAACCGACTGGGCCACCCAGGCACCTCCCCCCTCAGAATGAGAATTTTAAGTAGACCCCCAGGTGATTCATATGTGCCTTAGAGTGTGTTAAACACTGGACTAGGAGAGTGTAGGACCAAGGTAGATGCTCAAAGTGGGTGCCCCTGCTGCTGTTTTCACCAGGTGTGACTAATTCCAGCATAGATTCAGAGCAGAAGAGAGATTTTCAGAGAGGGTCTTATGGGCTAAAGGTCTGAGTGGGACTGACCCCACCAGGGAAGATGTCTCAAAAATTATTGTAGGCTTGCAGTGACTCGCACATTGCCCTATGCAACACGCACGCACTCACACATAAGGCACACCAGGCTTTCTGGAAAAGCCAAACACGAATTTGTTAATCCATGAGCAGTGAGGTCTCTCTCTTTATGCCTAATTACTCCTAGCTTCTTGCCTCATTCCTTTGGTTTCCAACCTAGCACACCTTGCAATTTCACACTTATAAATTTGCTTTCCACTCACTGTACTGGTAGCTATTAAACACGGCTGTCTTGATTCTCACTGGATAAAGGCCCACATTCTCTGTTACGGTGAAAATCCTCCGTGTCCTGTCGGGAAGCCTGGGATAGGCTCTGCTCTAAATCAGAAGAACGTAGGTCACTGGGCGTCCTTTCTGCTCTGGCCCACCAGATGGTTCTGGCATATCACCTCCTCATACCCCTCCCCCACAATAATCCTCAAAACAATCCATTAAAATCCCATCTTGTTTAGTATTAGCTCCAATCTCCTTGTGCTACATTCCCAGAATTCATTGATTGAAGAGGCAGCCACCTAGACTATATAGTGTAGGTGGAAAGAGTTAAAATACAGGCTACAGAATGCAACTGGCAGATTTAGTACAAGCTAAAAGGTCTTGGACCACATATGCAGCCACTTATTTTGTGACCTTGAGTAAGTTACTTCTCCTACCCAAGCCTCAGTTTCCCTGTGTATAAAGTGGGGGAATAAATGTGCAGGATTCAATGAGATCATCCGTGTAAAACGCTTAGTATAGTTCCTGGCACATAATGAGTACTCCATAAATGTTTGCTATTAATATTAGGCTCACCTTATACAAAGAGGTTACTCTCTGCCCTCCTTTTCCCATTTAATAAGCAAACAGACAGCTCAGACTTGGAACAGAGTTCTGGTGAGCTCCACCCAAATGGAAGCCAAGTGGTGCCTCATAATCCCTGAAAAAACAACAGGTAACCTCCAAACTACACACCCAAAGGAGCCAAGACCAATGCTTTAGTGCCCATTAGTCCTCGTCTGGCTTTCTATAGGAAATATGACCACTTTTTTTCAGCAACTATAATTTGTGGATTAATTAGACTATTTGATTTTCTTTCTCTTTCTTTCTGATGGCCAGAGGGCCTCATTAGCACCTCCATTAGCATTTGGTCAGGGAAGGAAGAAGCAGTGGTAAGTTCCAATAGTCTGAAGCAGGAGAAAGGAGAAGAGGATGAATTAAGTTTTCTCTCTGGGATGCTGAGTTTGAGACGTGGATAGAGGTGAGCAATTATCCACACACACATCACATGCTTATTAAACCCCTGCTGTGTGCATAGTATGCTTCTAGTCATGGTAGAGGGTAGAAGAAGCGAACTATGCTTGGAGACAATGGCAAATACACATAGAAAAACAAATCCACGATATGGAAGTAAAACAGCAATAACAAAGCGGCAAAAACAAAGCAGATCTCACTCGCATTTCCTCTTGGAGTTTGTTCCCTCATCTATAAAATGAATAAGTTAGACTGTAGTAAAATCCCAGACTTTCAAGATTGAAAGGAACCATAGAGGTCTTCTATGCCAACATTATTTTCCTTTCATAAAATAATGGCCTGTCAGAGGCTGACACACCTCCAGAGGGACAGGACTCCCACTACCTCAAGAGATCACTCATAATCCTATTTAGACTGTATTGTACTGAAACTTTATCTCCCTATAATTTCCTCATGTTGGTATTATTTCTGAAAGCTGCCAATTCTCAGAAAGCCAGTACTCAGAGTGGCCAAATCTCCTAATGGTGGATGCCTTCTATGCCAGTTTGCAGGAAGCCAGTCTGTTAAATGTCCAGACCTGATCTTCTGCTGGCAGGCTCCAGTAAGGCTGTGTCAATTGTTAAAGCACTTTTGTACCAGTGACAGATAACCACTGCCCTACTTATCTCGAGTCCCCACTATGACCCCAATATCTTGACACCTTCCCCAAAACCTCCTTAACCTTCCCATGATGCAGAAACCAAAGGCTTAATGCTTCGTACAGCAAGGAGGTCCTCTAGGGCTTTAGGAGATCCCTACAACCAATATTATTTCTGATTGGCACTGAACTGATTGATAATATTTTCACATCACCCCTGTGAATGATGTCTTCACTCTCTGGGCCAAATGGATTAAACCTAAGTATCTTTCTATAAGTATTTGAAGATAACTGTCCAATTTACTAACTCTGAATATCCTCATTCTCAGATTCCCCTTTCTTTTCTGTCACTCTCCCTCTGAATGTGTTCTGTGTGGCCACAATCCCTCCTTGGTGTGGTATTCTTGGTGGAGTCTGAACCATAAAGAATGGAGAAGGTGACCCATTGCCCTTGTGATGGATACTTTACCTCTAGCCATACAGCCATAGATAATGTTACCTTTGAAAGGTTTATCACATAAAATTCGAAGACACCAAAGGCAGCCAAACACAGGGCATCACAAGACAAATGTCCAGTTCAGGATTAAACTACTGAGTGCTCTCAACTCATAGGAGTGGCAATCATTAATAGCTAAGTGCTGATTCTCTGGAGGATGTTCAACCTGGGAGTCTTGAGGAGGAGCAGAGGAAGATTGTTACAGGTGGATACAACTACATCACCAAAGGAGAGAAAGCAAGAACATCTCCAGGGTAAAAGTGAGTAGAACATTTCAGAATAAGATCTTCCTAAAACACATAAGGAGAAATGGAAAAGGTGAAGGGGTTGGGTGGGTTGGGGGTCTGAACGCTATTTTGCAAGTAATGGAGTCAGAAAATTTTAGCTGGGTAGAGAGGCAGGGCTACAGGTTGAAATGTCAGGGGAATGGGAGATAAAGAGATACAGTCAAAAAGCATGAAAAAGTTGGAATAAATGTGGATGGATGACCAAATGGGAGTATAGTAGAGGTAGTGGGTGGGGCATGGGTTGCAGGACTAAAGAAAATACTACACATTTGAGTATAGGGGACTGTAAGAATAAATAGCACCAAGGAGGACAGGACATTCAAGAAAGGGATCCTGGTAATGGCAAGTTAATAAACAAATCTGATTTCCATGCGACGGTACAAACCTCTATGGAGGCATCGAGAAGACCGTTGGAATTATGAAACAAGTAGTACCTTCTAAAAAGTTCCCTATCAGAGTAAATTACTCATTTTACCAATTAGCCTTCTGATTTTCTTTTATTTTCATGCTTGTCCAAGTGTTACCAGACAGAGCTGGGAGAAGCAATTGGGCATGTTTCCTGAGTTAGGGTCCCAAGGATTGGATTCAACTTTAAATGGAAGATCCCAAGACTGCCAAAGGCCATTAGAACTGTTCTGACAGGAATCAAGGTCAACACCAGGAAGAAAATGCCGTGAGTCAAATCCTGCCCCTCCCCCCCCCCAAAAAAGAAAGGCGGGCGGAAAAATTTGGTTTGTGGAAGAACAGTACGGAGTGTGACGTAGAAGTAGATTAGGTCGAGCAGTGTAAGCCCAAGGCTGTGTGTGAATGGTAGGCTGATGCTGTACAACTCCTTCTTATGAAATGTCAATGGCAGTGATGACAACAGGAGGTGATTAAAACTACAGCTGAACAGTAGTTCAGATGGTACATCTGTCCTGAAAGAATAAACGTGTGTTGATGATGAAGGGTGCAGCATCATGTGAGCATTTGGCTTGGGCACAGGAAACCCAGGGAGCTATTTGAAGCTTCAATTAATAGGCACAACAACTCTTCCAGCAACAAAAACATAAGGATTTGACGACTACAAACTTCAGGGCTGTGTGGAGTGAAATGGGAAGTGTGGCCATTTATTGGGAGCTAAGTGCCAAGTGTGATGACGATGTCTTTTCATATATTATTTCTCATCATTGCAGTAATCCTGAAAAGGAAGGTGTGGAAATGGATGCTGAAAGCAATTAAAACACTGAACTTTAAGTGACAGTCCAGGCCACAGTTCAGGCTTTTCTGTTTTTCCATGTTTAGCAAAATGTTCGTTTGTTCAAATCTATGCACAGAAGGTGTGGGCTAAGTTATTAACAGTGGTTGAACCTAGGGCATAAGTCTTTACACTTGTATTTTACTGAATTCACATCAGCATCACTTAAATAGGCTTTAGCTTTTTCTATCAAAGACAAAACAAAACATGTCCTAAATGCCGTTTCCCTGCTTGTTAATGCCCTACTGTGGATTCTTCTCTAGCAAGTTTCTTAAAAAAGTCAGACCCTTTCTGCCTCCATTCCATCCTTTTCCACTGGCCTGGTGCACTTCCCCAACCGCTGCACCACAGAACTTTCTGACAGATCACCACTGCCCACGGAGACTCGCAGTCCGAAGCACCTTCCCCCTCCCTGACCTCTGAGTGGCATTCAAAATTGCTGACAGCTCCCTTCCTCGAAATGCACTTTTCTTTTGGCTTTGGAAACTTTACAAAGTCTTGGTTTTCTTCTTACTTACTTGGCTGCTTCTTTGCGGCCTTATCTCTATTTATTTTGCCTTTAAATGTCAAATTTCCTCAAGGTCCAGTCCTAGATGGTCTTCTCACATCACTTTTTAAAACTCTTCCTGTAGGCAATTGTGTCCATGATTTCAATTATGATCTACGTGACCCCTACGTTCCTATCTCTGATTCAGAGATGTTCTCTGCACTCCAGATCCCTATGCCAAACTGTTTATTATAGGTCTTACAGATCCGTGTCGAAAACTGGAATGATCTTTTCCTGTCTTGTACCCACCTCTTCCACCCCCCCCAAACCCCCACGCTCCTTATCTCAGGAAGTGTACAACTCGCCTCCAGTTGAAACTTTTGTCTGCACCACTTTCTGTATTAAGCCAATTAATAAGGGCTCTTGAGTTTATTTCCTAAATATCTCTCAAATCAATAGATTACAAGTTCCTTGAGGACCGAGATGAAGCCTCTTTTGCTCACTGTAGTAAACTTAATATAGCACATGGTACTTAGCGAAGAGTGGACTATATAGATAAGTGAATACATGACATCGTCTCGTCACTTCTCGCCATTTCTACTTCTGCTCTTCCAGTGCAAACTGCCGTTATTTCTGCGATGGGCTGCCCATATCATAGGGTTGCTTGCAGGATTCAATGTACGTGAACGCATGCAAAACACTCGGACAGTGTCGGGCACATAGTAGGTCCTCAGCAAATGCTAGCTGTCGTCACCAGGAGTCAAAGCAATAGCTGTAGTGGTCCAG